>NC_133517.1:67600806-67904838 GCF_049354715.1 Callithrix jacchus | reverse complement strand
GTATGTGGTAGTTGTTATTAATTTTGGTCTGTACTTTTTAAAAAAATGATATTGAGAGAGGCTAGGTCACTCTTATAAGAACCCAGATTATTAACCATAGAAACAGAATACTCATCGAGGCCCATCTTCTCCAAATCCCACTCTCTGGCCCCCTTTCCTAATGTTTCTCAAAATATTGAATATGAAGTATAGATACCATTTTTTCTACTTTGCTAATTTTTATGCTTCATCTTTCATTGATGGCAAGTGGGACTGCTTTTCAAATTATGGTGGGTTTGTAAAGTTTCCTATTGAAAGAGCTTAAGTTAGTTTTTAGATGAGCGTTTTAAAGAAATCTCTTACATAAGTAATAACACAACTGATGTGTGGATATATCAAAAGCCATGCACGTGACACATTTTGACTGATGTCTGGAAAACACTCCTTTGCCCGGTAAGTGCTTCTCCACTACCTGCACTTCTCACATTATTTCTTGATCTCATTACTTTTATGCCAGAGCCTCTCACCTCTGGGTGCACAGTAGAATTACACAAGAATACTGATGTCCAAGCCCCCTTCTTGCCCAATTAATTAAGAATTTCTGGGAGTGAGACCTAAACACTGGTATTTTTTCAAGCTCCCCAAATAATTCTAGTAGCAGTGAGGGTTAAGAACTGCTGTTACAAACTATGAACCCCTTTGGGTGTGCCCAGGGCACAGCACACTGCCTGGCGCGTAGTAGGAGATCGATAATGTTTGTTAAATAAGAAATCATGTTATCCTAGATTCTACCAAGCCGGAGGTTCTTAAATGAATCACTGGGGCCATATTTCAGATCCTATCTCTCTAACATGTTCAAGAGTATGAAATGTGAGACCTCCGTATAGACGATCTGTTACAGAATGAGACTATATGGCAACCAAGCCAATATTAAATAATTCCCAATTCCTCATTCCCATCAGGGTGTTACTTTGCTCCTTCTCCATTTGCAGAAGGATTTGAGGTCATTTCACCCATCCATATGCAGGAGGCAGCCATGCTGTGATCAACCCTGGGCATAGTGGTGGTCTCAACAGAGCCACTTCCTCATTGCATGCCTCGTACCCTTGAACTCCTCAGAGCTACCTACTTACGAACTTAAGCAAAGCAGATAAGGCCTAGCTCCCAGCTAAGAATCCATGAGGTAGAGGAGAAAAAAAGGATGGACTTTAGGAACAAACAGATCCAAAATTAAATTTCATATCTATCACCTCAGATAAATCACTCACCCTCCATGAGCACCCACTTACTCATATTAAAATAAAAAATATTATATGTTCACAGTATCATTAAGGATTAGAGAAGCTGAATGGAAGCTTCCCACAGGGGTTTGGAACATGGTGGGTGTGACACAGCGGTGTATATGTTTTTTCCATGGTCGAAGAAAGGAATGAATGAGGAGATATATAAAGCTATACAAGGTTATTATAAATAAATACAAGAGGTTATACCCTCTCTTCCTTCTTTTTAAAGCCCCCTGTTCTAAGAAAACATAGAACTTTTGCCACACTTGACCAGTTCCTTGAGCTGTTGTTCCTTCCCCAAAGAAAGATTAACTCAACAAGAAGATTCTTCAATGCGTAGACATGCATTTCACTTTATTAACATAACTTTAGGTAACAAACGGACTTTTATAATAATTCTATTATTGTACTTTAGTTGACAAGCATACAAATATCAAAAATTAAAGACTTTGTGTTGTTTGTGTTTGAAACACAAAGCCTGAGGAAGAGCTAATTTGTGTGGTGAAATCTAGGCTTTAAAATACTTCCCAAAGGACAAACTAAAATAACTGTTTGGACCCTTATTTTACTAAGAATGCAGCACATCTCCAACAGAGAAGCATTGCTTCCAAATCCTTCGAACGGCCGATTAAATATCAGGGCTGTGTTTTCATTATCCACATACAAGGGAGAGTCTCCATCCTGCTTATTGACCAAATTCTCCTTGAGTTCCTGCTAGATGCAATGCACCATTTCAATTGACTGTATGTGTGTGTGTGCGCGCGTGTGTGTATACATATGTATGTATATTTGGAAAATATATATAATCCAGGAGAAAAAAGAGGAGGGAAGAAGATACTTCTAGCTAAGAAAACATCAAGAACAATGACAGAGTCATGAAAGAAATCCAGTTCAGTGTGTTCAAAAAAGGGAATTCGTCTGTTATAATTTGAACAGACATAGCAAGGGGAGTAATGAAAGAGAATAAATCTTCTGAATCCCACTCTAGCACCCTGGAAATACAAAAGTGACCATGACATGGTCCCAGTCTTCAGAAAATTTATAGACTAAGGGCTTATATATCAAGAAAGAAATAGGTATTTACAATACTATTTAAGTGCTGTGATAGATCTAAGTCCAATTTGCTACCGAAGCACAGAGTCGGAGCTTACAATTCAGATTTAGTCGGGGTTCCTGGAAGAAGTGGAACTAAGCAAGGTCCTGAGGGATAAGTAAGGCTGGTAGAGGACAAGGTCAATGAAACACTCATGACAAAAGAAGCATCACCTTAAAGGCATAGTGGCTTGTCTTCGGTACAGCCCAGAGTTCAATACAGCAGGTCACAGAGTGAAGAAGAGATTATGAAAAGCCAGTATAGAGTAAAAGGCAAAGACCAGGATGCACTGGACCTTATAGATTATGCCTATTATTTGGGATATTATCCAAAGGACAAAGGGAGCCACTGAAAATATTTAAGCAACTGGATGACATGATTAAATGCATTCTTCAGATAAATCATTATGACTGTGACTGGTGGACGGAATGAAAGAGGGCAAGACTGTAAGCAGAGAGACTGGTCAGCTAGCCACGGCAATATTCTAGATGAATAGCAAGAGCATGAGCTAGAAGCTTAGGAGAAGTAGGATGCAATCAAGCAATATGAATAAAGTGGAATCTTCATGTCTTAGAGATTGATTGACTGTTGACAAGGAGGAGTCAGTAACTCCCAAATTTCCAAAGGGGGTCATTGGAGACATAACAGTGTGTTGAGCAAGATAAGACCTTCCCGCTGCATAAGGTATGTACCTGAAAACATGAAGACCTGAAGTTCGGGACAGTGTTTTTGTTGACAGTATGTGAATAATTTATAAAAGGAAAATGTTTCTGAGATTTCCACTGCACAAGACATCTGAGCCTAACTGAAAGGCTAGATTGAATAGCTAGAATAGGTTGTTATGGCAGTCATTTTAGAGCATGAGGGGAATAGATCTTGCCAAGTTTATATCTTGTCATATGATGTGGCTTTCATGACCTAAATACAAATCAAGATGCACTAGATTCAAAAGCCATTTAATCTTGCCCAAGTATGTAAAGAGGAGATATTGGGAAAGCAAAGCATCCACAGTATTCCTGCAGGAATCACTAGATATCTTGGACACCTCACACAAAACACAATCCTAATGAGTGAATCATGAACTAGTAGACCCTGAGAGCAAAGGCTTCCACCCCAATGTCAAGTCAATTTAAACTTCATGCAGAACGTGTCTGGCTACAAGAGTTCTGGCTTTTGCCAAACCTCATAGAATGAATTGGAACCATCCTACAGACCTCTACATTCTTATAGGGCTCTCCACCCTGAGCTCCGGCCCCTCTAATGCTGTGTTGCTGTGGGGATGATAGCAGTTCTTGGGGCCTTGGGTTTGATTCTGTACATGCCAGGACTTGGAGACATTTTAAACAAGTTAGAATCCATGTGTTCCCTTCAATTAAAGGTTTTGTAAGGCAAAGGGACACCAACTCAGCCACCAAATATTTAGGTCTGGGGAAGTTTCTTCAGCTTTTCTGACAGGCCAAGTGTGATGTGGCAAGTCTGGCTCCTGTCAAAAGCAATGAATGAGACACTAATGGACATTGTGAAAATCAGGCTTGTCACCAGCCTAAGCCACTGAACATTCAAATGCATGGCATGCAAAGTGTGGTTTGAACATCATGGCCTGGAAAGCAATAAGAATTCTGGGTAGGATTTGGGTAATTGTGAGAAATACTTGAAAATAAAATCAACCTCAAAGTAAAAATGAATAATGAGAAAAATATCAATGGTCAGATAGAGAGTAAGAATGGGTAAAGAATATACAATTTCTCTGTAGACTTAATATTGGTCTGCTCACCAAATTTGTTTCTTCTGTGAGTATTTACCCAGCCTGAACTTTCGGTGTATTTGGAAGTACTATGGAGGCCATAAAAGACTTAGATGTAAAGAAGGTTTTGGTGAAGAAGGCGCACTAAAGACTCTCCTACTAGTGAAAAGTCATACATTTCCTTAAAAAATATCTATTTTCAATGTCATTATTGGGTAAGGAGTATGGGGCTTGGGAGGTCCAGTATCTGACAGCCTTGGCTCTCCTATTTACATAATATGTAACCTTGGATATTATGGTAAAGGCTGATATACAGTACCTGGCATATTGCAGCTATTCAGTACATTCTCAATAAATGGATGAATGAATTAGCAGTGCTTCTTTTTTTTTTAGACAGGGTCTTACACTGTCATCCAGGCTAGAGTGCAGTGGTATGATTACCACTCACCGCAGCCTCAACTTTCCGGGCTCAGGTGATCTTTCCACCTCAGCCTCCCAAGTAGCTGGGACTACAGGTGCATGCCACCACACCTGGATAATCTGTGTATTCTTTGTAGAGATGGGGTTTCTCCATTTTGCTTAGGCTGGTCTTGAATTCCTGAGCTCAAGCAATCCTCCTGTCTTTGCCTCCCAAAGTGCTGGGATTACAGCAGCCATTGCACCTGGCCATCAGTGCTTCTTATGGGCCACACAATGTGCTAAATGTATGCACATTCCCTCATGAATCACAAATACCCTAGGAAGCAGGTACTACTATCGTTTCTATTTTACAAATAAGAAAATTGGAGTTAAGAGAGTTTACATACCTCTCATAGGGTTGCACAGCTAGTGTAGGCAAGCCAAAATTCAAATCCAGTCTTTCCCATTCCAAAAGCAGAATCTCAGATCTCTGCTTAGAATAAATTGTTCTTATATGGAACAGAAATTTTTTAAAAATCCCAGGAGAAAATCAGTAGGAAAAGATTCTGATAAGATAAAGGAAAATCAAGAAGTTGTCAATTAGAAGAATGTGAAGGCTTCCGTATTGGAAGGAGACAGGAAGCGGGATTCTGGCCAGAGTGAAGGCAGGGCCTGCTCAGGAAGCAGCAGGTAATCCTCAAGACAAACACAGGAGGATACAACAGCATTAAGGAGCTGGACTGAAGGGCCCTAGTTATCAACTGCCATGGTGTTTGTTGTCTGCCTACCAAGAGGACAGAGGTAACCATTAGAATAACAGCCACTGGATAAATGTGCTATTTTTCTGAAGTAGGTAGCTAAAGTATGGAAGAATGGAAGTTGGCCAAGAACATTCTACAACAGTATCACAGAAGTTAGCAAACCAAGACCAGTAGGCCAATTCTAATTATCTGTTTTATAAATAAAGTTGTATTAAAATACAGCCATTCTTATTCATTTACATGTTGCCTATGATGCTTTCATTCCATAAAGGCAGAGTTGAGTAGAAGTGATAGAGACTACATGGCCTGCGAAGTCTAAATATTTACTATCTTTATAGGTCCTTTACAGATGTGTGCCAAATCCTACAGTCAGGATGGGTGAGATGATAAATATGGAAACACCTAACCACTATCTGGCACATGGTAAATAATTGAAACTAAGTTTTACCTGAAACACCATCAAGCCCACCAGCTTCTACTCAACTGAGATAGTTCACACAAAGTAAATAGCTACATGGACCCTTGAAGTTGACTTTATAGCGAGAAAAGAGAAAGGGTCCTTAGTGCTTAGCAAGACTATGAAGCAGGGACTGAACAAGGAGCTTTCATACTCATTCATACTCATTACCACAGTGAATCCTCCCCACAACCCAGGAAAGCAGGCATTGGTGCTCCCAGTTTACAGAAGTAGTAGAGGCACAGTTTGAGCCCAAGCTTATCTAGATTATACCATAATACAGGTTCTATCCAGCCCCAGGTAAGAATTAAAGGACTTGTTGGCCCAGATGATACTTTTCTCTCTTCTTCTGGCTGAAGATCATGACCTTGTAGGGAAAGAAACATTTGCGAAGTGTAGACCTGCGATCAAAATGATACTGGTAACTGGGCTTTGCAATGCAGATCACTGCTAACCATGTCGGAACAATGGGTTCCTGGAAAAGGAAGTCACCATCTCATCAATGATAAGGACAACAGCTGGGCAGGCAAACTGATAAAGAAGACTTTAAATCAAAATTTAAGATAAAGGTGGCTGGGCACCCTGGCTCATGCTTGTAATCCCAGCACTTTGGGAAGCTGAGGTGGGTAGATCACTTGAGGTCACATGTTTGAACCCAGCCTGGCCAACATGGCAGAACCCCAACCCCATCTCTACTAAAAATACAAAAATTAGCCAGCCGTAGTGGCAGGCACCTATAATCCCAGCTACTCGGGAGGCTGAGGCAGAATTGCTTGAACCTGGAAAGCCGCACTGAGCCAAGATCACACCACTGTACTCCAGCACGAGTCACAGAGCAAGACTCCAAGTCAAAAAAAAAAAAAAAAAAAAAGAGAGAGAAAGGGACGAAAGTGATCTGGTACAACTGAAGACTAGAAAACCCTGAAAACATGAAAGACTCTGGAGGCACAAAGGAAAGGAAACTAAGTCTGCAGCATTGCCAAGAGGAAAAAAGAAGGAAAATACAACAAACAATTCTAAGGCCTCTAGATGTTTCTATCCAACAAACGTACTGGTTAGAAATGCAGAACCAAATTAAATCCAAGAGTTTCTATCAGGTGTTCTGTTGTAATATGACGTATGAGCACAGAAAGAAACCATGATACAGAGACTGTCATAGGTAAAAGCAGTGGCTCTATCAGACTTGCCTTCACGTCTCATCTACCATTTCTAGGTGAATAATTTGGGCAAGTGGCTTAAACTTTCTAAGCCTCAGTTACCCTAACTGTAAAAGAAGGTTAATCACAATGCCTCATTGGGTTACTGTGATGATTAATTTTTAAGTGTAAAATGCTCAGCACATAATAAAATGCTCAGTCAATATTGAACATAGTATATTACCATTGAGAATATTACAAAGTATTAAGGAAGCAGGTCAAAGACAGTTCCTGAAACAAGATGTTTTAACTATGCCTTGAGAGAGTGTAGAAGTTCATGTGGTAGAGACTTTCTGGGGTAGGCGAAGTAGCAAATAGTGGTTGGTCGTGGTGAGGTGAGGATGACAAGGTAGGCTCGTCTCTTTGTCTCCAGTGTTGCTCAGTCCCATTCATTCTCCATTCTATCTCTAAGCACAAACCCAATCCTGCCACTGCTACTGCCTCTGCTTAAAACCTGTGAATGGCTGTGTTTGGATTCAGGGTAACATGTAAACTCTTAGCATGCAGCATACGAGTAATGTGCTCATTCCATGTCTATTTATTTAGCATCTACTATATGTCAGGACCTGATTTGTAAAGCATAAGGGCCTTGACTATGAGAAATTCACAGACTAATAAAGAGAAAGATAAAGGACAAACAGGTTCCGTATATTATAATCAGAGCTATGACTGGTATATGCCTACAACACGGTGATGAAGAAAAAGATGCACACCTCTTTTAAATTGGTAGTCTCAGGGAAAGCTTTACAGTAGAGATACGGTTGAGCTGAGTTTTCAAAACCAAATAAGAGAAGAAGCAGGAAACGATCTAGAAGAAAATATAGGGAACAGCACACAGAAAAGGACAGAGACAACACCAACTGCGTTTCAGTGGTATTCCTAAGAATCTAGTGTTGCTGGAGCTTAGAGAGAAGTGCACATGTCAGGCCGCAATAGACAAGGGGGACCAGTAGCCAGCCAGAGACTAGATCAGTGTTCTGGTGTGCCGTGCTAAGGAGCTTGCACTTTATCTTGTGAATAACAGAGAACCAGAGAAAGGTCATGATCAGTGCTGCGAATATGGTATGAACAGGGGCCAGAAGAGAGAGAGAGGGATCACTGAGGAGCTCTTGCAATAATCTGGGCTATCCAAGATGAATGAATGAACAAACAGATGAATGAATGATTAGATAGATGAATGGTTCTGATAAGTTCTGCTGGAGTTTCTACTCACATGAGAAAAGGAAGTGGCTTTCACATGCTTTCAACTGCTATCCCTTCCCCCACCCCCAGCACTCATGAATGGTTTCTCTCTTTTGCACGCATGTGTGTCTCTTCCTCATATACTGATTTCAGAGCTGCAGTCTAAGCATCTTGCATCGTGCTGGCTATATTTAAACAATTCGTTGTGTGAGGCAAGTGCCCAAACCAATTAAATAGAAATCTTCAAGAGTCCCAGGCAAAGAATAGAAATCAACAGGCAAGGTATAGTTTGGACCAAAATACTCATCAATTAGAGCTATTCTAAGATTACTCTGACCATAGACAAGTAAAAAGGAGGGTGCTGAAAAAAAGCAAAGGTCTGAAAAGTGAACACAAATGCTTAAGATTTTAAGTGGATAACATTGCTCTCAGATATGCCACAGAAATGCAGAGGCCAATGCTAGTTGTCTTTGATTCACTGATTTACTAGTACTAATACACAAAATTATTGTGTGTCATACAGTGAACAGCAGATACAAAGATGAGTAAGACACAGTGTATACCTCAGAAAGTTCCCAGTTTAGTGGAGCTGAATGGGAAGCCAGTTAAACATATTACATTGTAACAGCAGCTGAGACATATGAAAAAATAAGGGAGCACTTCGTTCCGCCTTGGAGTAAAGAAAGCCTTGACATGAAAGTCAAGCAGGATCTAGAAGAGTGAATTCAGCTTTGTAAAATCAGGGAAACAGCTCATATGAAGACACAAGGGTGGGAAAATGAGGTGGGACTTGGAAAACTAGCAAAGGAACTTGGCCGGCTCTCAGCACTTAATGCTGAGATCCTTAGTTGATGATCTCTTTGTCATCCCCTCTTGCGCTCAGGGCAATGGTTTCAAAGGCAGTTTTCTACTCTTGACAGCAGAAACACTGGGGGACAAACACTGTCTTTAGATAGAAAAGAGATACTGTTAATCAGCACATCAGGAAACCTATGACCCAACCATTGTTAAAAATGAAAGCAATTAGATACGGTCCTTTTATAAAGGACTTCCTAAAATACAGGTCTGAGATTATGGGCTTCGTCAGTTGCATGAGAAACAACAGGAAAAGCCAAATTTCTTTCCCAAGAATGGCACTTACTAGTTGAATGACCTTAGAAAAGTAAGAAACTCCCTGAGTCTCTGTTTCTTAATACATAAATGGGAATGAGGACATGTGTGATAATTCCCACTCCATAGGATTATTGAAAGAATTAAATATGACATATATAAGATGAACATGCACAGAGCCTGACACAGGTAATGAATAAATGTGAGCTCCCTTACCTTCGTCCCGTCTCCTTCAGTCCTGGATTAAGTACAATGCACACATCTTGCACAGAATAGATGCTCATTTGTTCTTGGTTAAGCGCCTATCAACCTCCACATAATTCCACTGGGTCTACTGAAAGATGGCAGAAGATGGACAGTCATAGTGCTGACTGTGGGCCACATTCTTTGCCTATATTTACTCATTTAATTTTTCACAACTCAATGAAGTAGCTCAATGCAGTAGCTTGGTGAAATACCCCACTTTACAGTTGACAAGTTCCGAGGCTCAGAGTCGAAGTGATATCCAAGGTCATTCGGCTGGTGACATGGCAGAGTTCTGTGTCCACCATGATATTCAGACTCTCCAAGGTAGCCACTTCCTGAGATGGGGCTGAGGTGATCTTAGTCACCTATGCAAACCAGATCTGGATATGGTTATGACTTGCACCAGCATGGCATTGTCTTGAACCTTGCTTGCTCAGTTACATCTGCCAGTATCTCCTGCGCATCAGATGCAACATCCACGTGACTTGCTATGTTCAACATGACATTTCTGAAGCTTTTTTATTAATGATAAATAATAAGAAGAATTCTCATGACACTGAAATAACCTGTGAGGAAGTGACCTAACCAATAATCTATAGGCTTTCTTAATATCCTACATCAGTACAAAGAAAAATCGACCCAATCAGTGAGATTTGGTGCAGTTAAAAATGTGCAAAATGTCTTTTGTTTCTCAGTATCAGTCATTTTGGAGCCACTTTGGGGAGGTTTTGTGCCTTTTTTTAAACTTCCAGATTTCATACTTTCTGTTCAGTTTTTGCAACTTCCCATGAGTACAGTTATAAAGAAAATAGGAAAAAAAAAAAAAACAGAACCTCAGCCCTCCTGTATCACTTTTTAAAAGGTTCCTCTTGCCAAAGGAAATTTGGACCATAAAAAGCCCTTACAGGTTTGATTTAGCTCTCCCCTTCAAGAGCATTACTTTCCTCTTCTTCTTTTTTTTTTTTTTTTTTTGTCTCATTTTTTCTGGTAAGTAGTCTTCGGATGATCGGCATTGCATATCTTTGGATAAAATTCATGCCAGACTGGTCAAATTGTAACGGCTGCTATCATCAGCTTGCAATGGTTTCCAAGTTACTCTCCAACACAGAAACCACACATACATACAACTACATAAGTCTCCTCTAATTTTGACATTGGAAATATCCATTTCAAAGTTTTTAGGTTAAAAATGAACGCAATCACAAAATAGCATCTAATCACCACAAACCCAAAATAGAATCCAGACCACGCAGTGTACAATGCTCATTGACTATCACCTTTCCAATTCTTAGCACACAGAGAAATAAACTCTGGGCGTCTGCATGGCACACTACTTATGGTGGTCTATCTACTGTAAATAGCTGGCAGCTTTGATCACTCGATATGAACCTCCCAAGCAAAAGGACTGCAGTGTGCCACTTACCTGGGAACAAAGAAATGTGCCTTCTCATTGTTTTGCCACTGACCACCTGAGAAACATTGTGTTAATCCCCCACACTGGGCAACTGTCTCTTTAGCTTTCATTTGAAAATATTTCTAACATGCATTATTATACACTGCTATTATACACTGATATTTAACAAAGCATGCTAAATATCATCTTTTCTGAACAATGCAAAATCATCATTTTATTTAATTCAACAGATAGTATATTCAAGGATATTCAATTTAGTATATTTGAGGGCTACTGAATGATGTCAAGTACTGGGGATGCAGTAGTAAAAGGCATTCACCCTTTTTGTGTCGTTTGGCGGCACTATCTAATATGGTGCTTCCTAACCAATGTGTTGGGACACATGAGACAGCTGTGCCAAGATGCTGATCCACTTAGTGCTCAGGGAGGCTGGATAGAGCTGAGCTGGCCAGAGCCCAAGGGTAATGAACTCCGCAGAGAGCAACCTCTTCTATTTATCCCAGTGTACTGAACAAATAGCAGCTCTTCCGTGAGTGCTGTACTGCGAAAAAAGGTTAGGAAGAACTTTACTAAGATCATTGGCATGCTCAGGGTTATTTGCCCCAACCTTGAATAATCCAGCTTTCATGCTTTTGAAATCTTATGTCTACTTTTTATGGTTTTCGTGTTTCTGTTTCCTTCCAGTTAATTGCCACATCTTACTATCATGAAAGTTCTTCCCCTCTTGGTGGCTGTTTCTAGCCTTCTCTTAGACAAAAACACAAAGCAGTAAAGCAAAGATCTCATTACATTCAACAAACACTTCCTGAGTACCTACTATGTGTTAGGCACTCCATACTCTTGCAGAAGAGGGGAAAGTGTAGGTGAAGAAAGTACACAGTTGCATTTTTTTAGTAGATCATAACCTAAAATTATAAATAAAATATAGGTCACTAGACCCTAGAAGAGTAATAACTAGGCCCCCAAATACAAGGGCTAATATTTGAGACTATCACAAAGTGCTTCATGAGTTTTAAAGCAAAACCCAGTTAGAAGGTTCCAAAATCTGAGCTGAGAAGTAAGCTTTATTTGTGCATATATAAGCAGACCACAAAAGCACAGCGCACACAAACTCTGAAACAGACTTGAATTCACCATCTTGGCTCCATCAGTTATTAGTCAACTAAGACTGGAAATTTCAAGTTGCAATCTCTCTCAGTCTCGGGTTCTACTCTTGGAATATGTAGAAAATAATACCTACCGTTAGAATTACAATAAAAATTAGAGATAATACGTACAGCATGGTCTTGACTCAGTTGATGTTTGATAGATGGTAATATTTTTAAGGAATTGAAAAGTCTACATTCTATATTTGGAAATTTGCCTGTTGTTGATAAGAAAAGAAAAAGTTTTCCAAGTACATATATTTGAATATCTATTACTGAAATGCTTGGAGAGAGTGGAGGATATTGTCAAGTATAGTTTCATTAACAAACAACTCCTATTCAATCAATCTGTTTCTGAAGTGCTTCTAAAATGGCGTCACCTCACTGACTTGTCTCAGTATAATGAACACATACGCATCTTTTTTTGTTACACATGCACCAAAGTCTTTGTTTGGAACACTAGTACCCTCTACAATGCTTTGTACACAGTAAGCCTTCAGAGTTTTCTAAAGAAGTAAAGAAATGATTGAACACAAGTTGGTTTGTTTGTCTGTTTGTACATGGGCATGGGAGCTTGTGCAAAGTCAGCTCTGGTTGGCTTCCTTTCTTTGATCACATCTTGAGATAAGTCTGTTTGCTTATGAATGGACTCTGGCTCTTAAAAGTGGAATCATAACCATGGTGATGTGGACAGAACCATCATTCTAATCCACTGCATTCCACTGTGATAGGAGATAACTAGTTACACTCTGAACTCTGAAATTTTTATCCTTAAGATAATAATGCTTACCTCATAAACCTGTGTGGATTCAGAGAGGAAATACATATAAGAAGCCTAGCATTGTGCCTGCCATGCAATTGATATTCGAATGGTGTTGCCTTCCTCCCTGTCCTTTTCATCTGTAGTAATCTTAGCCCAATAATTTAATCTTTCTGAACCTCAATTTCCCCACCAATACAAAAAAGGATGATAACACCTACCTTGAAACATGCAGGGAGGCGTTAACAAGGTAGTATATGGGAATTATCTAGCATAAGGTCTATTGTATGGCGTAGACCCCAAACGTTGCTACTCTCCTTTCACCCTACAAAAGCATGTTTATAAATTCTGATTTATTAGCAATGAAAATCACTGCAGGGAGAGGAGGGGAGAGAGAGAGGGAGAGAGAGAGAGAGAGAGAGAGAGAGGGAGGGAGGGAGGGAGGGAGGGAGGGAGAGAGGGAGGGAGGGAGGGAGGGAGGGAGGGAGAGGGAGGGAGGGAGGGAGGGAGGGAGGGAGGGAGAGAGGGAGGGAGGGAGGGAGGGAGAGAGAGAGAGAGAGGGAGAGAGAGAGAGAGAGTTCATTTACCAAAAAGCCACTGGATATATAAGAACCATAAGAAAAGCCCATTGTAACCTAAATGTCTGCTGGGACCATTTCCCACGTCAGAAGGGTTGAGGCCCACATGGCTATGCTCATTTTGAGTGGCTGAATATCCAGGGCAAAGCTGAGAATCTGCGGAATGCTAAACAGTCAGTCACCCACTGGGAAAGAGGCCTGAGTCATGTGGGAGATGTGCAAATTCTGGCCAGCAGAAACAGCAGCAGCAGATAATGCCCCACGGCTTGCTCTACAATGGAGTTTATTATTATTCATGTGAATGAAGTGGGAAAAGTACTGTCATCTCTTCCTGCGGTTTACTGAAATTTCATTGACAAAAAAATAAGAACACTTTTGTTTGCCAACACACTGCCCTTTGCCGGCCAGCTACGGCCCAACCACGTGAAGCTGCGCTTCATGTTTCAATGCAGCAAATCTCCCCAATGAGAGAAAAGGTTACTTCCTCCATCATACTCCCCTGACCACTACCTCTGCCAGATCCTGTCATGTGCTAGAGAGAGTAGACAAGGCAAAAACAGAGCAGCCAGCAGAAAAACCACTTCTCACTCTCACCAGCTTCCAAATCCAGAATGCAAAACCAGAGTCCAGTGGTGTTATCAGCCTCTGTGGTTAAGACCTTACCTCTGGCTATGATTCATGAACGGGGTCGGCGTGAGAATTCTTCTTACACAAAGTCATGAAACAGCCATGTTGGAGGTAGCAGTGGTGTCTCAGTGGCATGGTCTCAAAGCCTATCTGTAAACACTTTCTTCAAATAACAAGGGAAGTAGCACAATTACAGCTTTCCTTAATTACAGTCACATTCCCAGCTTACCCCCAGATCACCTCAATTGAATTTGGGCTCCCATTTTAAACAACCTCCTCCAGATGAGAAGATTGAGATCCACAGGGGTCAGTGGTATTCCTGGTATCACCCAGTTAAGAAATGCTGAAGCCATATCTACAACCAAGAGAAGAAAAGCCTTGTCTGGAAATATAGATTTTAAAACACTGTTGACCTGAAATGCACAGGGAATGTCAAGCACAAAGCAGGGATTAGAGTAGGTCTGCAAAAATTATTTCCTTTCCTCCTGCAGCAAAGGAAAACATCCTGGCTAATGCGATTCTACCAGTTTTAACTGTGATGATTCTAGTAAACTAGTACAGTCGCTATGGCAAACAGTGTGGAGATTCCTTAAAGAACTAAAAGTAGAACTACCATTTGATCCAGAAATCCCACTACTGGGTATCTACCCAGAAGGAAAGAAGCCATTATATGAAAAAGATACTTGCACATGCATGTTTATAGCAGCACAAGCCACAATTGCAAAATCGTGGAACCAACCCAAATGCCCATCAACCAATGAGTGGATAAAGAAACTGTGGTGTATATATATATATATACATATATATATATGATGGAATACTACTCAGCCATAAAAAGGAATGAATTAACAGCATTTGCAGCAACCTGGATGAGACTGGAGTCTATTACTCTAAGTGAAATAACTCAGAAATGGAAAACCAAACATTGAATGTTCTCACTGATACGTGGGAGCTAGGCTCTGAGGACACAAAAGCATAAGAATGATACAATGGAATTTGGTGACTTGTGGGGAAGAGTGGGAGGAGGTGAGGGATAAAAGATTACAAATAGGGTGCAGTGTATACTGCTTGGGTGATGGGTACACCAAAATCTCACAAATCACCACTAAAGAATTTACTCATGTTACCAAATACCACCCATACCCCAAAACCTTATGGAAAAATTAAATAAAATACAAAAAATAATAATAACTGGGGTGATTCTATACCACAGGCCTTTTATCAGCAAAATTCTTTATCCCCCATACAAAATGATAACCATAACAACAATAATACTACTGCTACAATAATAATACTTATCACTCTTTATAGAACTGCCAGAGGCCAGGCATGGTGGCTCACACCTGTAATCCCAGCACTTTGGGAGGCTGAGGCAGGCAGATCACCTGAGATCAGGAGTTCAAGACCAGCCTGACCAACATGGTGAAACCTCGTCTCTACTAAAAATACAAAACTCTCCGGGCCTTGTTATGGGCTCTTGTAATCCCAGCTACTTGTGAGGCTGAGGCAGGAGAATTGCTTGAAATCGGGAGGCAGAGGTTGCAGTGAGCCAAGATCATGCCATTGTACTCCAGCCTGGGCAACAAGAATAAAACTCCATCTCAAAAAAACAAAAACCAAAAAACTGCCAGAGAATGACATCTGACCAGATGTCATCTCTCCACTCATGCTGACAACCAGAAACAGTGAACAAGTTTCCCCCAAGCTGGGGCCAGATCCCATGTGACAAGAGTAGGGTGACCACATAATTTATCACTGAAACCAGGACAGAACAGAATTGTCAGAACAAAAGAGGGTGCTGTGAATAATTACTCTGGGATAATGTAGATACAAGACTGTCAAGTTCTCTCCATGCTAGAGTCTTCTCTTTATGTGATTTTCTTTTACAGACAAGGAAAGGTCATTCAGAGAGATGTTATAATTTGCTGGAAGAACTCAATCCCAGGACAACTATGACTTGATTCTATAATCCAGCTCTTTTCATCAATAGAAATTTGGACCCCAGAGACCCTATTGTGGGTCTCAGTCCCCTTCCCATTGGCTATTCTTGTCTTTAATAAGATGAGAGTAGCATCCATCTAAAAGGGAGGGCTTTCCCTGACCTCATGTCTCAACCTGAGAGGCACCTAACTCCAATGACTTAAATATAATAGCAATCCTTAAGTAAAGAACTAACCTTTATTTCATACCAAGCCTAGAAAAAAAAAAGCCCATTTCCTGCTCCTCTATCACACAGGCCTCTGGGTACCTCCACTGAATTTCCTCTTGCTTTCTTTGTACAAGTTTTTTTTCCACTTGTTAATTTCTTCTTGTTGGGTAATCAGGGGAGGAGATTACCACCTACCCCTGGGACTGCCAGGCCGGAAGAGCCTTCGCAATGGGTGTCTCTCAGAGGAAAGAAGAACAGATGTGTGACCTGAAATGAACTGGGTTTGGGGTAAAAGCCTCAGGTGTCGCTGGCACCCGCTGTCTGCAAACAGTACCTGTGAGCTGCTGTTGCCCAATGAACAGACGTCACAGGGAGGTTCTGCAAGTCACTGAATGTTCATAGACTTATTAGCTTAGTAGACATCCTGTAAGGTGTCTCACCTGGCTTGAGGTGGTCAAGACCCCGAGACACTCTAGAAATGACAGACAGTAGTCCATGAGCTGTGTTCTGTATTCCAAAAGCTAAATATCTTCTTTCCTCTTAATGCATTTGTTTATTTTGTAAATGTTTCCTCAATTATGATGTGTAACTTTCATTATTACATTTGTTTATAATTATTAATTAAAATAAAATTCTGTTTTTATGCATGATAAAACATGGTAAGCTAATTAAAATGTCTTGTTTGATAACAATAATTTGAAGAGCAAAATGAGAATTGAATGCTCAAAGAGGAAGATAAACAAACTCATTCTCTAATACAAATCAGATTATGACACTTCACTGTATCAAACTACAATAAATTCTCATGCCACTTAGAATAAAACTCTAATGCCTCAGCATTAGCCTAAAAGGCCCAACATAATCTGGTCTCCATCAACTTTTTTGATTGTACTTCCTGACATGAACCTCCTGACCCACTGCAGTTGATTTCTAGAATATGACAACTTATTTCTGCTTCAGGGTCTTTGCACAGCTGCTCCCTCTGTCTGGAACACTCCGTCCTCCTGTCTGCACATGGCCATTTCCTTTATCCACTCAAATCTCAGTTCAAATATAACCTCCTCAGTGAGGCCTTCCCTGACCACCTGATCCAAGTTAGGACCTTCCCCACCCTCCCACAGTTGATCTAGCACAACATCCATCTTGTCTTCTTGGTGATATTTATTACTATCTGAAATTACTTTGTTCTATTTGTTCCAAACTGTTAAGGGGTACATTCTTTTGAAAGATACTGGACAGTGCAGTGGCTCCTGCCTATAATCCCAGCATTTTGGGAGGCCAAGGCAGACGTGGGCAGCTCCTGGGCTCAAGCAGATGGATCATTTGAGCCCAGGAATTTAAGACCAGCCTGGGCAAAATAGCAAAACCCCATCTCTACAAAAAAAATCAAAAATTAGTCAGGTATAGTGATGCATGTCCATAATCTCAGCTACCAAGGATGCTGAGGTGGGAGGATCACTTGAGCCCAGTAGGTTGAGGCTGCAGTGAGCCATGATAGTGCCTCTGAACTCCAGCCTGGGTGACAGAGTGAGACCCTGTCTCACATACATACATACATGGTATAGTTATGACCCTCATACACATATAAGATGAACATGTATCAAAGATTTTTTAAATAACTCATCACAAAATGGAGAACTATGTGAGTTGAGCTAATACATTTGTTAACCAGCTAGATTTAACTATTCCACTATATATATATGTGTGTGTGTGTATTTCAACACATTATATTGTACATGATAAATACAATTTTATCTGTCAATTTAAAATTAATTTCATAAATAAATAACCACATAAAAGATTTCATTAGCTCAATCATTAATAAGGTTGCCAGTGAGATGTTACAACCAGTGCCACACATAGATACTCAGATGAACAATGTTAAAATAAATTTACAAATCCATGCAAAACTGGTAAAAAATGTTCAATATCCACAGGGTGATAATCAATTGCATTCCACCAGATGCGGTTTGCATTTCTATGGAGAGGAATTAATTGCATTACTACCAGTTTTCTACAAGTTAACTTCTATCTCCACAGCTATAAAATAGCCAAGTGGAAGGCAAAGACTCACATCCCTATAGTATAGTATAATCTCCAGCTGCTCCAGATTCATTGACAGAATATTCAGTAACCTCTTTTGCTCATTTCAAAATCATCCACAGTTGTTCCCTATACTACGTATTACTTTCTGAAAGTATCTTGTTCCTTTACTTATTTCTTTCCTAATAACCCTGCTCTGGAATATAAGCTTCATGAAAGCAGAGACTTTGCCTGCCTTATTCCCCAGTTTCTCCAAAGCCCAAAACTATGACCAATTTCTAATAGGTGCTTGAGAATATTTGTTGAATAAGTTGGTAACCAATAACAGCATGAAAGAAAACAAAAAATCACACTCACAATAAAAAAAAGTACAAAATAAAATGAAACAGCCACATCTTCCTTTTCATATTGCCAAAGGGTCATAAAAGGTCCCTCAAGTTCTGCTGAGTGTACAAAGGATATCTGCAGGGTTGTCAGTTATCAGCTCAGCACTATCACCCCTCACTACTAAGGCAGGAACTGCATTTCCTAGAATCCCCTCCCCATGTGATTCAGAGTTAGAGTTTGCCAATGGGAAGAACTCACAGGAGATTTGGACGGCAGAAGCGATGTGAAGCCAGAGATCCTAGTGGCAGGAGACAGTGGCATTTTAGACCTTTCCATGAGTTCCAACTTTACAATCATGTTGACCCCTTGTGATGGCTTCTCAGACATCTCCACAAGCTCCGACTCTACCAGATCCAGTGCTCTAGGCCGAAGTGCTTCTGGGTAAAGGCTTCTGGACCTTACTTCTGTACTCTTCCCACATTTATGTAAGCCCTAAATTCTGTATTAAACTATTTTCCCTAAAAAACTTGCAGTGGTTCTATTTTCTTCACCAAACTCAGACTAACACAGAAGGGATTTCATACGCTGCTGGGATAAAAGCCTTTCTGTTTCATTCAACTTTCAACAACTATTAAGTAGTTATATGTCTTGGAGAGCAATTTGATAATAGGCAAGAGTTTATAATCTTTGACCCAGTAACCCACGTCTAAGAATTAGTCTGTTCTCAGGAAGTAATGATTTATCCAGACAAAGATCTAAGTTTATGAAAAAGGATGTTAATGAAAGCAAAAGTAATACTTTCTCTCCAATAAGTGAAGACTAAGAAGTTCAGCAATAGGGAAGTGGTTTAAAACTTAATGCATATCCATAAGATATAACATCATGTAGTTTATATGAATCATGATGTTTTTAAATTATTTTATGATATGGCAAAATTACCACAATTGAAGGGGGGTAAAAGTACAAGACATCAAATCATATATGAAATAATTTGCAAAACTAAAAATAAAATGAAATGCATACCATTCTTCCATGTATATTACCTGTGTGACTCTGGACATGTCAGTTAACTTTTGAACATCAGTTTCCACAGCTGTCAAGTAGAGATCATAAAACTTGCCATGCCTTTCCTAAAGAGTCAAGTGAGATAAGTTCTTTATCTGAAGCACCAGACCAGTGTAAAAGGACCTTATAGACTTCATTCTCATTAACAGCAGGGAGTGCCTTATACTGATTAGAAGTAAGCCCTCTGGATCCAGCTGTTACAGTTCAAATCCTGGTTTGGCCACTTACTAAGAGTAACACATTAGGGAAGGCACTTAGCCTATCTGTGCCTCAGTTTCTCCATCTGAAAAATAGGCATAAAGCTATTATTATTTCATATTATTATTGCTGTTTTGAGAACTAAATTAGTGCCATGTTTAGGAAAGTACTTAGTATGTGGTAAGAGTTAAATTAATGTTATGTTTTCCTCCTAGTGACTCAACATAGTCATCTGATAATTATTTATGGAGGATTCATTGTGTGTTTTAGGCTGGGAGGTTGCAGAAACATTTAATAAGGGATCCCTTGCTCTCAGAGGAATTTACCATCAAGAGGGAGAAGGGCTACGTAAATGATCATAACAATAGAATAAGGGAAAAAAACCTGCATCATAGAGCTGCATCTAGAATTAACAGGGGAAAATACATGTAAAGTATCATATCTGAGCTCAAGTAGAAAAGAATGGTACCCCTTTGATGAGACAACTGTATTTCCTTGAGACTAAGTTGTCCAGCATCACCCAGTTAATTTGCATGTTCATACTTGATCTCCTTAGATCTTTATATCAACACTATATAGTAAGCATTATCATCCCCATCCTACCATTGGGTATCTGAAACTCAGTAAAGCTGTAATTTGCCCAGGGACACATGGCTAGAAAACAGAGAAAAATGAACTTTAAACAGGTTAGGCCAACTCTTCCTAGGACCTTTTCGATTGGGCCATAAACCATAAAAATGGTTAATTTCAACTTTGATAACATTGTGATTCATTGCATTATCCCTGACCTCCCACATCCTGAGATCTTTTTCCCCTAGACATCAGGGACAAACTCTTAAGCATTATTTCTGTATCACACAATACCTAGTACAGTGTCTACCCACAAGGAACCCCAATAAATCAGTGTCAAATGAATGAAGAAAATGCATGTAAGTACAAGTCAACCAAGGAAAAATAGAACCACTGTCTCCTATCAAGGATGTATTTAAACAGCAAGAAAAAAAAGCTCAGATTACTAGCCATGAAAACAGTAACCACTGAGCTCCCAGCAAACTGTTTGCTCTCTGATGAGCCTCCATCAACTTCAGTCAACAGGGCAATCCTACGGCACATTAGGTAGAGAATTTGATCCAAAAGACACACTATCAGTTGGCACATATGCAATTGTTCTGATTAAATACAGCCTGCCAGAATTAAAACACCACAGGCTGTTTATAGAACTCCTTAGTTTTAATGAGATAGATACACCCCATTTTAATAACAAAGATACAATGCATTCATCAGGGCCCATTAACTGACAAATGTAACTAATATATATATAGACTAGTTACATTTGTCAGTTAATGGGCCCTGATGAATGCATTGTATCTGACCTCCCACATCCTGAGATCTTTTTCCCCTAGACATCAGGGACAAACTAAGGAGTGTGGTTAATCTGAACTTAGTTGTGGAAATTACAATATGATCAATTAATGCTGCCCAGCTTAATTCCCTGAAGCCTCATTTGGTGGACTGAGGTAGGCAGTTATCATGTCAGCCTTTAGAGAGCAATTTATCTCACCAACATTCCAACTAAAAGGAAACTAACATTTGTTAGCTGCTGATAATGTGCCAGGCTCTAAGCATAAGCATCTGCATCAACTATCTCCCACTCTCCCCCCAGTCACCATATTACCCCCAGATTTGCACAGATGAGGCTCAGAGATGCTAAATAACTTACTCTAACACACGTCTGGTATATAGCAAAGCTTGGATTCAAACCTGGACTTGTCTGCTTTCAAAGACATTGTTGTTGATGGAAAAAGAAGAGGTTCCCCCGCCTGGGTTCAAGTCCTATACATACTAGGATATAGCTTTGGCAAATGTCTCAAATTTCCACATTCTTAATTTCATCTGTCAAATGGATACCATATTCCTACCAATTTCATAAAATGAGTGTGAAATGTAAATGAGACTGCAGAAAGAACAGAGTACTTGTTAGGTGCTCACTCACAGAATGTTGCACATACTTCTGCAGGGTCAAAACAAATGAGCAGGAGGGTCCAGAGAGCCCCACATGTTTAGATAAGGTCACACAGATAGTAAGTGCCAGGATACCTACTACCTGTGATAGTAAGAGCACATCCCAGGATCTGTTAAACACTCAACCAAATGCCCACATACTTCCACTTTACCTTCATTGATCCTCAGAACTAACCAGGCAGGTAGGGAGCGTAGGTAGAATGACCTAAGCTGGGAGGCTGAGCTCAGAGTAGTGAGGCACTTACCCACTGGAACAAAGGCACATATAACCTTCCCTCACTTCACAATGTCTGTGGCACTAGAGCTTGCGAATAATCTTAGTTAAGGTAATTGGGGTCCAAACCCTAGCCTGCACCTTATTAACTAGGAGACCCAGGTCCGTCATCTGTAAGACAGGGACAGCAATAGTTTCTACCTCGTGGTGTTGTTGTGTCAGGACTGGGTCTGCCATTATTTTAGCCTTTCTGAAGCCAGGTTTCATTATCTCTATGTGGGAATAACAACTATCCCCACCTCCTATAATAGCTGTGAATGTTAAATGATTTAATCCATATAAAGTGTTCAGCATGGTGCCAAGATGTATGCTGGAGGTACTCAGTACATGTCATTTGTCTTCATTTAGTAGTGGTAGTGATGGCAGTGGAGGTAGTAAACTATCAAAGTACAAATACCTTGGTAAAAAATAATCCTCCCTAAATGGCTAATGCATGCAGGGCTTAATACCTAGGTGATGGGTTGATAGGTGCAGCAAACCACCATGGCACACATTTGCCTATATAACAAACCTGCACATCCTGTACATGTATCTCAGACCTTAAAATAAAGTAACTTTTTTAAATCCTCCCTAGACTGTGATCAGACCTGCACACCTTAACCTGAATGGATTTTTGTATATGGTTGGTTGGTTTGGTTTCTTTCCTGAGAAATTTACTTGTTTATTCCCAGAAAGTAGAATAAAGTCATAATTGTACTCATTACCCCCAACAATGGAGAGGATCTATCTTGCTAAGGATATAAAAAGGCAAACTTAAGCTGCTTAGAGCTGCTGAGGATGAAATAGAATGACGCATGAAAAGATCAAGGTGGTGGTTCGGATGCACCGTCACTTCCCAGTCCTATGCAAACTAACCAAGTGTTATAGGATATTGCGTCAGGTGACGTGAAGGTTTTCCCACTCCAACGCTCTTTGTATGTTTGTCTGCTTGTTCGTTTGTGCATTGGTTTTAAGTGGTGGTTTAAAGCAGCAATTCTTGGACAGCAGTGCCCCCCTAATGATCTCATTTAAGACTTAGGGATCCAAATGATGCTCAAATAACTCACCCACAGTTAACTCGGACACACCTTGGTGATTTTCAGCTCTATAGCCAGCTGCGTTCTAGGTGCTGCTGGGAAAGCAACAGTTCAGAAAATTTGTGATGAGGCTTGAATGTGCCTTCCAAAATTCATGTGTTGGAAACTTAATCCCCAGTACAGCAGTGTTGAGAGGTAGAACCCTTAAGAGATGACTAGCTCATGAGGGCTCTGCCCCTACAAATGGATTAATGGTGTTATCATGGGAGTGGGTTATCAATAGAATGGCTTCCTAATAAAATTATTATTTTCTCTTTTCCTTTCTCTCACATGCACATGCCCTCTTGCCCTTCTGCCCTCCTCCAGGGGATGACACAGTATGAAGGCCCTGACCAGATGCCAGCGTTATGTTCTTGGACTTCCAAGCCTCCTGAACCATGAGCGAAATGGACTCTCATTATCTGTAAATTATCCAATCTGCGATATTCTGTCAGGGCAGCAAAAAAATATATACTAAGACAATCTACCTCCTGAAAGCTATTTAGAGATCTAACTCTAGCCTGCAGCTTTGGCGGCAGCACACATACTTCTCATCCTGGCTCTCTGTGCTCTGTCACATTGACCTGCTTTTCGTCACTTAAAACAACCTCTTCCCTAACTTCAGAGACGGCAAGTTTTGTTTCCTCTTTAAAAGTGGCTTTCTTGCCCCTCTCATCTACCCTTTACTACTTATCTATCACCACTCATCTTTCAGGTCTTGGCACAAATGTCACACAGAAATGTCTTACCCCCTTCCTCAGGAAAGGACACAGACTCCTGTTATATGAGTTTATCTTACCTTTTATTTTTTTCTTGCAGGCCCTATCACAACTATGACAAGACTATTAATTGGGCCACTGGGTACATAATGCCTGTCTCAGCACTCACCTAACTGTAAGTTCCATGAGGAGAGATTCATTCACATCTGTATCCCTAGCACCTAACACAACACTGGAATGTGGTTGCCACTCATTAATAATATGTTTACTTAATTCAGAAATTACAGAGGAGTGTGAGATATTTGGGTATCTGTGAGTTCACTTTTGTTTTTGTTCTATTTCTTAGAAGAGGAATAGTGGTAGATTAAATTCCTTAAAGCAACCTGGCATTTAAAACATCAAAATGCCTGTTTACTTCATTAAAAAATAAATATATTTGAAGTTTACAACATGATATTATGGGATACATAGAGATAGGAAAATAGTTACTACAGTGAAGCAAATTAACATATCTATCAACTCAGGACATTGCTTTCTTGTGACAAGAGCAGCTAAAATCTGATTATTTAATAAATATCACCAGTGCAATACAACTTTATTACTATAGTCCTCATGTTACACAATTAGATCTCTACACTTGTTCACCCTACATATCTGCTACTTTGTATTTCTGTTCAAAATATCTTTTTAAAATAAATTTATTATTTTACTTTGAATCGTTTTAAGGTAGCTAATACTGCATAAAAATAAAACGCTTATGGGTTTAGCAGAGTTACATACAACTCACTTTCTCTTTGACTCATTAATCCTACTTCTAGAAATCTACCCCACAGAAACATTTGCAAAAGCATGAAATGACAAATGTGTAAGGTCATTAATTATAGCATTATTTGTAAATTAAAACGTTAAAAACAACTGAAGCTTTTGGCAGTAGGAAACAGTTAACAGTGTTAAACTGTAACATACTCACACAATGGAGTAAGATACAGCTGTTCAAAAGAATGAGGACAATATCTATGGAGTAACATGGAAAATTCACCTGAGTATATTGCAAAGTGAAAACAGGAAAGTATATAAGAGTTATAATATGCTACCTTTTGTGTAAAGGAAGAAAATATGAACCTTTATATGTTTCACATATCTGCAAATAGAGGAAAAAGAAAAACACACAAAATATAAACAAGAAATGAATAAAAATGGTTATCTTATAGGAAATGCATTGGGAATATATGGAAAGGAAAGAGATAGAAACAAAACTTCCTTGTGTATAACTTTCTATGCATTGTGCCCTTTGAATAATGTAAGTTTATTGCTCATTAAAAGTAAAGCAAAATTTTAAAAATATTTCTAAAATTAAAAATAAACCAAGACAAATAAATATAACCATATATCAATTTAGAAGTATCATCGCATAGAGAAACAATTAATTTTTCCCCAGGATGTTTGAGAACACAGTACTTTGTACATTCTTAGTGGGATACACTTCATGGGCAAAAGAACTACATCAAAATTTAAACGAAACTTGACTATTTTATGCTCACATTCACATTGTTATTTTGAAACTATTCTCTTTATATCATTCAGGAAAGCAAATGAGGAATTCTATTAATGATGTTCTAAAAGAAAAGTCAATCAAGAAATCAAAACTTAAGCATAAAGCTAATATTAAAATTGAAGTAATGATAGTTAAATGAACATTTTGTTTTATTAATTACATATTTTCTATCTTAGTTCATTGAAATGGCCTAGCAGCCGTGTCATCCAGTGCCAATACCCACACCTGGCAGCCAGATTTTTCTTTGTAAAATCAAGAGTTCTTGCAGAACTGGCTGCTTTCAGGACCGAATTAGGGAAGGTACAAGATAAGCCTAGAACATATTGTTATGTTCAAAGGCAAAGAGGCTTTCAAACAGTAATAAGGCATATATCAAAAGAACACAAGAACCAGGTGGAAGGAGTTCTTGCTGACCCAAACTCTGATAATTGAAACACTAAAAAGAATAGCGATTATGGCAAATTAAAATATACTGGATATACGAGAGCTGTGAGTCCACAATGACTCAAAAAAGAGAAAGCCAGAAACAAAAATTCATTTGTCACCGTTTGGAATGATTCTTAAAAACAATTTCTTCCTTTGCAAATTGGTAACTAAAGAGAAGTAGTTAAGTGTTCATTTTGCCTTTGCAGTAAAAACTATATTTCAGGACAAACAGACCCATTTATGACAGAAAAGTCTGTTTTAGGTCAAGCAGTAAAAGTAAAGGAATATTAGAATTATGAAGCCGACACTTTACCATTCCTAATGAGAATCTTGTTTCAAGCATGGAAGGCTGTGCTGTTGGCACAGAAGAGTAAATAATTAAGTGCAGTCTGGGGAGGATCCAAGAAAGCTTCCAGGAAGAGACAATTTTGACTGAGGCTTGAAGGATGAACAGCATCAGCCATAACATGAATATAGGACTTGTCAGATGGAGTGACATGAACGTAGACCTGAACAAGCTTGAAGAACTGTACTTATATTAAAGGGGACTGTTTTCCACTTAAAAGACCCAGAGTCAGCACAGAAACTGAAAATTTCAAAGAACCAATTTTATCCTTAAAATTTCCCTTTGGATGGAGCTTTCCTTTGGTCCTATACACTGTCTCCCAGTAAGCCCATCACAGCCAGTTTCCCCATAGAGTTGTGATCAGATCACTATTTGAGAAATGCAAAGTAGTTAACAATTGGAGGTGATGCTGTTCAAAGACAGCACACTCTGAGATGCTCCCACTCTGAGGGGCATGTAGGGACTGACACCAATGAAGGGAAGAACACAAGTCCTGGATGTCCTCTCCGGCTTCCTAGGGGCATATGGCATAAGTGGACCAGTTGCCACGTTGACATTGCTCAGAGTGTTCATTTGTTCTCTTGCTCTCTGTATCCCCAACCCCTCTTAGTTTAAGTTGAAAACATCCATGTAGTCAGCCACTATTGCTGAGGATACATGATGCAAAGATGCATGGAAAGGGACTGGGGGGACCAGGTATGAGGGCTCTCTGGGAGTTAAAGAGAGAAGTGGGAAAAAGGTCACATTAGGAAGGGGCTATTTTGCTGCATTAATCGGTTTAGACTTTGGAATAAAGGGAAGCCAAAGGATGGAGTTTCAAGCAA
Source organism: Callithrix jacchus (assembly GCF_049354715.1). Classification (NCBI taxonomy): domain Eukaryota; kingdom Metazoa; phylum Chordata; class Mammalia; order Primates; family Cebidae; genus Callithrix; species Callithrix jacchus. Next base: position 67,877,861 of record NC_133517.1, on the reverse strand, counting down.
GGTAGGGTGATACGACCTGTGCTTTGGAAAGATGACTCTGGCTTCATTATGAAGAATGGCCTGGTGACTGTGGGGATTTGAGGAGGGTGAGAATGCAGATGAGCAAGGAGAATATTGCCATTATTGTCTTTACATCTGGCTTCTTTTTCAGGTCCTTCTTGAGAGGCCAAGCATCACATGAATTGGACATGAAGGCAAGGTTTTAGATCCGAAGGTGGAAAGAATGCCATGTTCAGAACTCTGCACCAAAAGAGGCTATTTAGGGATCTAGATTCTCCAACCACAGAAAGCTGGTGGGTGAGAAGTGGCTGCTTCCCACCGAACTCCCCAGGGCAAATGAAGGGACCCACATGGCATTTCTCCCCAACATCTTACCACAGACGTGGAAATTATAAATGGGGCCAGGAAGTGGTCATTTCACATCACCCACCTATTATACTTTCAAAATAGCTGCCACTTGCCCAAAGAGACCTCCAAATTCTAAACAATCAACCTAGCACATATCCATCTATTCAGCAAACATTATTGAGCATCTACTATGGTAGGGACTGCACTTTAGTTTAGTTAATAAAAGTTAGAAATTAGCCCTCTTGGAGGTAAAGACCTGATAAACAAGACAGACAGAGTTCCTGTTCTTGAACAGGAGATTCTGGACAGAGTGATGAGGGTTAGCCCAGGAGAGCCTTCAGTGACCCTGGGATATCACACCTGAGGGTAATTGAATAGTAAGAGGCTTCTTATTATAATCAAAATATTATTAGCCTGAGTATGAAAAATGGAAGAATTCTAGTGTATTTCATTTCCAAATTAACATCCATAAAATATGTTGCTGGTTTCCAGACTCATTGCTAAAAATATTCTGAAGGTGAACAAGACCGCTATCCTGGTTACCAGCTATCATACATGAATAAAATTAAATTATTCTGTGATGGTCATCACATAACAAAGAATTTTATTTCAGGAATTTGAGACCTAAAGTTGAAATTTACTCCTTTGATCTTGAATGCAAACATAAGCAGTAATGATAGATAGATGATAGATAGATAGATAGATAGATAGATAGATAGATAGATAGATAGATTAGATGACAGATAGATAGAAAGATAGATTAGATGACAGACAGGTGATAGATAATAGGTAGGTAGGTAGGTAGGTAGATAGATAGATAGATAGATAGATAACTGCTAGATATAGTATAGAATATTCTGTAGTTCTCATATGGTCTTTGCCACATGTTTATTTGCTTTTTGCAAAATAGTTAATCAAAAAATAAATCTAGAAATAGAAATTCCATTTGACCCAGAAATCCCATTACTGGGTATACACCCAAAGAATTATAAATCGTTCTGTTATAAAGACACATGCACATGTATGTTCATTATGGCACTGTTTACAATAGCAAAGACTTGTAACCAACCCAAATGCCCATCAATAATAGACCGGACAAGGAAAATGTGGCACATATACACCAAGGAATACTATGCAGCCATAAAAACAATGAGTTTGTGTCCTTTGTAGGGACATGGATGAATCTGGAAACCGTCATTCTCAAGAAACTGACACAAGAACAGAAAATCAAACACCACATGTTCTCACTCACAGTGGGGTGTTGAACAATGAGGACACACGGACACAGTGAGGGAAACATTACACACTGGGGTCTGTCAATGGGGGCTAGCAGAGGGACAGCGGGGGTGGGGAGGCTGGGAAGCAATAACACAGGGAGAAATGCCAGATACAGGTGACGGGGGGATGGAGGCAGCAAACTCCCTTGCCATGTGTGTACCTATGCAACAATCCTGCAAGATCTGTACATGTATCCCAGAACCTAAAGTACAATTTATTAAAAAAGAAATCTCAGTTAATATAAAAATTCTAATGATTTGAGACCTAGAAGTGCACAAAAATGTTCTGCAAAACTTTACATCTTTGGATCTTTGTCATCAACTGATGAGTACATATATAAACGGTGGCATATCCAGATGTAGGAACACTACTCAGCCATTAAAAGCAACAAACTACCAATTCATACTATCACATGTATGAGCATCAAAATATTAAGCTAAGTTTCAGAAGCCACATGTAGAAGAATATATACATATAACATGAAGTGTCTAGAAAGACTATATATTTCATTTATAAGAAACATCTATAAAAGGCAAATTTATAGAGACAGAAAGCAAAATAAAGTTTGCTTATAACTGGGAGTAGCAGCAGGAATTAATGGCAAATGAGCACAAGGAACTTTTAGGGGTGATATGAATGTTCTGAAACTGGACTACAGTACAGTTGCCCAACTCTACAAATGGACTAAAATAATTAAATTGAACAATTACAATGGGTAAGTTTTCTTGGGAAATTATAGCTCAATGAGGCAATCAAAACAAGCACATACACAGGCACAAACATATTTCGTGTATTCTGAATCCCAGTGCATATGAATGTGTTTGACAATAATGCCATGTAGCTGCCTTATACTGAGCAACTCCTTAAGAGCCAGCCACTTTAATCTCTGTTCCTGAAAGCCACCTTCAGAGAGAAATGAGAGTAACAGGCAAAGAACCCAGCTGAGTTAGGAATGGAACACAATTGGGCCCACCTCTAAATCCTATACACAGTTGATTCCATCATGTCCCCTGAAATAGAAAGAATCCATTGCCCCAGATTCACATGGTATAGTCAAAGTAACAAACTACACTCACCCTGCACCTGCTTATCTTTCTTGCTGTTGTCAGACCCTCCTCCCCTGATCTCCTGGACAGCATCGTGGGATAGTCCTGCAAATCAAAGCTGATCATGCCATTCCTGTGCTCAAAAGGGTTCCCTGGTGCTGAATCCTTGGCTTGGGCCCTTCACAACCTTGCTCCAGCCCTCAGCATCTACAGCATCCTTGCTCACTGTTTCCCCATACCACTGTGCACTGCTTTTCACTGAACTTCTCACCAGTCTTTGAAGCTGATGGCCATTTTCACGTTTCTTTGTCTTTGTCCTTGCAGTTCCTCTTACCTGACATACTTAACCTTTCCTTGCCACTGCCACATATCAGCAAGAGCAAAGCTCTTATTTTAACATCATGAATACCTACCACTCTTAGTGAGCCTTCTACTACCTCTCCAAGCAGAGTTAATTGTTCCAAGCAGGTTCTACATACTTTGCTTATTTTCTTCATTCTCTTTAATAACATTTTAAAACATGTCACCAGTTTAGGTCTAGAGTGTTTGTCATATTTTCTACATAACCAGTGCAGGTACCATTAAAGGATTACTTGGTTTCCATTCTGATCTTCAGATTCCATCATTTATTAACTCTGTGATCTTGGAAAGTTGATGTAAATTCTTGACGTCAGTTTTCCCAACCATGAAATGAGACCGATGAAAACACATACCTCAAAGATACTTACAAGAATTAAACAATCTAATAATCATTAATGAAAAGGCATGTTTTCTAGTCTATCAGAAGTATGTAATAAATGTTAAATAATAATATTAATTTTTACCAGTATAGTAAAGGCTCAATAAATGTGAATCGAATAAGGAAGAGAGAGAAGATACTGGAAAGAAGTAAAGAAGGGAAAGGGAAGAAGAAGCTTCTTGACAAAATGGATAAGAGCTCATGATTTACATCAGGCAACATTGAATCTTTGCTTTGCTACTTGTGGATTGCGTAGTCTTGGACAAGTTATTTGAACTCCACGTGTTTCAACATGAAGATAAGTATACCACTGGATAACACATGTAAAGCACTTAACACCATATCTAGCCTGCAGTAAGTCGTGGTAAAGAAGAAAAAAACAAAGTTTTGTTTAAAAAAAATCCTCTTCCTTAATCTTCTTAATTCATCTGTGGCAAAGTTTACCTAAATAATTCCTTAACCATTCTGCCTTTATATACCGCTTGGATACTGCCTAGAAATCCAGGATTCCGAGGTGGTTGAGAGAAGTGAGTTATGAAAAATTATGATCCAGTCTCACTATCACCTCCACCTGATACAGAAAATTTCCTTCCAACATGGTCAACTCCAGTGAATCCTCATTATTCAATCTTCAGCTGCTTTCTCATGAGAATATTATTAAAAGCAGAGGGGAAATAAAAAAAATGAAAAAAGATTAGCCGAGAAGCAATGAAGAAATTCTCAACAGAATATTAGCAAGCCATATAAAAAGGATTAAATACCTTGACCAAGTGAGATTTATCACAGGAATGTAAAGTTGTTTTGACATCAAAAATCAAAAAAATACATAATCATCTCAATACACACAGGAAAAGCATTCAGCAAAACCCAGTGTGCATTCATGATAAAAATTTCAAAACTTAGAATAGAAGGAAAATTTCTCATCATAATAAAGAGCATCTACAAAAAAATTTTACAGATAACACCATACTTGATGGTAAAAGATGATATGCTTTCCCACATAAGATTCAGAATAAAGCAAGGATGTCTGCTTTGGCACTTCTATTCAACATTGTACTAGAGCATGCAGCCAGTGAAATCAGGCAAGCATATATAATAATGGGCACCCAAGCTAGCAAGGAAGATGACAGGAAAATCCAAAGGATCCATTAAAAATACTAGAAATAATAATTATAGCAAGGTCACATGATAGAAGACTAATTCACAAAAATCTATTGTATTTGTACAAGCAATAAACAATCTGAAAATGAAATTAAGAAAAAATTCAATTCACAATGACATCAAAAGAATAAAATGGAAAATAATTTAACAAATGATGAACAAGGCTTGTATACTTAAAATCACAAAACATTCTTGAAAGAAATTAAAGAATATCTAAATATATGAAAATATGCCCCATGTCCATGTATTGAAGACCCCATAGTGTTAACATGTAGAACTCCACCCAATGAGGTCCACAGATTCAAAGAAACCCCTATCAAATTCCCAGGTGAGCTTTTGGCAGAAAGTGACAAGCTAATCTTAAAATTCACGTGGAAATGCAAGGGAACCAGAATAGCCAATTTCCAAAAATAAAAACAAAATTAGAGAACAACTTCTCAATTTCAATATTTCATCAAGACATTGTAGTACTGGTGTAAGGATAGGCATATAGATCAATGGATAAACCCAAAAATAAATCCTTACAGTCAAGAGATTTTCAACAAAGGTGTCAACAAAACTGAATGGGAAAGAATTTTATTTTTCACCAAATAATTCTGTAACAGTTGAATATTCACATGCAAAAAGATTAACTAGGACACCTACTTCATACCATACACAAATACATACTCAAAATTGACTAAAGACCTATATGTAGGAGCTAAAAACTATAAAACTCTTAGAAGAAAACACAAGAGAAAAGTCTTCATGATTTGGGGTTAGGCATATTTCTTAGACACAACACAAAACACAAGCAATAAAAGAAAAAAAAATTGATGAATTGGACTCAATCAAAATTTAAAAATTTTGTTGCTTCAAAAGACACCAACAAGAAAGTGAGAACTCACAAGTTGGAAGAACATATTTGCAAACTGTTTATCTGATAAGGGATTTGTATGTATAATATATTTAAAATTCTAACAACCCAATAGGAAATATTTTAGAACCCAGTTTTAAAATGGGTAAAGAAATTGGATAGACATTTTTCCAAATAATCAGTAAGCATATGAAAAGATGCTCAACATTATTAGTCATTAGGAAATGTGAATCAAAGCAGCAAAACATCACTTCACACTCACAAGGATGGTTAAATCTAAAAGTCAGATAATAAGAGTTAGCAAGGATGTGAAAACTTGGAACCCTCATTCACTGCCGGTGAAAATGTAAAATGGTACAACCATGTTAGAAAATAGTTGGACAGTTTCCCATAAGACTTAACACCATAAAAACCCTAGGAGAAAATTTAGGCAAAACCATTCAGGACATAGGCATAGGCAAGAACTTCATGACTAAAACACCAAAAGCATTGGCAACAAAAGCCAAAATAGACAAATGGAATCTAATTAAACTCCAGAGCTTCTGCACAGCAAAAGAAACAATCATTAGAGTGAACTAGCAACCAAAAGAATGGGAAAATTTTTTTTGCAACCTACCCATCTGAAAAAAGGCTAATATCCAGAATCTACAAAGAACTAAAACAGATTTATAGGAAAAAAAGAAACAAACCCATTCAAAAGTGGGCAAAGGATTTTTTTTAATTGTACCTTAGGTTCTGGGGTACATGTGAATATCATGCAGGATTGTTGTAGAGGTACATACATGGCAAGGTGGTTTGCTTCCTTCATCCCCCCATTATATATCTGGTATTTCTTCCCTCATTATCCCTCCCCACCCTCCCCACCCACGCTGTCCCACCCCTACACCCCCCTGCCATTGACCAAAGTGTGTGATGCTCCCCTCCCTGTGTCCACATGCTCTAATTGTTCAACACCCATCTATGAGTGATAACATATGGTGTTTGGTTTTCTGTTCTTGTGTCAGTTGGCTGAGAATGATGGTTTCCAGATTCATTCATGTCCCTATGAAGGACAGGAACTCATCCTTTTTTATGACTGCATAGTATTCCATGGTGTATATGTGTCACATTTTCTTTATCCAGTCTATCAGTGATGGACATTTGGGTTGGTTCCAGGTCTTTGCTATTGTAAACAGTGCTGCAATGAACATACATATGCATGTGTCTTTATAATAGAACAATTTATAACTCTTTGAGTATATATCCAGTAATGGAATTGCTGGGTCAAATGGTATTTCTATTTCTAGATCCTTGAGCAATCGCCACACTGTCTTTCACAACGGTTGAACTAATTTACACTCCCACCAACAGTGTAAAAGTGATGATGAGTATTTTTTCACATGTTTGTTGGTCGCATATATGTCTTCTTTTGTAAAGTGTTCATATCCTTCACTCATTTTTGAAAGGGTTTGGTTGGTTTATTTCTTGTAAATCTATTTTAGTTCTTTGTAGATTCTGGATGTTAGCCCTTTGTCAGATGGGTAGATTGCAAACATTTTTTCCATTCTGTTGGTTGCCAGTTTATTCTAATGATTGTTTCTTTTGCTATACAAAAGCTCTGGAGTTTAATTAGGTCCCATTTGTCTATTTTGGCTTTTGTTGCCAATGCTTTTGGTGTTTTGGTCATGAAGTCCTTGCCTACTCCTATGTCCTGAACGGTTTTGCCAAGATTTTCTTCTAGGGTTTTTATGGTGCCGGGTCTTATGTTTAAGTCTTTAATCCCATCTCAAGTTAATTTTTGTATAAGGTGTCAGGAAGGGGTCCAGTTTCTGCTTTCTGCACATGGCTAGCCAGTTTTCCCAACACCATTTATTAAACAGGGAATCCTTTCCCCATTGCTTGTTTTTGTCAAGTTTGTCAAAGATCAGATGATTGTAGATGTGTGGTGTTGCTTCTTAGGCCTCTGTTCTGTTCCATTGGTCTATGTCTCTGATTTGGTATCAGTACCATGCTATTTTGATTACTGTAGCCTTGCAGTCTAGTTTGAAGTCAGGCAGCATGATACCTCCACCTTTGTTATTTTTGCTTAGGATTGTCACGGCTATGCAGGTTCTCTTTTGGTTCCATATGAAGTTTGAAGTGGTTTTTTCCAGTTCTGTGAAGAAGGTCATTGGTAGCTTGATGGGGATAGCATTGAATCTATAGATTACTTTGGGCAGTATGGCCATTTTCATGATGTTGATTCTTCCCAACCATGAGCATGGAATGTTTTTCCATCTGTTTATGTCCTCTCTCATTTCATTGAGCAGTGGTTTGTAGTTCTCCTTGAAGAGGTCCTTTACATCCTTTGTTAGTTGTATTCCTAGTTTTTTCATTCTCTTTGTAGCAATTGTGAATGGGAGTTCACTTTTGATTTGGCTCTCTGTTTGTCTGTTATTGGTGTATAGAAACGCTTGTGATTTCTGCACATTGATTTTGTATCCTGAGACTTTGCTGAAGTTGCTCATCAGTTGAAGGAGATTTTGAGCTATGACGATGGGATCTTCTAAATATACAATCATGTCATCTGCAAATAGAGACAATTTGACTTCCTCTCTTCCTATTTGAATACCCTTTATTTCTTTCTCTTGCCTGATTGCCCTGGCTAGAGCTTCCAATACTATATTGAATAGGAGTGGTGAGAGAGGGCATCCTTGTCTTGTGCCAGATTTCAAAGGGAATGTTTCCAGGTTTTGCCCATTCAGTATGATATTGGCTGTGGGTTTGCTGTAAATAGCTTTTATTATTTTGTGATACATACACTGATACCTAGTTTATTGAGGATTTTTAGCATAAAGGGCTGTTGAATTTTGTCAAAGGCCTTTTCTGCATCTATTGAGATAATCGGGTGGTTTTCTGTCTTTAGTTTTGTTTATGTGATGGATTACAGTTATAGACTTGTGTATGTTGAACCAGCCTTGCATCCCCGGGATGAAGCCTACTTGATCATGATGAATAAGGTTTTTGATTCACTATTGCATTCTGTTTGCTGGTATTTTATTGAAGATTTTTGTGTCAATGTTCATCATGGATATTGGCCTGAAGTTTTCTATTTTAGTTGCATCTCTGCCCGGTTTTGGTATTAGGATGATGTCGGTCTCATAAAATGATTTGGGAAGGATTCCCTCTTTTTGGATTGTTTGGAATAGTTTCAGAAGGAATGGTACCAGCTCCTCTTTGTATGTCTGGTAGAATTCGGCTGTAAACCCATCTGGACCTAGGCTTTCTTTAGTTGGTAGGCTATTAATTGCTGTCTCATCTTCAGCCCTTGTTATTGGTCTATTCAAGGTTTCAACTTCTTTCTAATTTAGTCTTGGGAGAGTGCAAGTGTCCAGGAAGTTATCCATTTCCTCCAGATTTACTGGTTTATGTGCATAGAGTTGTTTGTAGTAATCTCTGATAGTAGTTTGTATTTCCTTGGAATTGGTGGTGATGTCCCCTTTATTGCTTTTTATTGCATCTATTTGATTCTTCTATTTTTTATTAGTCTGGCTAGCGGTGTATCTATTTTGTTGATCTTTTCAAAAAAAGCTCCTGGTTTTGTTGATTTTTTGAAGAGTTTTTTGTGTCTCTATCTCCTTCAGTTCTGCTCTGATCTTAGTTATTTCTTGTCTTCTGCTAGCTTTTGAGTTTTTTTAACTTGCTCCTCTAACTCTTTCAATTTTGATGACAGGGTGTCGATTTTAGAGCTTTTTTGTTCCTCATGTGGGCATTTATTGCTATAAATTTCTCTCTAGACACTGCTTTAAATGTGTCCCAGAGATTCTGGTATGTTGTAGCTTCATTCTCATTGGTTTTGAAAAATATCTTTATCTCTGTCTTCATTTCATTATTTACCCAGTCTACATTCAGGAGCCAGTTGTTCATTTTCCATGATGTTGTGCAGGTTTGAGTTAGTTTTTTAGTCCTGAGTTCTAGTTTGATTGCACTGTGGTCTGAGAAACTGTTTGTTATGATTTCCATTCTTTTGCATTTGCTGAGGAGTGATATACTTCCAATTACGTGGTCAATTTTACAGTAAGCATGATGTGGTGCTGAGAAGAATCTATATTCTGTGGATTTGGGGTTAAGAGTTCTGAAATGTCTATAAAGTTCACTTGGTCCAGATCTGCATTCAAGTCCTGGATTGCCTTGTTGATTTTCTGTCTCATTGATTTGTCTAATATTGACAGTGGAGTGTTAAAGTCTCCCACTATTATTGTGTGGGAGTCTAAGACTCTTTCTAGGTCATTAAGGACTTGCATTATGTGTCTAGGTGCTCCCATATTGGGTGTGTATATATTTAGGATCATTAGCTCTTCTTGTTGTATTAATCCTTTTAACATTAGGTAATGCCCTTCCTTGTCTCTTTTGATTTTTGTTGTTTTAAAGTCAATTTTATCAGAGACTAGGATTGCCAACCCTGCTTTTTTTTGCTCTCCATTGGCTGGTAAATCTTCTTTCATCACTTTAATTTGAGTCTATGTGTGTCTTTGCACACTACAGCACACCAATGGTTCTTGGCTTTTTATTCAATTTGCCAGTCTGTGTCTTTTGATTGGGGCATTTGGTTAATTTACATGTAATGTTAATATTGTTATGTGCGAATTTGATCCTACCATTTTATTACTGGTTGGTTGTTTTGCCCTTTGGTTGGCATAATTTCTTTATTGCATTGTTGGTCTTTACCATTTTGTTCTTTTTTGCCATGGCTGGTGCTGGTTTTTCCTTTCTGTGTTTAGTGCTTCCTTCAGAAGCTCTTGCAGAGCAAGTCTGGTAGTGATAAAATCCCTCAGTCATTGCCTGTCCATAAAGGATTTCCTTTCTCCTTCACTTATGAAGGTTAGTTTGGCTGGATATGAAATTCTACATTGAAAGTTATTTTCCTTAATGATGTTGAATATTGGCCCCCATGGTCTTCTGGCTTGTAGGGTTTCTGCCAAGAGATCTACTGTGAGTCTAATGTGCTTCCCTTTGTGGGTGACCTGACCTTTCTCTATGGCTGCCCTTAGTATTTTTTTCTTTATTTTAACCCTGGTGAACCTGACAATTATGTGTCTTGGGGTTGCTCTTCTAGAGGAGTATCATTGTGGTGTTCTCTGTATTTCCTATATTTTAATGTTGGCCTGCCTTTGTAGGTTGGGGAAGTTCTCCTGGATAATATCCTGAAGAGTGTTTTTAAGCTTGAATTCATTCTCCCCGTCATCTTCCAGTACATCAATCAGGCGTAGATTAGGTCTTTTCACATAATCCCATATTTCTTGTTCATTTCTTTTCACTCTTTGTTCTCTTTTCTTGCCTTCTCCTTTTATTTCATTGATTTGATCTTCAATCTCTGATATCCTTTCTTCTACTTGATCTATTCAGCTATTGAAATTTGTGTATGCTTCATGAAGTTCTTGTGCTGTGTTTTTCAGCTCCATCAAGTCTTTTAAGTTCTTCTCTAAGCTGGTTATTCTAGTTAGCATTTCGTCTAACCTTTTTTCAATGTTTTTAGTTTCTTTGCATTGGGATAGAACATGTTCCTTTAACTCAGAGAAGTTTGTTATTACCCACCTTCTGCAGCCTGCTTCTGTCAATTCATCTAATTCGTTCTCTGTCCTGCTTTGTTCCTTTGCTGGTGAGGAGTTGTGAACTCATGGTGGCGAACAGATGTTCTGGTTTTTGATGGTTTTATTCTTCTTGTGCTGGTTTCTCCCCATCTCTTGGATTTATGTAGTTTTGATCCCAGGTAGCTGCCTGGGGAGGCGGCCTTTCCTTTGCCTGCCTGCAGAGGCGCTGCTGGGCTGCCACCAATTCAGTGGAGCTGCTGTGTCTTTTATTTACTCAGGAAAATTAGGCCAGTTTCTGCAGTTGGGCGTCCCTTCTGCCCGAGCTAGATAGTTCCTGGTTCCTCTCTAACTGATGTTCTGGGTGCCTAACTCTGGAGAGTTTTTTGGACTCCTGGGCTTTGTGTGGCAGGGAGAGCTGTCCTGCCATTTGGGCTGTTTCCCTGCGTTCGGTTTCCCTTCTTACTGGGCGGGGGCAGGTAGCTCCACCCCACTGACTCTTTGGTTTTCTCAGTGTCAGTCAGTGCTTCTGCCTAGATCTATGCTGACTGCCCCAGCGCCAGCCGAAGTTGCTGTTCTGCTCTGTACAGGCAGCTCGCTGAGGCTTTTTCAGTCCAGCAAAGATCTCCTGTTCTGTGGGTTGTAGAGGGCTTGGGTAGAGCACTGTATCGGAACCAAAGTCCCAGAGGGGGAGATCCCCAAGTCCTCTGGTCAGTTGTGCACTCCTCCTGGGTGAGGCAGTGCCCCACCTTGCCACAACTTGCCCAATTTGTTTATACCCACTGTCCAACCAGACCCACAAAATGAACCTGGTACCTTGTTTGGAATTGCAGAGACCACTCAGCTTCTGCGTCTCTCTAGCCAGGAGCTGTTTTCTGGAGCTGCCTCTTATTTGGCTATCTTGGGATCCCCCTGAACAGACGCTTTCCAAAAGAAGGCATATATGAGGCCAACAAACATATGAAAAAATGCTCATCATCACTGGTCATTAGAGAAATGCAAAACCACACTGAGATACCATCTCACACCAGTTAGAATGGTGATCATTTAAAAATCTGGAGACAACAGATGCTGGGGAGAATGTGGAGAAATAGGAACACTCTTAACACTGTTGGTGGGAGTGTAAATTATTTCAACCATTGTGGAAGACAGTGTGGCGACTCCTCAAGGACCTAGAAATAGAAATTTCACTTGACCCAGCAATCCCATTACTGGGTATATATCCAAAGTTTTATAAATCATTCTATTATAAGGACACATGCACACATATGTTCATTGTGGCACTGTTTACAATAACAAAGACCTGGAACCAACCCAAATGCCTATTGATGGTAGACTGCACAGGGAAAATGTGGTACATATACACCATGGAATACTATGCAGCCATAAAAAGCGAAGTGTTCATGTCCTCTTTAGGACATGTATAAATCTGGAAACCATCATTCTCAGCAAACTGACACAAGAACAGAAAATCAAACACCACATGTTCTCATTCATAGGCAGGTGTTAAAAAATGAAAACATATGGACACAGGGAGGGGAGCATCACAAATTGTGGTCTGTTGGGGGGACTAGGGGAGGAACAGTGGAGGGTGGGGAGTTGGGGAGGTATAATATGGGGAGAAATGCCAGATATACGTGATGGGGATGGAGCCAGCAAACCACACTGCCATGTACGTACCTATGCAACAATCCTGCACGTTCTTCACATGTACACCAGAACCAAAAGTGCAATAAAATATATATTATAAACTTAAAAAAAATTAAAATAGTTGGACAGTTTCTTAAAACGTAGACATTGACTTACCATGTAACCTAGCAATTAAACTTCTAGATTTCTGTTCAAAAGAAATAAAAGCATATGTCTACAAAAACAAAAAAAACTTGTATAGATAAATGTCCATAGAAGTTGTATTCATAATAACCAAGAAGTGAATAAAAAACAGTGTTTCTGCACACTTTCTATATGGATTTGTTAATCCAGCTAATTTGAAGTCAATTTCTCTTAGGTTTTACATTTGACTCTGAACACTTGAAATAGTCAACATTTTGTATCCTAAAGATCAAACTTTCTTTTATTGACTTTGCTATTTTTGTAGGCTTATGCTCTGCCTCATCCCTGTGTCTCTCCACCCGCTGCCTCTGCCATACTCCTTAAGCAAAACTCATCTGCCAACTTTAACAAATTGTAGTAGCAAACTGTCCTAGATCTGGCTTAAAATATTTGTTTGATAGTTTTCAGTGAATTCAGCCAATTGATTTTTTTGGCAAAATTATTTTCACTGAATCGGTTTTCAGGAAATTGGTGTTTTTGGAATTACCTTTTGACAAATGGATTATTAGCAAATTGACCAAGAGCCAGTGAACAACTCCCTAATTCCCTCCTGTCCTCTCCGCCTCCTGACAGCTTCACTGTCTGTTCACATAAAGGGGTCTATTGACAGTCACATGTTTGCATTGTCTGAGCCTCTCAGAGGCTTCCGGGCTTTGAGATCTAAAGCTTGTTGATTCAAATATGTTGACCTGACTATGGGTCATAACAAAGGTAAAGGGTAAACACTTTTTAATAGCCATGAAATATTTTTCTTCAAAATTATCCAGAATAAAATATAATGGAGATAAAAGCAGAGAAACTCTTGCTGCTGTGGTGAACTGTGAGCCCACCCACCCCTAGCATCTCCATGTGCACATTTATTTCTGCAGTACCCTCTGCCTTGGAAGGTGACCTGCCATTCCACATATCACACTTTAGAAATCACTGACTTCCTCCAGCCACTTCTCATGGATCAGAAAACTGAGGCCCAGACTGGGCATGGTGGCTCATACCTGTAATCCCAGAACTTTGGGAAGCCAAGGTGGGCAGACCACCTGAGGTTAGGAGTTTGAGACCAGCCTGGTCAATATGGTGAAACCCCGTCTCCACTAAAAATACAAAATTAGCCAGGTGTTTTGGTGGGTGTCTGTAATCCCAGCTACTCAGGAGACTGAAGCAGGAGAATTGCTTGAATCCGGGAGGCAGAGGCTGCAGTGAGCCAAGATTGTGCCACTGCACTCCAGCCTGGGTGACAGAGCAAGACTCTATCTAAAAACAAAGAAAACTGAGGCCCAGAAAGTCCCAGTGAAATTTTAGTCAAATTCAATGAGAAGAATTTTAAAATGACATTAAAATATTAACTCACTCCCCTATCAAAAAATATACATATAAGTAATTATAGTTGAATCCCACTACATGGTACAGAAATCTTCTCTAATATCCAAATGGTTTTTCCCAAACTGACATGGAAAAGGACATGAATTTCTACTCTAAACAGGTACCGGGTCAAATTCTATTTCCATTTCTTTGTATCTATGTAAATTGAGACTTTCTCTTAACCTGAACCTCAGTGTTCTCATCTGTAATGAATAGAGGAAGATATCTATGTTCTCAGATCATTGTGATGCAACACACCGTCGTAAGTACACAGAACTGTTCATTCCTTTCCCTTCTCCTGGCCTCCTACCTTTCACTCCGCTGTACTCAGGACCTAAGGGTTTGAGTGTTGTGTCTATCTTTCATATGCAATCCTCTCCAAAAGAGTCGCCCACACTCAAAATGATCTGTGGCCACAAGTCCAAAAAAAGGGTCACAGTGATCAGTCAATTAAAACCCACAAAGTAAATAGATACTATAGGGAGCAGCAAATACAGCTGAAAATAGATAAAACCCATATAAATTTGCATGAGAAATATCACTTCTCTTCAACATCTCTCAAACATCTATCAACCTCCTTTTGGCTCTTTCCACAGTTTGTGTGTTTCTAAAGTTCTAGTGCTAATTTCCAATTTCCACTTATAGAACCAAAAATGTGTCCAGATCAGGCTGCTCACCACCGTGCATGCTTTCAGGGGAAATGATGCTAAAGGCCTCTCTGGTGACTACCTTAGCTAATCCTCAAATCAAGGTGTTCCTGGAGAGCTAAGTAATCTACCAGAGGAAGGATGCTTCCATAGAAAATCTGGAGTGTGAAACTCTCAGTTTTACCTGGAATTCACATGAAGGCATCAGTTGGAGGAAAGAGTGAAGGAGGAGTAGGCAGAAAAACATGAAGATTAAAACATTGGCAAGGCAAAGAAAAGAGAGAAGTCTCTAAAACCTAAATGGCCCTGCATTCCTGAGGGATAAGAAGTAAGATATCACATGTTGGCAAGATAATGAGCTTGAAGGTGGAAAAAGCCCAAGTTGCTTCACCACACTTATTACCATTGGTGACTTTTGTTGATGGCCTTTTATATAACAGGCACTAAGTGAGAAACTTTATGTACATTATTGCATTTGAACTTTAGACCCTATCTAGGGCTTCTTAATTCTTATTTTTGAAGTAAGGAGGGAATATTAAACTTTGACCATCCCCCAAAATAAAAATTTTATCCCAATATTAAAACTTGAAAATTCTGCATGGGGATCACTGATTTCCCTTAAGTATCTCTGCAATGTCTCCTCTTAAAATTTACCACTGGTTCACTATCTCTACCTTTTTTAAGCTGGTAGCAATGTATCCCTTTTCGGACAGATAAAATTATAGGTCTTGACCATGAACAATATGGATGAGCCTGGAGGACATTAAGTGAAATTATCCAGGCACAGGAAGACAAAGACTGCATGAGCATGCTTATCTAAAAAAAAAAAAAGTCACATAGAAGTAGATGACAGTGGAATGGTGGTTACCATTGGCTGGGCTGAGTGGTGGGGTGGTAGGGAGATACTGGTCAAAGAATACAAAATTTCAGTTACACAGGAGGAGTAAATTCAAGGGATCTATTGTACAACATGATGACCATAGTTAACAATATATTGTGTTCTAGAACAATGAATGCTCACAGGGTGGATATAAAGTGTTCTCAACACAAAAATGATAACTATGTGAGCTGTGTTAATTATCTAGATTAACTCATTCCACAATGCACACATACTCCAAAATGATATGTTGTACATGGTTCACCATCTCTTTTAGACTACAAACTAAACTCCTTACCTAGTCAAAAAGCCCAGTGTGATTTGATTCCCACCTCATGTTTTCTGCCTCTTCCTCCTTTAATATGGTACGTTCCAGACATACTTAATTGTATGTTTTTTCTCCCTCTCCCACTTTCTCTTCCTCACTCCTCATATATATTCTCTCTTTCTCTCTCTCTTTCTCTCTCCCCCTCTCCCTCTCTCTCTCCCTATCCCTCTCCTTCCTACCCTTTTTTCCCCTCTCCCTTCTCATTGGGCTCCCTTCCCCCTCACCCTTAACTTACATAACTAATCCTCATAATTTCCAACCTCAGCTTTGGCATCACCTTCCTTGGGAAGGCTATCCAGTCACCCCAAGACTACATTAGACAATCCCCTAAGACTCTGCAGTTGCCTGATCATGGGTGATTATGGGCCAGTAGCCCTGTAGTGTAATGTTTTACTTGCTCTCTTATGTGACTCTAAGCCCAATGGAGGAAGAGGCCACACCTGTTTCACTTGGGATATCTCAAGTGCACAAGAAAAGAAGGAAAAGCACAGAAGCAAGGGCAGTCAGAAAGCAGGGAATAAGGACGAGAAGAAAGGAAAGGGAGGGAACTAATTATAAAGAAGATCAGGCTTGTTTACACAAGAAGCTTCCATTTCTGCCTCCTTTATTAATGTTTTTAAACCTAAAATCCCTCTGATTGTGGCAATAAGTAAGTAACCTACAAACCAGCAGGAAGAACATGGAGAAGGGAGTTGCAATTCTGGTTCTGCCACCAATTCACTGCATGGCTTTCATTGCCAGGCACTTGCTCCTCCAGTCTCTTAATTTCCTCCTCTGTAAAATGAGAATGTAAGACTAGTTTATTCCTAAGGTCATCTCTCTCTCTTGCAAAGTCTGATTCTTAAATGGGGCATGGGTCGGATTCATGACAAATAAAGCTTGAAAGAGACAGGAGACACGGCTATCCTCTACCTTCTCATGGACCCAGTGTATTGTAGACTATCAGAGTTGGAGATGCTTATTCCAACCTTCTCAGGGTATTGCCTAGGAAATGGAGCCTTCAAAGGACATTGCTGAAGTGACAGAAGCAGGAAATGAGTTACAACTTCTTAGTAGCATCGCCAAACAAGCCCATTAGGTCATGATAACCTATCACCCTATCACCCAGGTTCTCATCAGTTCTGCCTCAAAGAAGCATTTGAGCCTGACTTTTGTGCCCTTACTTTTCTCTCAGTCACACACACACACACACACACACACACACACACACATACATTTTCTCCTTTACTTCATCACACCACTTCATTTATTGCATGGGAAAGTTGCTGATGAAATATTTCTCACCCAGTCATGCATAATTGGTTTAATGTCTCTGTCTTCCAAGAGCATTTGCATTTTAATAGGGGACAATATTTTATTAGCATTAATGTTAATTATTAAGTAAAATCGCTTTCATTTTATAGCACTTTAGAGTTTACAAGGCACATTTACATATAACATCAAATTTATACTCACAAAGGTGAAGAGAGGAGCATGTTTTTATTAAAAGCAAAAAGTTACCTTGAATTACATTTTTTTTCCCATGGTGTGACTTGGCCATTTACTTGGGGGAGGGAAGGTTTTTAAATTGAGATATTATATGTTAACAAGGAATAATTCTAAATTCTAGATGATCTATACAATTAGAGAAGATTATAAAGTATTTCTTTATTTTAATAGAAAATAGTTGGTATTAAAAATAATGCCTATAATAAAATTTTAAATGAAATTTTACCTCAAAAGAAAATTTCTGACATAAATTTTTGTATTGTTTGTAAAAACAATATATATTTTATTGCTTATAAAAATCATATTGTTTAATCAGAAATTACTAACCAAGGGTAGAGTTTCATTCATGATTGTATGGAAAAAATAAAGCTGGACGTTAGGACTTTTGGGCAGCTTCTAATTTCTCCTCTGTTACACATGGAGATTCACTGGGAAGAAAAATATGGTGTTTCTATTTTTGTGGGATCTTAGTTCTCTGAATTAAGTCACTGGAGGCCTTGAACAGAAGTAGCAATGCAACCAGAAGGGAATTTTGCCAATCTTAATCTCACAGCTATGGCAAAATTGCAATAAATTGAGAGGCTGGAAGTAGGAAATATCAGCCGGGAATCCTGACAAGATATAGTTAAGGTCCAATCCAGATAAGCAAGCAGTGAAGACAGACAAAAGGTGAAATGTGTGGGAGTAACATAAATGTACCTCTCTACTTTCCAGTATTGATTGAGGTGCCATCTTCCTGCCATGATGCCACATCTGAAGCCCATCATTAACTCTGCCACACTGTTCAGGCAAAAGGAGAAGCCAATCTCAATATGCAATAGGAATCTATATATTTTGTTGTACAGAATGTCTAGCATTCATTCAACAATTACTAGAAAGAATAAGAAACAGAACTGAGGAAAAAAAGAAACTGGCAATACAAACAAATACACAGATGACCCACTTATTGAACGTAATAGACATAGACCTTTTAAAAATTGTGTTAAGTTGTTCAAGAACACAAGTGACATTACAGAACATTCTTGAAGCTGCAGAACATTATCAGAAAACTGAAACCTATAAGAAGAATCAAATGAAGATCCCTAGAACTAAAAAAAAAAAAAATTGTAACTAACATTGTAACAAATAATATAATAGATTCGATGCAGCTAATAAAAGCATTAGTGACCCATGATGTATCAGTAGAAAATATCCATATTGAAGCATAGAGGAAGAAAAGTATTGAAATCCAGAAATGAATTAAGAGAAAAAGAAAATCCACCTTGGAGAATAATTAGAGGATGGATGTTTTAGATATACTAGTATCAAACTAAGTGTCCTTCTAGGCGGGAATCCATTTTAGAGATAAGAGGGATACTGTATAATAATTTTTTTTTTAAAATCAATCCACGAGGAAAATATGATCATTGTAAATGTGCATGTATCTTCTTAAAACATAATTTCAGAATATATAAATTGAAAAATGATGTAACTATTAAGAAAAACAGACAAAATGGCAACCATACTTGAAAATTTCAATACACCTCTGTCTGAAACTGATGGAAAAATAAGTAAAGATCTATTAAAGACCAGGAGAATATACTGATTTATTATAATTTATTTGTTAGTGAATATTAATTAGCTGATTCTAAAATTTATAGAATATAAAAAGGCTTGGGAAGAATCGAAACAATTAAAAAGAATACTTAGAGGACTTACATTACTAGATATCAAGATTGATTATAGAGTTACAGTTAATTAAGTCAGGATAAAAACAAACCAATGAAACTAAAAGTAGTCTATAGAAACAGACATGTATGTAGTCACTTGACGCATAACAAAGGCAACACTAGTTCAATAGAGAATGAATGGTCTTTTTAGTAAATGGTGCCATGAAAATCCTGACTCCCTATTTTACAACAGATACAAAAATCCCTAATGTATCATAAATCTAGATGAAAATAGCAAAGAAAAAAAAGGTAGAGCTTCTACAAGAAAGCCTAGAAAAGTATCTTGATACTTGAGTAGACAAAAATTTCTGAAACAGAATGTACCTGCAAAAAACTAACCATATTGAAAAAGAATGGCAAATTAAAATTTAAAATGCCTACATCAAAAGAAACCATGAAGACTATGAAGGCTAGCCACAGTGTGCAAGATGTTTGCAATTCATGTATCTGAGGAAATAGTATATATTTCTGAGCTTCAGATTATATAAGTATCTGTCTCAGTCAATAAGAAAAGAAGACAAGCAACAGAAAAAATGAGCACAATATTAAACAGGTACTCCACAAAAAAAGATATCCTATGAGTGGGCAACTGAAAAAGGTGTTCAAACTCATTAGTGAGCAGGATAATGTAAAGTAAAACTAAGTGTGATGCCACTACCTGCCCACATGCCCACTAGAACATCTAAAATTAAAATACCACCAATGCTACCTAGCATTAACAATGCCCTGCTAGCAGAACTCTAAACTGGTACAACTTTAGAAAACCTATTGGCAGTATCTCCTAAAACAAAACACACCTGTACCTTCTGAAACAGGATTTCCACTCTTAGATAGATACCAAACAGAAATGAGTATCTGAATATCCAAAGGGCATAAAAAAGAATGTCTTTAATTGTCATTGTGAAGAATTGGAAACAAATACCTTCAATAGCAGACTAAGTAAAAGAAAATCTTGCATTTTCAAGTAATGAAATAATTTACAGTAAGGAGGGTGGACAAATCATTGCTACACACAATCACAAGACTAATATTATTTACATAATGTTGAACAAAAGAAGCCAGTATGTTTTATGATTCCACTTATATAAAATTCAAGAACAAGCAAAATTAGAAGTCAAGGTAGTGTTTCCATCCCTTGGGAGACGTAGTGATGGGAGAGAAGCATGGGGGATAATCTGGAGCTTTGGTCCTGCAGTTTCAGGATCCAGGTGCTAGATATTGTGTTGTGTTTCTTTTTGAAAATTCATCAGGCAGCACTTTTATGATTTGTATACTTTTCTGACTTTGTTTCACAAAAGATTTGTTCAATAACATGTTTACTTATAAACAAACTTGTATAGCATTTCTATATCTTGCCAAATCTACTTTTCAGTATCTGGGACTATTTAATATTTAACCCACTTTTTAATATTGCTTATTCAAGACACTTCCCCTAAGTAAATCCCTGATATGGTTTTATTGGATTATTAAAGAGGAGAAAGGTATTTTTTTTACTTTTGTGAAAGAATGGCACTGTATCCACCTAGATTAAATATCTTGTATTTAATATTATATGTTTATAGTAACTATAATAGTAATGCTAATATTAAACGTATCAAATTAAATATAAATCAAATTTAATATCTCAAATATCATGTATGTTTAAGAGATTACAATGTGGGGAGTATTGTTTATTTAAAAAGCTAAGATTAAATAAAAGGACTGTAATTAATAACAAAAATGTTAGGAAATTAAGATCAATACATGGAAAATTTTGAGATTACAGAACTGCTTTTCCATGCTGGGAATCCATAGTCAACTCTCCCGATTAAACTCAAGAACCAGCTGAAATTTTAAATATGAAAAGAAAGACAGTAAGGTTAAGAAATTATCTCTTCTGCTCTTTAACTGGTGACTCCTCACTTACAAATTGCTCAGTCCTGAACAGTTTCTGTACATGAGCCAATTAGCACGCACATAAAAGTGTCAGCTGACAGCAGACTGTCAGCACCTAAGTCACAACATGAGCACCGTTTTCCTCCCATCTGAAATCCTGCCACAGCCTCCACCCCAGTAGGCAGCTCTAAACACAGCTGTCTGATATTCCAAGAAGATGTGGAACATGGAAACTCAGTGGGGACATGTTTCCAAATACATGGGTGCCTTCAAATCCTGGCCCCCTAGACTACATCCTTACAACAGAACCCAGTCTGGAAATGAGACAATTATTTCTTTCTAGTGGGGGTTGTGGAGAGTAGAGGAAGAGAGCTGGAAAGGAGAAGGAGAGTTAGGGGATGGGAAACCAACAAAATGTGGTTCATTTTCAGGAAGCTGCTAGGCTGGATCTTTCAGAACAGCTCATATTTTTTCAAGATGCTTTTTTTTTGAGGTCCCCCACTCCGGATACCCCAGTGCCCTCCTTTCAGCCTCGGCCCTTGCATCACCACCAGCCAGGGGAAGGAGCCGTGGCATGGCAGTGGTCACGGTTCTCTTGGATAAGCTTTACCATAATCTTCATAAACCTCAATGCTCAAGGTGCAGAGGGAGATTGGAGGAAACTTGTTTTTCCGTTGGTTTCTCTCTGACTGCTGTGGCTAATCATTCCTAGAACAGGAAGCTGGAGAAATGTAGGTAGGAGACACTCTTCTGACCAGTCAGGTTGCCTCACCCTTCCAGGGCACAACTGATTAGGAAAAGCTTCAGGGTTACATAACTTCATTTCTTTAGGGTGGTTCTCCATCAAAAGGTGAATGGACTCGGCCCTGAGAACTGCCCACCCCTAAGAGGCAGGGCAGGAATCTCTTTGTTGTGTTTTAGTGTTGCAGCCTCCTTTGTCACAATGCCTCAATGCACTAGTAGGGCAGGAAAAAGGGATCCATTAATTTATTCCATGATCCTTTATTGAGTGTCCATTCTTCTGTGTATTTGAAATACACCAGTAAAGGAAATGAACTCTACCCCAGTAGACTCATATCCTAGCGGAGGGACACAGAGTAAACCACAATACATAAGTAATTTACATAGTGGATTAGAAGTTGATTAAGAAACCAAGAAAAGCGGAGCAGGGACAGAGGGATAGATGGTTGGGAGGGCAAAGGCATGGATTGCCATTTTTAACAGAGCACAAGCTAGGACTCCTTGAAAAGATGATATTTGAGCAAAGACTTGAAGGAGATGTGAGGATGTAAGTTCTGTGACTATATGGAGAAATAGCAAAGGACTAAGGCAGAAGTGTTTCCAGAGTCGATGTCAGGATGGGAGGAGCACAGTGAGCAAGGAAGCAAAAAGTAAGCGATGATGTATGTGATTGGTTGGGGGGCAGGTGTCAGATCAGGTGGCACTTTCCAAGTGATTGTTAAGGACTTTGTGCTTTTAGAGTAAATAAATGGCAGCTATTATTGTTCTAAGAGTAACCAAACCAGAACATTCACCCTGGTGCTCACTCTGGGGAGAGAGCAAAAACAGAAAAGGCCATCAAATATCATTAACAGCTGTCTGTATTGGAGGCCCCTTTAGGCTTCTGGGTCAAGTCAAACGACCCATAGTCCCACCCATCCTCCTGGCTGCGGGGTGGGGAGAGGGGCAGAAGAGTGACAGCCTACGTGTTTAACAACATGATTTAAATCATTCAACTGACCCGAGAGCTGTGAAAGCAATTTTGAATTTCTTTTCATGCAGAAGGAATGGCTTTACCTTAAGTCACTCCCTTCCTCAATCTTCCTTATGACCAGAGACAGATTCCAAATACTGCCAGCCTGAGTACAATCT
Organism: Callithrix jacchus; assembly: GCF_049354715.1. Classification (NCBI taxonomy): domain Eukaryota; kingdom Metazoa; phylum Chordata; class Mammalia; order Primates; family Cebidae; genus Callithrix; species Callithrix jacchus. Next base: position 67,854,902 of record NC_133517.1, on the reverse strand, counting down.
ACACCCTCCAAACACAGCAGAGCTAACTGGCTACACTGGGCCCTTGTGCCATTAGCTCATGCTCCAGCTCCCTGCACTGGTCACCCATGCTGCTTTACGGGGAATGCAATCTCTTTTAAAAAACAATGGCACAGTAAGTGCACTATGACTTCAGTGATATAGTAAGTTAGGCAAATTCTTTTAAGGCTCTCAGCTCATTTTCAGCAGAGCCACTAGCCTCTGATAGAGAGAAGTTTGTTGCTCTGAAGGCATGAAACCAAGGAGTGAAGAGCATATTGAACCAGATAATAAACATCACCATGGCGGGTGTCCCTCCCACCCCCAAATTCCAACAAATTATAGCAAGAGTGTGAGGCTGGATAGCAGAAATGCATGGAAATCAGCCTAATCAGAATCACTGACCTTTGAATTTTAGAACAAAACAGTCATTTAGAGATTGGCCAGTTGTCATGTCAACCTGTTTAACCTTTCAACACAGGTTCAAATCCAATTGGCAGATAATGTTTTGTTTAAACTGTACAGCACTAAAAAAATTTATGTAGATGCCAATATTTAGAGTAAATCAAGATATCTCACATGCACAGAATGGTATTTCTTGCTTCTCTTTAAAAATATGAATATCTGTCAACACCACATCTGCATTCCAGCATGGCAGGAACTGAATAGCAGCTGTCCCTATGGACTGGGAGGGTGATCTCCATCTCACCTCAACTCCTGCCATTCACTATTACTTATTTCTGGCCCATTTTGCTTATTATAGCTCTAAAGTTGTCAAGCCTTTGCCTGATCTAATATCCTCTTATACAAAATGTAGAAAACTGAGGCGTAGAGGAAGGGAAATAATAGAATCTTAAGTCAAAGATCAGCCACCCCCAGAAATGTGTAAGCCTAAAAATAAAAACCTCAAAGGAATTACATTTACATAGGCCAGTTCCTCCTCCTAACATAACCTGGTGGCCAAGCCTCCATAATACTCTGGGGTCAGGCTGTTGGTTAGATTTTAGAATTATTTTTAATTTTTGTTCTTGTTCACTCAGTATCCCATAGTAAGCTGCACTAGGGGGCAAAAGGTTTGAACAAGCAAACAGAGTTAGGGGCCCTAAGCTTCTTCTCAAGAGTTCAGATGGAAACCATAAAACCACAAGGTTCCAGTTAAGTTCCACTGGAAGCTGGTAAAAACCTGCTGCCCAGCCTGGTTAATAGCACTTAGGCACTGGAGTGTATTCGGCTGCCACTCTCCCTTACTGGGATGGTTAGGATAACCAGTCTCTCTCTCTTACTTTTTTCTTTTTGATTTTGAGACAGAGTTTTACTCTGTTACCCAGGCTGGAGTGCAGTGGCATGATCTCAGCTCACTGCAATCTCCACCTCCCAGGTTCAAGCAATTCTCCTGCCTCAGCCTCCCAAGTAGCTGGGATTACAGGTACCTACCACCACATCCAGCCAGAACAACCTCTCTTTAGGACCTGGACGTACATACCACCCTCTGTGCCTTTTCAACTTGGTAAATGCCACCTACACCCTCTCAGATATGCAAAGATCCAGTATATTCTATTATTTCCCACCCTCACCCTCCTCAGCAAAGTTCTTGCTCTTATTGCATCATTGTTTTCTGCCTTTCCCAGGGGAAGTTCTGACATTAGGCTTTGCTATAACAGGGATAGAGTTCTTTGGGAGGCCGAGGTCAAGAGATCGAGACCATCCTGGTCAACATGGTGAAACACTGTCTCTACTAAAAACACAAAAAATTAGCTGGGCATGGTGGTGCGTGCCTGTAATCCCAGCTACTCAGGAGGCTGAGGCAGGAGAATTGCCAGAACCCAGGAGGCAGAGGTTGCGGTGAGCTGAGATGGCGCCATTGCACTCCAGCCTGGGTAACAAGAGCGAAACTCTGTCTCAAAAAAAAAAAAAAAAAAACAGGGATAGAGTTTCATGAATGAACAAGAAGGTAAGGAAATGATTTAGAAAATCAGAATGCTTTCCTACTCTTTTATTCATTCACTCACTGTTTCAGTATTGAGCACCTGCTGGGTTGGTGTTCAGAAGATCTAAATGTAACTAACATTCCTGCCCTGCTCTCCGGGAGCTCACAAAGTCAAATCCTGATTATACAGTGTAACACAAATGATGATTGAGGGGACTTTCTTGAGCCTCAGGTTCCTCATTTGTAATAGAAGAACCCCACTTACTTCCACATTGTCAGGCTGTGAAGAACAAAGGAGAAAATGGATGTTAACATTCTTTATAAATGACAAAGCACAATGTTAGCACCTGATCACCATCTCTTATTACATGTGCTCAAGGATATGAACCATTGTGGAGAGGTACAGGTGACATTTTAGAAAAGTACAGGTGAGATTTTTGCAAAATGAGATTTTTGCAAAATTTACTTAAAATTACTTTTAAGTAAATAAATGTGGAAGTAGGGAAATCTCTTCCTTACAGCAAAAAGCTAATGAACATGGAAAGGATAATGGAAGTAGAAAACAGCAATTTGGCAACCTTCAAAATAGTAATCAATTCAGGATAAGACTCATCAATGATGATAAAATTCGTGGCTTAAAGTATGAGGAGTAGTAACAGAATGTTCACATAATAAAGTATCTCCCAACAAGATACTTACTAATTACAAAGGGAAAGTTTGGGAAATGCCTTTACTGTGGCATTTGCTGTAGACACCATGTTACTCAAATGAAATCAACATCACTAATAATGAGGGAAATTGACATCATGTGCTTCCTGATATAATGCATAAAAAAAAGACATAGCATCATGTGTATGATATTCCAGCTGACAATGCATGACCTGAATCTAATCATGAGGAGACATTGGAGAATCTCAGATTAAGAAACATTTTGCAAAAATCTCACCTGTACTTTTCTAAAATGTCATTGCCATAAAAGATATAAAACTGTCCCAGATTTAAAGGGATGAGACACAAATACATTCAACATGTGACCCAGTGTTTTCTTTTCCCATATAACATAGAACTGGAATAATTGGTGAAATTCAAGTGAGGTCTATAGATTAGGTAATAGTCTTGTATTAATGTTAATTTCCTAGTTTTGATGATTAACAATAGTGCTTATGTAAGAAAATGCATTTTCAGAAAGTACACATAGAAGTCTTTAGGGATAAAGGACATTGTGTCTATAACTTTCAAATAATTCAGAAAAAATGTGGCATTATATGAAAATATATGGTATTATATAAAAATATATGGCATATATAATAGATGGTACATATATATTAAATTAAGCACATGGATGAAACTGGAAACCATCATTCTCAGCAAATTGACACAAGAACAGAAAACCAAACACCACATGTTCTCACTCATAAATGGGTGTTGAACAATGACAACACATGGACACAGGGAGGGGAACATCACACACAGGGGCCTTGGGGGTGAGGTCTAGGGGAAGAATAGCAGTGGGTAGGGGGATTGGTGAGGGATAGTATTAGGAGAAATACCTAATGTAGATGATGGGGCAATGGATGCAGCAAACCACCACCATGGCACATGTATACCTATGAAACAAATCTGCATGATCTGCACATGTACCCCAGAACTTAAAGTATAATAAAAAGCAAATTAAGCAAAGTTGATAAAGTATTCACATGTGGGAAATTTCTTGTACTATTCTGTCAATGTTTTAAAAAGTCTGAAATTTTGTCAAAATAAAAAGTTAAAAGCAGTAGCAAGAAAGAGGTACAACGTCAATAACTGTAATCAGCCCAGAACTGACACAAAGCATAATGGAGAGGCTTGGCTGCACTTTCCCGAAATCCTAAATGCCAAATATGTTTCACCCATTTTTCATCTGTCTTCGGGGCTTCTGACATTCATGACAAGATGGGAGATTATATTAAATGGGCCCATTTCTTCAGCAATGGTTTCCCATAACTAAGCAGTGTCGTTAGAACCAGCTATTATTGCCGAGCCAGCTGGAGTCTTAAAAGTTTATTTCCTAGAACCCATAGTCCACATAATCTCTTCCATTACTGCTGGAAGGCAGCAGGGTGCCTCTCCTGCAGTGCTTCATGCCACCACAAGTACATCATGTAGAAATCAGGTGGCAATGGGGTCTCTCTTCCTATTTGCACCATATTATGGCTATTTGTTGTGCTGACTCTTCATATGCCATGTGAGCCATTGTGGTCATCTTCTATCTGCCCTGGGGAAAAAAAAACCACTGGCAAAGTCAGCAGGCCCAGGATACTTGCATTCTGGGGAATCATGAAATGAGCAGTCCCAGCTAATGGATACCAGGTAACTCACCATCCCCACGGTGACCCAAGGACTATACTAGACAATAGAGACAAAAATGTTCCCATCTTTCCAAGTGGTGAGGACAATCTAGAGACAGTGCAAGAGTGCTCCCTTCTGCCCAAAGCTCAAATTGCCCTATCTTCACACAGTTCAGCCTCAGGAGAATCTGAAATGAAGCCTTTTGCTTCCGGAGCACACATCTTAAATGCTATGCCTCTTAAGCCTGCACTTAAGATTTCATCTTTATTATCTCATTTCATCTCTTCAACACCCTCAATAGCTAAACAGAGCAGAGATCAGCACACCCTCTAAAAGGCAACTGGAAACAGGTGCTTCCATAGTAAAGTTACTTATCAAAGGTCAGGAAGACTTTCCACAGAAAGCCTCATCTCCATATTTAAAATTCTGTGGCTGCAATGTGTGTACCTACGCAACTGTCTTGCATGCTCTGCTCATGTACCCCAAAACCTATAATCCAATAAAAAATTAAAAAAAAAAAAATAAAAAAAAAAAAAAAATAAAAAAATAAAAAAATAAAAAAAAATAAAAAAAAATAAAAAAAATAAAATAAAATAAAATTCTGTGGCTGCAAAGAATGGTTTTAAATTTTCCTGCACTCCTAAAAGTGTAGGCGAGGTTCTGTGATTGTGGGCCATCCTCAGTGATGCAGGGGCTGGGGAGAAATGGAAAACGGGCAGAGGGACTATCTACAGTCATTATAAGTCAATATGGGCATTATTAGTTTTCTTGTTGAGATCTGAGCTACCTAGAACTACCTTCTTGGTTTCTCATGAACTACTGTTCTTCACTCCCTCCACTCATTAGGAGCTGCCAGAATGGAAATGACTATCAAATCTGAAAAGAAAACAGACGAAACTTGTGCCACACAGAGTATCAATCCAGGACTACAGAGTTCACGGCTCCCAGCTCACTCATACAATTCGGGGAGGGAAGACAAGGGGAGGACAGGTGCTTCTTCAGGGACCAGTGGATTTCCTATCCCTGGAGTTTACACACAGAAATAAGCATAGCAATCCCACCTGTCAGTGTGCACACTTGAGAAACACACGCACATTTGTTTACACACGGAGCCACATACATGATTCTTTTTACAGTAGGAGAAAAAAAGAAATGACAACAGTTTATCAGTAGAGGAATGGTGAAATAAACCATGACATATCTGCATTAATCAATACTAAGGATCAGTTTAAAAATGAGGTATATCTGTACATAATTTCAAGGAAAATTCAAGTGATATAACAATGAGAGATGAAATTATTTGATTTATATTACAACATATATGTACCAAGGTACCCAAGCATGTATATAAAGATGTAGACCAAGCTTCAGAGAGTTGGGCACCAAAATATTAACGGTGGTTTCCTCTGAGAAAACTTCAGGGCTTTGGCGATAACAGCCTAAAGGAGACTTTGGGCTTACCTGTGACATTTTACGATGTCACCATATAAGAAGGTATTTACATATTAGAAATGCGACTAAACATTAATTTTTTTTTCTTAAAATTCAAGACCTTTCTATTGGACACTTCAAACTCAGCTGGAGCATGGAGATAGTTTCTGTTTTTTTTTCCAGACCAGCCACTGTTAAAAGGTATCAAAATAGAAACCTTTGCAATTCAAACAGTTGATAGAATTTTAGGAAGATGGACCCAAATAGTCAGAGCATTGGTCCAGAAAATGACATTGAAGTCCCTTCTAGTCTAAAGATTTAATAGTGCTATATGTGTGTCAATGCACCATGCATTGATTCAAGGACTGATGGAAACGAATATAGAAGCACATTCATAAAGGTATGGTTCTTCCCAAAGACAGACTTTTGTGTTCGTGGGAAAGAGAATGGCTTTTATGGGTAACTAGGCAAGCGAGCTGAGTCCATGGTGAGTTTTCTCTATCTTCTGCGTACACGCAAGATACATTCAGTACAGCCGTCCAGCTGTCTGAATTACCTGTGCCTCGCTGAGGATGGCTAAAATTGATGTTCCTTTTCCAGAATGTCAAGGGATTATGGTTTTGTTGGGGGTGAATTGCTGAGAGAAACAGCAAAATCTGAAATAGCAAACTGGGACCCTCCAGGAGCTGGACTCCAAAGTAGAAAAGCAATGCCTTTACTTCTACTTCCTGAAGTCTAGAGACTGTTTTGTATCACGATGTTCTTAGCAGTGAAGAAGGAGGCTTGCATAAATGTAATATTCTTCAATAGCTGTGCTCACTTAACATTAATTTTATTGCAGTGATTGTTGGCTTGAAAGTTTGGAATAAAGAGCCTCCAGGAGATCTTTTTATAACAGATAATGATGCTGGAACCCAGAAATGTTTTGCTGAATAGCTTGGAGGGATAAATTAATTAATTATTTGGGCTTAAAAAAATGAGCTGGGAAGAAATGGAAAAAGTACTACACTTGGAAATAGAAGGCCAAAGTTCGAAACTTAGCTGCCATACTCACTAGTTTGTGACCTTGAGCAATACAGCAAGCCTCTTGGAGCCACGCTGTCATCTGTAAAATGGGTATAATGCTAACATGCAACTAGTCATAAGGTTGTCATACAGTACTAGTAAAATAATTACCATTAGCTTCAGTTTACTGATGAGGAAACTGAGACTCAAAGGGTTAAATGAATTTCCCAACATAGCTAGTGAGTAGCAGAACCCAGTTTAAAACCCAGATAGTGTGGCTGCAATGTCTTCCACGCCACCTTTCTCCACAGATGTGTTGGGTTTAATATTGGTTATTTGAACTCCATTCATCCCTAGGTCCCATCTTCCAGCACCTGGCTAAGAAATCAGTGCATATTAGGTGTTCATTACCCGTGTTTGTTGAATAAAGCAACCCATAAGTCAATCAGTGAGTAAGCTAATAATTTTTTGACTCAATTACAAAGACTATTAAATGGTTATATGCATAACACATGAGAGAAGATTGTTTCATGTTCATAATGTCATAAATATATTTCTCCAAATTTAATGTATTTCAAATGTTAATGTTTGCATGTATGTTTGCATCTGTAATGTGTGATTGTGCATGTGTGTGCATCCAAAAGTGAGGGAACATGAGAATAAGACAAAGAAAAAAGCACTTGTATTCTGTGAACAGCCTCCTTGGTATAAGACAGATGCCAGCACCTGTCTTTGGAAACTCTGGAAGCTCTCTGGGTAGTATCTCCTTCCACACCTCAGCTGACAGCCTTTACTTTGAATTGCATGGAGAATTGTCTTTGAGGAGCAATTCTAGCTCCTTTCTCCATCAGCATTTGGTCCATAGAAAAGGTCAGGCTTGCAATTGGATCTATTTTCTGCATTCCCAAAGTTCTGGCTCAAAGTGAAACAGCAGGGAGCTTTGTGATCAAATAACCAATGTGATCAGATAACCTTTCATTACACAATAAAGGCCACTGGCGCCTGCTTCCACCTTGCCATGCTGGAGAAAGGTGGTCTGTGGAATGCCGAACTTTCAATGCTGGCTCAAAATGCAGTCCAAGCCTGCGAGAAAACACCCAGCTGCCTCTTCCACTTGCAGTACTTGTTTCCAAAACCTCAATTCTCCTTTTCCTCTTGGTGATAGATTTCAGGCTGACCTGGAAAATGTAGTGACTTCGAAGTCTCATAGATAACTAGGAGTCACAACTCTCATTCTTAGTTCACCTCTTAACAACAATGTTATTTGGGCAAGTTCCTTGACCCCTCTGAGCCTCAAGTTTCTCCTTTGTAAAATGGGAGTAATGACACTTAGAGGTTCAAATAAATAGCACATATCAAAGTCTGGAATGCTTATCAACTAGAAGGGTTCATTGAGCCAAAGTAGGAAAATGCTAGCATATATAAAAGATAAAAATATAAATTTTGACTATGTAAAAGGAGACAGTGGTTTTCATAGAAATTAGGTGGCTATGCAATTATATTTCTGATTCAAGATCCATCTTAAGCATTATCTCCTTGGGAAGTTTCTCCTCATGTCCTCAGGCAGCCAAGCAGGCTCTCCTCCATGCCTCTCCCAGCACTGAGCACACACTCCAGTACTCCACAGATGGAGCACACTCCTTTACAACCCTTTGACTACCTGTCCACAATCCCCTACCCAGATGACGGTGAGCCCAAAGCAAAGGTCACGTCTCATGAATCCTTCTATCTCCACCCCTCAACACAGATCATTCAATAAATGCTAACTGAAATTATTGACATGAAACTATACTAACCAATATGAGACGGCTGTTCTGTCACTAAATATTCGTGCAAAGAATGACCTTTTTAAAAGTGATGACAGTGAGGCTTGGAAAGGAGGGTTGAGTCTCTAAAGAACAGAGAGACGGTGAGAGAGCCCAGACTGGATCTGGGGTCATCTGACCCAAGCCCAGTGCTGCTTCCACAGGATACAGGATCCCAAGTGTCTTCTCCAAGTGAGGTTACCCACTTAAATTTGAATTTAAGTAAACAAATAATTTCATAGCAGAAGTATGACCCATGAAATATTTAGGACAGACATCCGGTAAAAATACATTTGTCATTGATCTGAAATTTGAATTTAACTGGATGTCCTACTTTTTTTTCAGAATATGGCAGTTCTTCTATTCCCAGCCTTAGCCCCTCAGCCACAGTCACCTGGCTGAACTCAGGGCTTGGCAGGTATAGAATGTGGGTCAGGTGGGGGGTTGGATTTCTGAAGATACTAGAGAGTTGCCCCAGGTACCTGAGGAAAAGGTGTCCAGAAAGGTGGGATGAGAAGAAGCACAAGAGAGAAGTAGGGAGAGAAAGAGCAGTACTTTGTTGCCAGAGACAGAATCCCATTGAGAGGTTGCCACTGCTACCTCAAAACTCCATGAAGCTCTAGTAATAATTACCAAACCCACAGCATATATCACAACAATCAAATGAGATAAGGCACGTTCAGTGCTAAGACCCGGCCCTTAGCAAACTCTCCAAAATAGCTTTTACTATTATTATTTTTTGAGGGACTGAGGAGTAGCATGTACTGGACATACTGATATCCCAAGCTCTGAAGTGAATATTGTACAGATATCATCTCAGGCAAACATCACAACAATTTTCCAGGGAAGTTCCTGTTACTGATTGCAGTTTACTAAGGTACAGAGAAGTTGACACCTACCCAAGTCCTCTTGATACTTGATACTAAGTGGTGGAAACAAGATTTGAATCCAGGCCTGTTTGTGCTTAAAATCTACCTTTCTGCACTGCACCAAGCCACTCAGAAGAATCCTTTCAGCGTCTTCACGTTTTGGTAATCCACTTGCTGCTGAACCCACTATGAGACTTGAAGCCATTTCTGAATGACTTCAAGCTACTCCTTTCTGAAACAGCCTCCTGATCCCCATCTTAGAGAAGGCACATGAGGACAAGAAGTGACTATCCCAGGTTGCCTCTTAGAGATTAAGTGCAAGAGGCTCCATGCTGAAATGGGGGCATCAGGACAGGGTCCTGACCTCCTTCCTTCCAGATCCCCTTACTGACCAGCCCTCAAAAGCAAGGCTGCCCTTCTGGCTGGTGACCTCCGCTAGTGTTTCAGGGCCCACTCTTTGCTTCATCTCTCTTGGCCCGGAGCCAGGGGTGGGCTGTGGAAAGACACAAGGGTGGATAACTCTGAATGGACCCCCCCTCCAATGGTCACACAGCCCCCCCCAGCCCCAATTCAGTTAAAGATTGCAGGAAGTGGTTTGTCCGTTTAGAAGTCTTCTCAGCTCTGAGGCCCTTCTGAGAAATTAACTTGCAGTTCTCTAAAGATAGATTGCGCAAAAAGGGAGGGGTCAGCCCCCAAGGACCCTCCAACAGCAATTCTCCTGAGGATTTCTAGAGACCTCTGCCGGTGCCCCCACCCCCACCCCACCCCTTTGAGCAGCTGCCTGTCCTGGGATGGACCAAATCAACACTGACTCTTGTGCAAGGCTCAGGTTTCACGTCCCCAGTGAACAAATTGTGTTCTGAAGATGCGGTGGGGTTAGGGGGGTGGGGCTGAGGCAGGGAGGGGACATCAAAAACAGGGGGAGGGGAGGGGAGGATGGTGGGGGCGGAGTTTTCAGCTGTTCATGTCATTTATTTTCCATGGAATCTTAACTGTAATTTCAAACTGCATCTGGGTTTTCTGAAACTATGTGATTTGACATGAGGTTCACAGAGAGTTTAGGACTTGCTCCAAACTTCAGTGCTTTCATGCCTAGAAAAACAGGTGGCAGGATCCAGGAAGGCAAAGTGATATGAAGAAGGGGACACTGCTGTCCCCTGACAGAGGAACATGTAAAGAAATAAATAAGCAATTGGCATAGCCATGGAAGAGGGTAGGGACATGGATGTCACTCAAATATTGAAATTTCCTAGAAATCAGACAGAGCTGGCCTTGGGAGGAACACGTCTGCACATATTTTTTGTTTTTTACTTTGGATAGTTTTTAAGCAACTGGTTTTGGAAAGAAAAAGTAGCTCTACAAAGAAAGACTAAGATGGGCTTGAAGCTCATATATGCCACCAACCCACATCCCCAACCAGAACTCTGATCAGAATTGCTTCTTAACTTACACAGTGCTTAAGATTTATTCCAGTTTGTTTGCAAATCTCTTCTTTGGAGTATTGGGGATACAGATACTGAGACACAGTGAGCTTGGGATCTAGTGAGAGAGGAGGAAAAGAGGTAGACAAAGAGGACCCTCCCTAACTGTGCAGAGGAGGGAGCAACACCCCGAGGGCCATGGGGGTTGCAGGCGAAGAACATCAGAGGAGCCTCCTGGAGAGGATGGCAGTGAGCTGGGTTTGAAAGATGAAATCACCATGCAGACAGGTAGCCAAAACCTGTTCTTGCATCAGCAAATAGCATGTGCATGGAGACATAAAACAGCCTGGACCATGTGAGTCTGTCATTGTTCAGAGGAAAGGATGTGGGTCACAGTGGAATCAAAGCCCCAGCCCCCTAAAACAATGAGCCAAGAAGTCCCAGAGAACAAGGATCTGCTATAAACTCTGAGTAGCTTATTACCCCATCTGGAACTCTAGGAGAGAGGGCACACTGGGGATTGGACTCCAGACCCAGTCAAAACCCTCCAGCCGCTCAGGACATCATCACTTCACCTCACAGGGCCCAGTCCACTGTGACAGACTTGCCTGCTAGAGATCTCTCCCATGCCCATCCCAAAGTTGATTGGAGCCTTAGGACAAACTGCAAATCCCAGCTGCCTTTCGTCTCTGCCATGTGTGTTTGCCTCCAAAGTCACCAGCCCTCTCAGCCATGAGCCTATTTCACTCACTACCATTTTGCACCATAAGATGATTTGTCTCCTCTGCACTCAGCGTTCTCACTTTCACACATTTCTACTATGTCCCCAGAAACTTATTTTCTTTTAACCTCAACCTTTCTATCAAACCATAATTCTTTATTTTCCACCCTTGTAACTTAGATCTGACTTGGCAGCATGAAAGGGAGCTGCCTCCCCTCGTCCCCTGGGACCCTTGGAACTGGAAGCTGCCCCTTCTCCAGGCCCACATGCCTCAAGGTAGAAGGTGGAGTCAGGAAAGTCACCAGAATCAGTGTTTCCACCACCTATTCCTGCATTCCTGCAACCTGGCAAAATCCCAAATAACTCACAGTCACCTTCTTTGCTCTTCTGTCGGGGTGACTGGGAACAGCCGGAGAAAATCCCAGAGCTGAGAAGCAACACAACATCTCCACCACTCCACAGCAAAAGTCTATTCAACACATTCAGTCTCTCAGTATCAAGGTTACTCATCAATTCTTTCTCTTCTGCTAATTTAGCAGCCTCTGCCATTTACTTTCAAGAACTTTTCCTTTCAACTTCCCTAGCTTATCCCCATTATCCTAGAACATAACTTGGCTTTCTGATCCAAAATAAAGTTGAGACCATTAGGTGTCCACAACTTAAATTCCTGTCCCCCTCTCTTAAAATTAACTATTCCTGTGTCTTCTCCCCTTCTACTATCAAAGATGCATTAATTTCCTATTGCTGTTGTGACAAATTATTCCAAATGTAGTGATTTAAAATGACACAAAATTTATTCTCTTATGTTTCTGGATGTCAGAAGTCCAAAATGAGTCTTACAAGGCTAAAGTCAAAGTGGTCTGCCAACAACAATCAGGCAGACCTGGTTCCTTCAGGAGAGAGTCTGGTTCCTTCTTCCAGAGAGAGTCTGGTTCCTTCAGGAAAGAATCTGGTTCCTTCCGGAGAGAGTCTGGTTCCTTCAGGAGAGAATCTGGTTCCTTCCTGAGAGAGTCTGGTTCCTTCAGGAGAGAGTCTGGTTCCTTCTTCTGGAGAGAGTCTGGTTCCTTCAGGAGAGAGTCTGGTTCCTTCAGGAGAGAGTCAGCTTCTGGACTCTTTTGGCTTCGAATGGCTGCCAGCATTCCCTGGCTCATGGCTGCATCTCTCCAGTCTCTGCTCACGTGGTCACATTGCCTGCTTTCTTTTATAGTCAGATCTCCCTTTGCCTCCCTATTAGAAAGACACTTGTGATTATGTTGAAGGCCCATCCAAATAATCCAGAATAATCCCACTATATTAAGATCTTTAATTTAATCACATCTACAAAGTCCCTTTTGCGTATAAGGTAGCATTCACAGGCTCCGGGGATGGGGATATATGCATCTTTCAGGGGCCATTATTCAACCTCTCACAGATGATGCAGTGTGGCTGCATCTTCATGGCCACCCCTCTACCTATTCCCCTCAAGGTCTCTGCTCCTCCCCCTTTCTGGCCTCTAATGTGGTGTTCCACTCCCTATGAGTTCACTCCCATGAGCCTGTAAACATGATCAATGCCTTCCATATTAAAATATAAACACTTTCTGGATCTAACATTTTCCTCCAACCTCTATTTCTATTCTACCTTTTCTTCTAGAACATTCTGGAAAGCATCCTTTGCACTTGCTGTCTCCATTTCTCACCTCCCACTCCCTAGCCAGACCACTACAATCTCCCTTGCCTTTCACTGCTCCACCAGAACCACTCTTAAAAGTCTCCAGTAACCATGATATTGACAAAACAGCAAACATATTTCAGTCCTATTCTAACTGAAGTCTCCACGCATTGGACTGTGGACTACTCACAGAATCGTATTTTTGAAACTCTCTTTCACTTGCTTATGTTCCTCATCTTCTGCTAATCACTTCTCTTCATTATTATTCATGAGTTCCCTCTCCTCTTTCCACTTCTGGAGAACTAGAATTGTATTCTTGGCATAGTTTTCTTTTCTCCATAAACACCCTGCTTGGGTTATCTAATATACTCTTTTCGTTTTAGCAACCACCTATATGCTGGTGTCTTCTAAGACTGCATTTCCAGCACCACCATCTCCCTTAAGTCCTTTATTCAATTGCCCGCTTGACACCTCCAGCTTGATACTCCACATCCTCCTCAGGATCATAAAACTTGTCCATTCTCCTATGTTTCAAATCTCCATCAAAGTCATCATCAGCTACCCAGTCATCACTTTCTCCCAATCACCAAATCTTAATGATTGCACCTTTCTAAATGTTTGTTTTCCCTTTTATCTACTGACCCACTGACTTAGTTTAGGATATTGTGCAAAAGCTCCATAGCTGTTCTTACAGCACCCTGCTCCCCTCTGCCCAGAGTGGATCCATTCTACATGCAGCCTTCAGAGCGGTTTGTCTATTTGATCTCTCTACTGGAAACATTTTGATTGCCCCACAGAGTAAAACCAGAGCAAATACTCTTTATGCTGGGATCCCAGCCCTCTCCGACCTTGCCCCCGTCTCTCTCTCCTGACTTTTATAGTTGTTTTTTAGTTTGTTAACACCAAGCTTCTTTTAATTCCCACAAGTGTCATGATGTTTCTTACCTTTCACCATTGCTCAGGCTATTTTTTTATACTTCTTTGATGGCAAACCTAATCTTTAAGCATGGGATCAGATAGCACCTCTTATGAGAAACCATCTGTAAATCCACAGGCCTTCCTGTGAACTCACATACTGCCCTCTATGTTTCTCTACTAGCACTTAGCACATTCTCGATCTGAGAAAATAGAAGCATTTTGATGAGAAAATCTACACAGTCTCTTCTCTTTCCAGCTTCTGTTCCTTTTTTCTCTTTCCCTTACAGTGAACCACAAAAGAGGAGTCTATTTGACCTCATTGTTTTAAACTCTTCAATAAAGTGGTGCTCTTCCTCACTTCCAGAATAAAGCAAGGAAATTCTTCCTACACTGTAATAGAAAGCTCTCAGGTCAGACCTACCTCCTAGAATCTCACCTATCTCACTGACCATTTCTATTCTGCTCCTCTGCTGATCTCATCACCACAAACTCTACTTCTCTATAATAGTTTTATTGAGAGATACCTCACACACCATACAATTCACCTACTTGACGTGTACAATTCAATGATGTTTAGTATACTCACAGATATGTGCAACCATGAGGACAGCCAATTTTAGAATACTTTCACCAACTCAAAAGGAAATCCCATGCCCTTTAGCTACTACCCTCTTATCTCCCTACTGCCCCAGCCCTAAGCAACCACTAACCAGCTTTCTCTCTCTATAGATTTGCCTGTTTTGTACATTTCATACAAATTGAATCATTTAAGATGTAGCCTTTTTGTGACTGGCTTCTTTCATTTAGCATAACGTTTTCAAGGTTCATCATGTTGTGGCATGTATCAATACATGATTCCTTTCCATGGCTACATAATTATCCCATTTTATGGGCATACCATATTTTGTTTGTCCTTTTTTCAGTTGATGTTATTAGGACTTCCTTGTTTTGGCTATTATAAATAATGCTGCTATGAACATTTGTGTACAAGTCTTCATGCAAGCATATGTTTTCGCTTCTCTTGCGTATATCACTAGGAGTGGAATTGTTGGGTCACTAGCAACTCTGTGTTTAACCATTTGAGGTATTGCCAGACTATTTTTCAAAGTGACTATACCATTTGAGATTCCCAACAGCGGTATACAAAGTTTCCAATTCCTCCAAATTCTCACCAATACTTGAAATTATTTGACTGTTTATATTTTAGTCTTCCTAGTGGGTATAAATGCATATCTCATTATGGCTTAATTTGCATTTTCCTGATGACTAATGATGTCAAGCACCTTTTCATTTGCTTAGGAGCCACCTGTGTACCTTATTTGGAGAAATGTCTTTTCAGATCCTTGCCCATTTTTAATTAGATTATTTGTCTTTATATTATTGAGTTTAAGAGTTCTTTATATAGTCTATATACAAGTTCTAGATATAAATGCATGATTAGCAAATATTTTCTTCCATTCTTGACTTTGCACTTTCTTGTGTCCTTTAGAGCATAGAAGTGTTTAATTTTGTTGAAGATTCATTTATCTTATTTTTCTTTTGTTGCTCATGCTTTTGGTGTCATATCTAAGAATTCACTGCCAAATTAGAGGTCATGCAGATATATTTGCACATATCTTCTAAGAGTTGTATAGTTTTAGTGTTTATACTCAAATCTGCAATCCACTTTGAGTTAACTTTTTTAATATAGTATGAGATATGACCCAATTTTAGTCTTTTGAGCGGGGATATCCAATATTCCCATGAAAGACCACTCTTTCTCCTATTGAATATCTAGGCATCTTTGTTGAAAACCAGTTGATTTCCATGGTTTTATTTCTGGACTCTCAATTTTATTCCATGAATCTACATGTTTGTACTTCTACTGGTACCACACTGTCTTGACCACTGATGCTTTGTTGTAAATTTTGAAATCAGTAATTGTGAATCCTCCAACTTTGTTTATATTTTTCAAGATTATTTTCATAATTCAAGATTCCTTGAAATTCCATATGAATTTTTGGATAATCTTGTCAATTTCTACAAAGAAGACAGCTGAGATTCTGATAAGGATTCTATTGAATTTCTAAATCAATTTGGGGAGCACTGCTATCTAAACAATATTCTTACATGCCACAAATATAAAATATTTTTTATTTAGATCTTTAAACTCTACAAAATTTAAAATTTTTAAATAAATAAGTGTTATGGTTCTTTTGTTAAATATATTACTAAATGTTTTGTTATTTTATTACCAACTTTTAAGTTCCAGAGTAAATGTGCAGGATATGTAGGTTTGTTACATAGGTAAACGTGTGCCATGGTGGCTTGCTGCACAGATCAGTCCATCACCCAGGTATTAAACCCAGCATCCCTTAGCTGTTCTTTCTGATGCTCTCCCTCCCCACCCCAACAGCCCCACTGTGTGTTGTTCCCCCCCACCCATGTGTCCATGTTCCCATTGTTCAGCTGCTTCCTAGAAGTGAGACCATGCAGTGTTTGATTTTCTGTTCCTGCATTAGTGTGATGAGGATAACAGCTTCCAGCTTCATTCATGTCCCTGCAAAGGATACGAT
Source organism: Callithrix jacchus (assembly GCF_049354715.1). NCBI lineage: Eukaryota > Metazoa > Chordata > Mammalia > Primates > Cebidae > Callithrix > Callithrix jacchus. The sequence goes on along the minus strand of NC_133517.1, from coordinate 67,838,275 downwards.
CTCATTCCTTTTTATGGCTGCATAGTATTCCATGGTATATATGTACCACATGTTCTTTACCCAATCTCCTGTTGATGAGCATTTAGTTTGATTACATTTCTTTGCTATGGGGAATAGTACTGCAGTGAACATACATATATATGTTTATTTATAATAGTAATTTATATTCCTTTGGGTATATACCCAGTAATGGGGCTGCTGGGTCAAATAGTATTTCTGCTTCTAGATCTTTGAAGAATTGTCACACTGTCTTCCACAATAGTTGAGCTAATCTACATTCCCATCAATGGTGTAGAAGCATTCTTTTTTCTCCACAACCTTGCCAGCATGTTGTTTCTTGACTTTTTAATAATAGCCATTCTGATTGGTATGAGCTAGTATCTCATTGTGGTTTTGATTTGCATTTTTCTAATGATCAGTGATGTTGAGTTTCTTTTCATATGTTTGTTAGCTAAATGAATGTCTTCTTTTGAGAAGTATATGTTCATGTCCTCTGCTCCCTTTTTAATTGGGTTGTTTGTTTTTTCTTGTAAATTTGTTTACATTCCTTGTAGAGCCTAGATATTACACTTTAACCAGGTGAATAGATTGCAAAAATTTTCTCCTATTCTGTAGGTTGTCTGTTCACTTTAATGATGGTTTCTTTTGCTGTCCAGAAGCTCTTTAGTTTAACTAGATCCCATTTGTCAATTCCTGCTTTCGTTGCAATTGCTTTTGGCATTTTCCTCATGAAATCTTTGCCTGTGCCCATGTTCTGAATGCTATCACCTATATTTTCTTGTGGGGTTTTTGTAGTTCTGAGTTTTACATTTAAGTCTTTAATCTATCTTGAGTTAATGTTGGTAAAAGGTGTAAGGAAGGGATCCAGTTTAAATTTTCTGTGTATGACTAGCCATTTCTGCCAGCACCATTTATTAGATAGGGAATACTTTCCCCATTGCTTGTTTTTGTCAGGTCTGTCAAAGATCAGATGGTTTAAGGTGTGCAGTCTTATTTCTGAGTTCTCTATTCTGTTCCATTGGTCTATGTGTCTGTTTTTGTACCAGTACCATGCTGTTTTGGTTACTGTAGCCTTGTAGTAGAGTTTGAAGTTGGGTAGTGTGATACTTCCACCTCTGCTCTTTTTGCTTAGGATGGTCTTGGCTATACGGGCTGTTTTTTGGTTTCATATGAATTTTAAAATAGTTTTTTCTAATTCTGTGAAGACTATCAATGGTAGTTTAATGGAAATAGCATGATCATATATATTTTTAAGTCCCTTTAATAGTTTACAGGGCTTTCCACAGTCTAGAATCTACCCCCAATACTTCTCTGATCTTAACTGCTCCTACTCTCACACTCTGCCTCACCTCTGCTGACCTCCTTACTCTTCCTGCAATATAACATTCATACTTGCCACTCAGGAATCTGCTTTTGCTGTTTCCTCTGCCTGTAATGCTCCTCATCTCTTTTTCCTCACCTCCCTCATGTCTTTAGACAACTATTACTCCTCCCTTATACCTGAATTCCCTTTTCAAAATTGTAACACTAAAGGGAGATCCTGGGGTGTTAACATGAAAAGGAAACTCTGTGTCTGAATATTGGAGCATGTGAGGCTTGTAAGTCCAGAGGAACACCAAAACTTAATATCAACCCTAATGGCCAGCATTTGGATTTTGTGAAAATGTAGAGATAGAAGATATGGCCTTGGACACATGTAAGATAAGGACCTACCAGAAATTGAGACCTATGCATGAAGTCAGAACACTGAAAAAAGAACTGGAAAAACACTAGTCCACAAAAGCAGAAAGATGGTGCTAGACATGCAGCTTGTCTGTGAACCAGAAGAGGCAGAGAGTCGATAATGACTATTGAGAAAATTTAAGCATCTAGGAGTGAGTTGGACTAGAAGATATTATATCTTTTATTGTTAGATCTGGCTATGCTCCTTACCACTTATGTGATCTTGCATATATCTTTTACACTTTCTGAATCTCAGTTTGCTTATTTGCAATATGAGAAAAAAAGATCTTGTTATTTGGATCTCACACTTTATTTATGAGGTGGAACATGAAATTGCTATGTAAAATGAAAATACTGTAAAAAGTGTAATTGAGATGTTCCTAGAATCTCTGAGATGTAAGTAAACCTAACTCAACTCCTCCACCCCTCCCATGTATATATGCATTTGAATATAATCTCTTCCTTATGATTTCCCCAAATCTCCCTTCTCATTTCCATGTCTACCATTTAGTTATGCTCTCTGCCAATTTCCAAGATCAAAAGAATCCACTTAAGCCAAATATCTGGTAATTTTTTTTTTTTTTTGACAGAGTCTCACTCTGTTGGCTGGAATGCAGTGGTGGGATTTCTGCCCACTGCAACCTCTGCAAGGGTTCAAGCAATTCTTCTGCCTCAGCCTCCCAAGTAGCTGGGACTACAGGCATGCAACATCATGCCCAGCCAATTTTTGTATTTTTAGTAGAGATGGGGTTTCACTATGTTGGCCAGGATGGTCTCAATCTCTCTCTTGACCTCCCAAAGTGCTGGGATTACAGGTGTTAGCCACCACACCTGCCCATATCTGGTGACTTTAGAAGCTACCCTGAAGATATGGGGGTTCATAGGACAGGAATATTATTTCTTACCTCACAAAACTCTGCCATCTTGTCAGATCTGTACTTCCTGTTGTCCTTTTCCAAAGTCTGTCTTCCCAATATATAACATTTTTTGCCATGCACAGCCTCATGGGAAAGGTACCTAGTTACCCAAGTCTTACCACTTCTATCCTGGATTACTACAGTGCAACATTTGTTCCATCCCATCAAATCCATAATACCACAGTTTCACAAATGACAGTTTCACAACTTGACAAAGGTCAAGGGAGACTCTGTGTTTCTCCTAAGTGTACAGATGCAAAAGCACAAACCACCAGAGTTGATAGCATGTTGGTAAAGAAAAAAAGTAATAAATAAATACACACACACACACACACACACACACACATGCACGCATACATACACATACACACATACACATGATCACATACATCATTTATTCTTTTGTAGTAATATAACTTCAAGAAATGGTATGCCATACCCAAAGTGTCAGACGTTGTAATGAGGTCAACTGGGACATAGGTGCTTGAAATGCAATCCCATCATTTGTTCCTAGGTAACATTTCACCACAGATCACTGCATTCATCTAAGTCATTCATTCTATGATTAAGAATCTATGTAGCATAACCATATGTTATAATAAACCTTCAACCAACTTTTCAACAAATGCTTAACAATGCAACCTCATTAAAGAACACTAAACGATCTGCAAAACATACAATTCATGTTTTCACAATATTTGGCATATAACAGGACTTAATTTGCTGCTACAAAAACAGAAATATTCTGTTTGTTTCTTTGGAGACAGGGTCTCACTCCATCACCCAGGCCGGAGTGCAGAGGCATGATCATGGCTCATTGCAGCCTTGAACTCTCGGGCTCAGGTGATTCTCCCACCTCAGCCTCCAGAGTAGCTGGGAGTACAGGTATGCACCACCCTGCCTGGCTAATTTTTATTTTTTATATTTTTATAGAGATGGGGTTTCACCATGTCGCCTAGGCTGGTCTTGAACTCCTAAACTCAAGCGATCTACCCACCTTGGCCTTCCAAAGTCTGGGGATTGCAGATGTGAGCCAATGCACCCGGCCCAGAAACATTTTTATAATGTTGCTGATGTTACTATTTGGCCTCATCATTCCTAATTACTACCGCTGCTAACCTAGATCATCAGTGACTCGTACCCAACTAAGAGCCTTTTTGTTACCTCATTTAATGCTCATAGCTCCCATGTCTCAAAGGTACTATTGTTTTCATTTTACAGATGAGCTAACTGAAGTTTAGCAAAGTGATATCACTTGCCCAACATCTCCCAGCTACGGAGTGGCAGTCCAAAGAGTTGAATTCCTGACCGATCTATATTCTAACAGGCACCCAATGACACTGTTCTGATTTTTAATATATTAGGCTTTCAGCGGGCATGATGTATACTAATCCTTCTGGGGACAAAAGGGAAGGCTGTGAAGTAGAGGCTCAAACTTTTGAAAGTGATTCTGCTTCCACTGCCTGAGATAAGCCATCTGTAGAACAGAAAGATATACTTACTTTTACCCAGAAAAAGTATATTTTATTTCTAACTCCCTACTTCCTTCTAAGAGGGGTGTTACATGGTCAAAGGTGGTGAGGATGCAAACTGTAGATAAGATGGAAGAAAAAGGACTAACACTAATGAACCTTGGGAGATACGATGTAGGGTGAAGATGATTGAGACTCCAGGGAAAGAGAGGCCTATGGAGTATACAGCCAGGGGAAGAGATTTTACAAAAAAGAGCATGGTCAAGTGAAAGTGTTTATGAAGTATTTTGGGTGTGTGATATAACCTAACTTTCCCTTCCATCTCCACTATAAAATATTCAACTAAAAAATCTAAAACTCACTAAGGATGGAGTTGATGAGGGAAGGGAGAGAGGTGGAGTGAAGAGAGTTGCTGAACCCTGCTTAGGTGATGCAGACACAAGATTAGAAGTAGGGATGAGAACAGAAACAGCACCTATGGAGGCATGGTCACATCTAAGAAACATGAAAATGAAAGAAGGAGCTACAGAACTGTCACCCTGCCTTCCAGCACTATGGCTGGATCAGCCCTCAATAGGTGGTGAGCTGTGCTGCCTCAGTCTGTGGAGTCTCAGGCTAAGTTCAAGCTAACAGACCCTGGAAGAGTTTCAAGGAAGGACTCAGGACTCAGAAAGGACAAGCCCATGATCTCATAGAAAAGGGATGTGTTTTCTGCATTTCTATAACTTTCATACTTAAAGTGTGTGATTAATTGCCTGGATTCATGGGCTTTCGGTGAAGGAATTAATAAATGAATGAAATAAACACATGAGTTAATTGTTTAGTTTAAGCAAAAGTGGCCTACCTGTCCATTGGCTTCAGAATGGTTTGTTGGAGATGGACAGCAACCCAGGCTTCTCAGAACTGCAGCCAGTGTGCCTGCCTGCCTCACCTCTTTGGTTTTGGAAAGCTTACTCTTCCTAACTCTCAAGAGTTTGGTTTTACATTCCCTGTACACAGATGGGGACGTAGTACATAAACATGCTGATCAACTAAGCCAAGCACCTAAGATTCAGAAGGGGTTTATTGTCCCGGAGGCTCAAACATGTAACTGAGAGCTTTTATCCCATCCTAGGCAGCTTTCCTAAGAATCAGGTAACATCCCACACAATTTGTAGAGCTACTTCCTTAAGCGCCTCGTGAATCCCACCATGCATGCCACTGGCTATAAGACTGTGGGCAGGTCACTTCTCTTCATCATCCCTCAGTTTTCTGAAGCAATGTCCCCCATTGCTCTAGTAGTCTATGGTTCTACGAAACTTTATTGGGTTCTTTCTGCTGCACTAACTACAGAATCTAGTCTGTGGTCTGAAGATTCCAGCCCCATATGTCACTTTTTAACCCGTAAAATCACCGTGTTTCTATAAAATCATTTCATACACTGATATTCAGAGGAACAAGTGTCTGTTTGGAAAAGTCTATTGGTTGCCAACCATAAATATAAAAAACGGACAAAGAAGGCAATTTGTATTTACTAAGTACTTTCAGCCAAGCATTCTGCCAGGCAAGCTGTACACATCATTTCATTTAATTGTTCCTAATAGCTCTGCAAGGCTGGCATGATTGTTTCCATTTTACAAATTGGAGAAACTGAGGCTGGCAGCAGGCCAGAAGCTTGTCTGAAGTCATTACAGGCGAAAAGTAACAAAGTCACTTTCAAGCCAAGTTCACTTGGCACAAAGATGATGTTCTCGAAACTACAGCAAGGAAAACGTATCAAAATAAAGTTTTTCAGAATGCGATTAGCAATGTGATAAACAGCATCCTGTGAGTACACAGGCTATATCCCGTTATTCTTCTACCCTTACCCAGCTCTGCAAGAGGACAATCGGCCTCCTTTAGCTTGACCACAGAAATCGAAAAGGCCATATTCCCTAATATTTGTGTTAGGAGCTGATGATAAACAATTATGCAACTAAGAACACATAGATCTTACCTCACATGTCTCAATTTATCTTGTAACTTGGTTAAAATAAGAGATGGTTCAGAAATATTTCTAAAAATATCAGCAAGCCCCAGTGTTCTAATAGTCAAAAAACTTCCTAAGATGAGTTTAGGACCAAATAAATACTTTCCCGCTGCTTCCCAAGAATTTCAAGATTAAACCTTCTTGCAGGAGTACCATCGGTAGCTCAAAAAAAATTTTGGCTTGAATAAAGCTAGTGAAGGAAGTTTTCAAAAATAAAAGCCCCTGGCATGGTACATGATTCTACAGTTTATGAAGTCTCGCCACGCTGATTATCTCTTTAATTTCTCCAAACTATCTGTCAGTCTAAACAATCTGTTAAAAGTACAGGAATTATTGACCCCTGATATATTTAAATTCAGGAGACAATATTAATTGAGAGCCTGTTGTGTGCCAAGTTCTTTTTAAGCGCTGTAGGCATAGTAGTGAACTAAACACACACAGTCCCTGCTCCCACAGGGCTTCTAGTCTAGTCATTACAAAAACATTACACAAACACAGTTGTTACACAAATAAATATAGGAATGAGAGCCAGCGTATTATGACGTTGATCCAGTAGGAAAAGCTGGCAAGCCCCAGTCTTCTGTCTTCACGATTACTGATGTTACTTACGCGGTCATTTAATTTATCAGTCTTGATTTTTCACATTTGTAAAATAGGTGATGTTGGTACCTACCATTATCTGGTCATAGTGAGGATTAAAGAAGATAACACATGTAAACATTCAGCAAATAGTAGGAGCTCAAGAAATGTTTGTTCTCTTCTCCTCCCCAACCTCCCCCTTTCCTTCCAAGGGTCAACCGTGATAAGAGGACTTCCCTGCCTACCCCACCCCTCACCTACTGAGTTATCGTCTCTCTGAACTACAATCGATTTTGATGTCTACTTCACTCCCTTAAGAATTAAAAAATAACTTATTTTTATTGTTTTCTTATTTTTCTTATTATAAAAGCAATACACCCTCGTTGCAAAGAAAATACGATACTATAGCATATTGTAGAAATATGGCAAAAAAAGGAAGAGAGAAAAATGAAGCAATTGCCATCAACTCAGAGATAACCACTCTGGGTGCTTGTATGTTATGTGTTAATACAACCTAATATTTTTCTAAGCATATTTTCATTAAAAAATTTCATAATCATTTTCTAATATGCTTTTCCATGACCTACTAGATCATAAACATCTTTCCATTGAAATAAATATGCTTTTGCATTATTCATACTATTCCATTGCATGCATGGCGGCTGCCATTTTCTTAATCAATCTTAATATTTGCATGTTTAGATTGTGTACAGTTTGCATTGCACTGAATATTTATTCTCATAGCCATTTTTTGTTTAATATTTTGAATTTTTTTCCTTAATTTTTTTTTAATGTTCTGAATTTTTTTCCTCAGCTCTTCTTACATAAAGCACTGTCATAATCATAAATCCATTAATTTGTAGTCTGTCTATGTTTTGTACTGCTTAAATTTTTCCTAGTGCCTAGAATGATTCCTCAAAAATGAAGATTTCTCAAGTTCAAGTTGATGAACCTGAATAACCCATATATCCCATAGGCTTTCTCTATGAAGAGCTAGAGCCTTGCTGTTCCATGTGCTAGCCACTAGCCATGTGTGTGACTGTTTCAATTTTTTCATTTTGAAATTAAATAAAACTGAAGATTTCGTTATTTGGCCACACCTGTCACATTTTGAATGCTCAGTGGCTACATGTAGGGGTGTACCACATTGGACAGTGCAGCAGCAGAACATTTCCATCATCTCGGAAAGCACTGCTGGATAGTGCTGGTCCATGGGGATAGTGGTTATAAATTTGCTTTGAAAAAAGGATTAAAGCAGTCACTCCTGCTCCCCCATCCAGTTCTGTTTAAGGCAGGACCACAGTGACTCCAAAACATAGATCCAGCCCTCTGTAATTTCTGTTTATAACTTCTCTGTGGGATAAAACGCATGCTCTTCCTCTCACCTCTCCCATCAGCTGAACCTCCTCGTCTCCCTCTTCTCCTCCTCCTCCACCACATTGAACAACTCCCCTCACACTTCTGTGCTTAAGCAAACCATGCCATCTGCCCGGAAGACCCTTCCTTTCTGTGTGTGATAGGCTAAATTCCATTCATCCTTTAAGTCTTGGCTTAAGCAAATGCTTCCTCTGGCAAGTCTCTCTGGACACCTCCAGGCTGTGTTAAATTCCCTGCCACTGCAGCCCACAGCGACGAAGACATATTTACATTACACTAAAGAAGCTTAATCCTTAGGCCCCTTCCAGGTTTCTGGCAGAAGCTCTAACAGTGCATTCACATGCTTGCATATTTTTTGTAAAATTGATAAAAATAAGATATTTTAACTGGAATCCTTTAGGAGACTCTTCTCTCTCATTATATTTCCCTTCATGTCAGTGGCATTGCTATGGCTGCAACGTTTACAGAATAGCTTTGGGGAAGGAGAGTTGGTAATGTGTCACTTTATCTGCAAATGGAGAGAAATTTCAAGTCAATGAAATAAGTAAGAAATGACAGAGTCCTGATGATAATATATATAAAGTTACCTTTGTCCTCTTTAAATTTAGATATTAAATAATGGCTAGAAAGTTCAGATTAAAAATTGGATATGAAATAAAAGCAATTTGTAAGAGTGGTAAGAGTCTGTAAAAATTATTCTGATCTCAAGAAGTAAATTGCCAGAAAAAAAAATCAGACCATACCTAAGGTAGTCAATTCACTAAGAAAACATTTTTAATAGAGTAATCGATAGACTCTCAGATAGTCTGGTAGTCCAATTGACAAAGAGGAGTGAATCCTATAAACACACTGGAAGAATATTTAAGTTTCCTCCTGGTTTAATTGACATTGACAAAGATAACAATAAACTCATAATACATCATTAAACAAGACAGCAAAGACAAATTTGTTAATAAGTGTCATCAATGAAAAGAGTGTAGTGGCTCCCCCAAAAAGATGCCTATTTCATAATGCCCAAAACCTGTGAATATGTTCTCTTACATGACTAAAAGGCCCTTGAAAATATTATTAAGGTTACAGCCTTAAAATGGGGAGATTATCCTGGATTATCTGAGTGGCCCTAATCTAATCACACGAATCTTAAGAATGAAAACACAGACAGAAGACTGGGTCATAAAAAGGTGCAACCATGGAACACTATGGGCCTTAAAAACAGAGGTATGAGGTCTCTAGACAAAGAATGTGGGTGGCCCCTAGAAGCTGGGAAAGGCAAAGAAATGGACTCTCCTCTAGAGATTCCGGAAAGGAAGGCAGCCCTGCTAGAACAGATTTCCCTCAGTGTGTTGGACTTTTGACCAACGGGACTAAAAGTTAATAAAGGTGTGTGGTTCTAAGTCATTACATTTATAGTAATTTCCTATAGCAACAGTAGAAAGCTATTAAAAAGAGAGTTTAGAATTTGTCAGTACATAGAAGTGCCCTGAAACCTGATTGCTCATGTAAAAAGAAAACTTGAGAATTTTTTCAAAATTTGATAACAATTCTAAAAATGCACAAGACTTATTAATGGGCTCTGAGGCCGAAACTTTTCTAAGCTAGTAGTTACTTAAAATAAAAATACCTTGTGCATTGATTTAGAGGAAAGACTGAATTATCTTTCCATTCTCTCTAAATAAAATATTACAAAACCATTACATATAGAAACAATCAGAGAATATATAGTCAAAATTAAGAAAAAAATATTATAAATGTGGGTCAGGCACTTAACTGATAAAAATATGGTTTAATATGGTTTGGCTATGTCCCTACCCAAATCTCAACTTGATCTGTAGCTCCCAGAATTCCCATATTGTTGAGGGACCATGAGGAAGGTAAATTGAATTATGGAGGCCAGTCTTTCCCTTGCTATTCTTGTGATAGTAAATAAGGCTCACAAGATCTGATGGGTTTATCAGGGCTTTCCACTTTTGCTTCTTCCTCATTTTCTCTTGCTACTGCCACGTAAGAGGTGCCTTTCACCTCCTGCCATGATTCTGAGGCCTCCCCAGCCATATGGAATTTTAAGTCCAATTAAACCTTTTTTTCTTCCCAGTATTTGGTATGCCCTTATCAGCAGCATGAAAATGGACTAATACACAGTTCCTGTCTTCATTTGGGAGATTTTAGGGATATCCCTGTATATTAGGTTGAGTTTCCCCAGAAGCAAATCCTGAGAGGGGAAGAATACAAACTGTGAGACAGGACGCCGGCACCAAGACTGGCTCCACAGACAATCTATGCAGTTGCCTGGGGCTTGTGCTTAAAAGGATTTTGCACTTAGTTCAATGCTCTGCTACCGTTTTGAAATTCTTAATAATTTCTCACCATTTTAATTTGCACTGGATCCTGAAAATTCTGTAGCTAGTCCTGACCACGAAGTACTACCAGAAGGGTGAGAAAGTGAGAGAGAGAAGGGAAGGTAACTTATAGGGTGTGTTTTTGGGCAAGTTGTCGCTGTGGTATCTGGAGCCCAGCCATGGTGGGAGCTCTAGGAGTTTGCATGGGAAATGTTTGATATGTCCCACGCAACAGGTGTTTATCCTCCAACAAAATATTCATCCTTCGCCACCTAGGGGTGGCTGGCTCCCAGAGGCATTAACTCCCCGACACTTTCATCCCACTACCTTCGAACATTGGGAGGAGAGGTACAAGAGCTTGTAGTAGGAACCTGAGGCATTTACTGGAAAACCGAGTGTCAAGAAAATGTGGCTAGGTCCCCACATTGACTGCTTCTGTTGGCTTTTTATAATTTTTCATTTGTTGTCATCTCTATTCTTATACCAAATAAATATTCAACTTTATGAATAATTTTTTATTTCTAATTGCCTTTTTTTCTTTAAAATACCCAAATATGTATATAAGTTTCAGGCCCCCTAAAACTGAATCCATCTATACCTTCATGATAACAATTATCAACCCAATTAGAATTTCCTTTGCCATCGACTTCATTGGGCCAAAAATATTCCTCTAGAGGTCCTTAGCTCTGAGGAGATCGTATTTCCAGTCATCACCTCCCCTACTTACAATTCAATATGAAATAATATTATTCAAAATCAGTACCTTCAAAGCCTCTAGCAGGACCAACGGGTGTGAATTTGGAGGTTGTACACTGCACAATTCTAGGGCCCACCATTTATATCTTAGTTTCCTTGAAGAGTACATTCTGGAATTGTACAGTACACAGTATGCATGATAGCCCTGCAGACTTCTGATACCTAATGTGGCCATCAAAGTCCACTTTATTTTCTGACATTAAATACTCATCCATTTTATTTCTGTTCCAAATATTTCCATCTCTCCCTGCATTGAGCTCTCATTGTTTTTGCCCTTCCATTGATAGAGTGTTTACTATACTATGAGATTTAATCAGTGATTTTCCCAGCTAGACTGAACTTCTGGAAAATATGGGATTTTCTGCTATTAATCTTTACATCCATAACACTATAGTGTCTAGTTTAGTTGCCTATGTTATCTCATTCATCGTTGCACTATGCCTGAATCGTAGTAAGTATTCAACAAATATCAATAAACAACAAATATTAGTTGACAGCATACAATAGTGAGTGAATGAATGTACAAATGAATCTTCACATTCTATGTGTATCATTTTACCCTGTCTGCCTACCTACCACTTCTGATCATGTTTATTTAGTTATGTATTTGTCCTCTGTCCCCAAAATTCATTTCCATAAGGGTAAGGGAAACTTAATGTTTTGTTTATTTATGTAATCTGATAACTGTTTGATGCCTGACACATTAGAAGGTGCTTGAAAAAAGTTTGTTTTAAATCAATAAATGAGAAAACAGACTACCCAATAAACTACAATTATTTTCATTTTATGGACAAGGGATGAGATTCTTGGAGTTAAGCTGCTGGTAATCGTCAGCACCCTTATTCAGTCTCAAGTTACTTTGACCCCAAAAATGAATCCTCTTTTCAGTACTCCATCCTCCCTCTCATTACAGTAAGAGTCCTCTTAATTGTACTCCTTATTTCAGACTAACTTGATCACTCTTAACGTATGCATATATGGTGGCTGACGCCCACAAATCTGAGAGCTCTAGCTAATAAGCTATATGCTATCAAATTACATATTTATGGATTCATCCATTGGTTTATAGGCTCATCACAAGTCATCTGTACATTTCTATCAAGCCAGTTCCCATCATTTTCTCCCCTGGAAAATGGGGGTAATAATGTCATTGTCCTTACAGGACAGTAGTGACAATTAATAAGTGAATTCAGGTCAAGCACTGAAAACAGCATAAGCCCTCAGAGTTAGCTAATGTTGCATGTATGTATTTAATAAAATAATCTGCAACCCTGTGGAATCCAAATATAAAAAGGGAAATTATTGTTTCCATGAAAACTAAGTTGAATTCTTTGAAAATTTTTGATAAAGTTAAGTTGATTGTTTAAATTCTTTGCTAAATTAATTGTCAGCAAAACAACCATAAAATATTAGAGAAAAAATTATGAATAGAAGTCTAAAGTCAAATCACTTCAAAAGTATGCTTAATCTCCTGATCCACTTAAAGGAAACTAGAACCAGAAACATGGATGATATATTACGGGTGGTTTTTTTGTTTGTTTTTGCAAAAAGACTAAAGCCAATCAACAATCTTGGTCTTGTATCAGAATATGGGTGAGTAAATATGCAGACATAAGTTTTAAGTTAAAAAAAATTTAAGTATACATGTGTACCATTGTTAAATGATTATTTCTTTTTTAAAAAACTAACTCTTTGATTAACTGATCAAATACAGATCCTGTTCATGATAAAGACATGACTTCTAATATGGATACTCAAACAATCGAGTGAGTGAATAGATGAATGAATGGTTACGCATAAATGAATGGTAAAATGAATGTCTAAATAAATTGGTGAGTTCTCTTAACAAACGGCCTACTTTATATGCCACACTGCTAATCAAGGAGAGACATTTCTGCTCTTTTGTTACTGTTCTGATGGCTTGTTGGAGCTTACAAGTAAACAAGTGTGGGGACAGCTTCTTTTGGTTTTCTCTTTCTTTTCAAGTTCCTAAAGCTCTTCTCTTCTCTGCCATCATTTTCCTTTTCTTCACCTGCTTCTGTGGATGAAAGAAATTTAGTGAAATGAAAAGCTCAATGAGGTGAAAATACATCTCATAAAAACCCCCATTAAAGAGTTTACTGAAGGGGCTTACACTCGCTTCACTTAGATGGCCATATTTTATTCCTCCCAAGGAAATTGGATACCCTTAATCCAAAAAGAATGTAATGAGAATCAAAAAGCAAGAGGCAGGATCGGGGCGCAATCCTTTATTTTTGAAAGAGTGTTCAGGGGAAGGGATGGGAAGAAATTTATAACTAGCTATTCTAGAGCCTAGTGAATGCCAAAGTTAAATCATTTTAACTTCTGCCTGACTTCCTCCACCTCAGCTTGATGAACAAAACAAGATCCTCTGTTGAAGGGGAAACCTGTGTAGGACTGAAAATGAAGGAACTGAGGTATAAACAATGTATTTAGAATATAGCTTTACAAATAATGAGTATGCTGCATTAATGGATTTTGTCTTAAATGGATGAAGCAATGTAGAGGAGAAAGAGCATGAGAGAGGAGATTAAACAGAACTGGGTCCAAATCGTGGCTAAGCCATTTAGTGTTCTAGTGTTCCTAGGCAGGTTATTTAGCCTCTTTGACACTCAGTTTTCTCATCTGTTAAATGAAGATAATAATACCTGTTTGGAAAGGCCAAAATGAGGACAGGATTATATAAAATATTGAATATAAATTGCATAGTATGATGCCAGCCTCAAAGTAGGTCCTGTTTCTTGGGACGTCAGCATTCCTTAATTTTTTTTCTATAATTTTAATTTTAGATTCAAGGGTACATGTACAGGTTTGTTGCCTGGGTATATTGCATGATGCTGAGATTTGGGGTTTAATTGATCACATCACCTAAGTATTGAGCATAGTACCCAACAGTTTTCCAACCATTTCCTCACTTCTTCCCTCCCGTCTCTGGTAGTCCCGTGTCTGTTGTTACCAACTTTATGTCCATGAGTACCCAGTGCTTAGTTCCCACTTGTATGTGAGGACACATGATAGCTGGTTTTCTGTTCCTGCATTAATTTGCTTAGGATTATGGCCTTCAACTACATCCATGTTGCTGAAAAGGACCATGGCTGCATAGTATTCCATGGTATATATGTATAATATCTTCTTAATCCAATCTACCATTGATGGGCACCTAGGTTGATTCCAGGTCTTTGCTATTGTGAACAGTGCTGCAATGAATATATGAGTGCATGTGTCTATTTGGTAGAACAACTTATTTTCTTTCGGGTATATAACCAGCAACGGGATTTCTGGGTCAAATGGTAGCTCTGTTTTAAGTTATTTGAGACATCTCCAAACTGCTTTCCACAGTAACTGAATTAATTTACATTCCCACCAATCATGTACATGTGTTCCCTTTTCTCAGCAGCCTCCCCAGCATCTGTGTTTATTTGATTTGTTTCTGTTTTGGGGGGTTTTTTTTGGACTTTTTAATAATAACCATTCTGACCGGTGTGAGATGGTCTCTCATTATGGTTTTGATTTGCATTTCTGCAGTGACCAGTGATGTTGAGCATTTTTCATGTTTTTTGGCCATTTGTATGTCTTATTTTGAGAAGTATGTATTCATATCCTTTGCCTATTTTTAATGGGGTTGTTTTATACTTGTTTAATCAAGTTTCTTATATATTCTAAATATTAGACCTTTGTCAGATGTTAAGTTTGTGAATATTTTTCTCCTGTTCTGTAGATTACCTATTTACTCTGTTGATAGTTTCTTTTGCTATCAAGAAGCTCTTTAGTTTAATTAGGTTCCGCTTGTCAATTTTTGTTTTTGTTGCAATGGCTTTTGAGGATGAGATGCCCTCAACTTTTTTCTTTTTCCTTAGGATTTCTTTGACTACTCAGGCTCTTTTTTGGTTCATATGAACTTTATAATAGTTTGTTCTAATTCTGTGAAAAATGACATTGGTAGTCTGATAGAAATAGTGTTGAATCTGTAGATTATTTTGGGCAGTATAGCCATTGCAATGACAGTGAGTCTAACAATGTTTTTTCATTCATTTGTGTCATCTACGATTTCTTTCATCAGCGTTATGTAGTTCTTATCATAAAGACCTTTCATTTACTTGGCTAGATGTATGTCTAATTTTTTGCAGCTATTATAAATGAGATGGCATTTTTTATTTGGCTCTCAGCTTGAATGTAATTGATGTATAGAAATTCTACTAATTTTTGTACATTAATTTTGTATCCTGATACTTTTCCAAAGTTGTTTATCAGTTCCAGGAGCCTTTTGGCAGATCCTTTAGGTATTTTTTCTAGGTATAGTATTATATAATCAGTAAAGACAGAGAGATCCAATTATTTTCCTATTTGGATGCCTTTCATTTCTTTTTCTTGCCTGATTGCTCTGGCTAGGACTTCCACATTCCTTGATTAAAAGTAAGATTTTAATTTCATTCTGGATCCAAAATCTTACCCATATTGATAGGTAATTTTAAGTAGGCAAGTCTTTGCCCTTGCAAAATGCATTTAATCTGCTCTTTATATGGGTACATGTGAATTGTGCTAAACATTTGCTTATTAATCCCCACAACAACATTATGAAGAATCTGAGGTTTAAGGTGGTTCATGAACCTACCTAAGGCCACAGCCAATAAGAGACAGAATCAGAAATTGAATGCATATATGTTTAACTTCCCTATACTTTTCTGGATTCCCCAATTTTGTATTATATATCAAAGAGATTGTATTTGCAAATAGAAGTACAAGAACACAGCCTTTCTTTTTTCTTTTTTGAGACAGAGTCTCACTCTGTTGCCCAGGCCAGAGGGCTGTGATGCGATCACAGGTCACTGCAACTTCCACCTCCCAGGTTCGAGCAATTCTCCTGCCTCAGCCTCCTAAGTAGCTGAGATTACAGACACATGCCACCACACTCATCTAATTTTTGTATTTTTAGTAGAGATGGGGTTTCACGATGTTAGCCTGGCTGGGCTCGAACTCCTGACCTCAGGTGATCTACCCACCTTGGCATCCCAAAGTGCTGGGATTACAGATGTGAGCTACTGCACTGGCCCAGTCTTTCTTTCTCTAATCTGTCTAATCTTGGCAGTCAAACTACAAGCAGAGGCTGCAGTCATCTGATGGCTCAACTAGGTCTGGAAGATCTTCTTCCAAGGTTCACTCACATGGAAGGTAGTTGGTGCTTGTTGTCAGCCAGGTTAGCTGAGTTTTCCCCCATGTCACCTCTTATCCTCCTGGACCTTCTCCTGCATTTGACCTCTCCTTCAGAATAAGCTGGACTTCTTTACATGGTAGCTGTATTCCAATAGAGTAAAAGCTAGACAGCATATCAACATGTAAGAAAGAGCACCTGAGACAGAGGCCACAGTCTTTTTATAACCCAATATTGAAGGTGGGATTCCATCACTTTTGCAGTGCTGAATTCATTGCCAGTGAGTCAGTAAGTCCATCCTACACTCCAGAGGGGGATATTACACAAGATGATGAATATCAAGAGGTGAAGATTGCTGGGCACCTTCCCCAAGGCTGTCTACCACAAACATGATTACAAATCAACAAAATCAGATACAAAATTTAATAAAAAATAAGAAAAGAAAGATGCAAGTGCTTTAGAGGAGAATAAATTGGCATTGTTAATACACATGAAACAATACATAACCCCACTCATGCTTAGAGAAATGCACATTAAAACATTAAGATGCCAGTTTTCCCTTATCATATCAGCAAATATTAAGAAGTCTGATAATATCCAGTATTGATGAAAATGTGATGAAACAACTATTTGCTGTAGAGGCTATTTGCTGTCAGAAAACAATTTTGCAATATTGTTTCTCAAAATAATAATGTACATACCATTTTATAAAGAAATCCTGCTTCCTGAAACATACTATCAGATAATGTTTGCAAATAAATACACCTAATAATATTCACTGATGCAAATTTTAATGGACAATTACTGAAAACAAAAGCAGCTTGGTGAAATACATCCCAGAAATCTATGCAGCTGTTTAGAAGAGAGAGGCAGATGTTTACAGGCTCATAATAAAGAGTTCTTTGTGACTTTATTAAATGAAGCACAAAGGACAGAGTATAATTTATAATATGATTGATTTTGAAAAGAAAAAAACCATATGGACATTTATATATACAGAAAGCTTTCTGAAGGATATGTAAGAAAAATGTAACAGCACTTCATTCTGGAGAAAAGAATGATCATTTTTGCATGGGTTAATCTTTTAACAGGATGAATTTATTTTATAATTTAAAATACTAATTGGAAAATATCGAAGTTTTAACTGTAGTCCATATAGTAAAAAATAAATACATACATACATACAGCAGGCTGACAATGAACCTGATATGACTGAGAAGCATCAGGTGAGGCTGAGGAAAAGGGAAAGAAAGAAAAAGAATACTGATATACTCATCGCCCACTAAGTACAGGAACTTTTATTTATGTCATCTCACACCACCTGCAGTATGCTCTAACCACATAGAAGGACACATTGGCCTCTGACCACCTTGCAAAATTCCCTTCCCTGCAAAGGTTAAATCCTGGACCTGGACTATCCTTCCTCACTCTTTCACATGCTGAAGTCAAAGAATGGTAGAAATGTCTACCTGGAGATTACAACTTGTAGTTTATCCTCTTTTATAAAAAATTGGATTTCTAGTTTTTAATTAAAAAAAAAAAAACCCTCTGTGAATTCCAACCCAGCCTAGGTGAACCCCTGCTCAAGCATCTGTTTCCAAAGGACTCTCTGAGAGCCTTGGTTCTCCCTGGATGGGAAGCAGGGCTCATGAGTTCAGCTGACCTCAGTCTCTCGGGCCTATGGTATTGCTTACAGGTATGCAGGTCCCTGCCTGGTTGACAGTGATGGGCACATAGCGTGCCTTCAATAAATGCTTGTTGTAAGACAATGGGGCTGAGTTGGTTTGAAAATTACCACCTCTGCTTGGATTCTATCCAAACTGACAACATCAGCCAACATAGAAGCACAGTAGGAGCAGCGATGGGAACAGGATCATCATTTCCAAGAAACTCCTTGGAGCCACTAGTTTCTTCCTCTGCAATCCTCATCAGCCCCCATCCCAATTCTTTGCTATGGACAAGTGTAGGGTGGTGTGAACAGACTTATGATACATCGCCTGGTTCTTTCATCCTCTTTTCACTAAGGTGAATGCCTTCCTTGAGTCCTTTCCACGATGAAAACTCAGGAGCTACTTCTGCTTCCTGAAATATACAGATATGTTTGCAAATAAATATACATCCATTTTGTACTTGTTGAATTTGAGGTACCTGTTGGACAGGCCAAGAAAGGGTAGGAAAAGGATAATTCCTCCAAGCAAGGGCCAAGGGGACAGCATGAACCACAGCCATGAGGATGAGAGGACCCCAGAGAAATGGCTGGGAGCAGGGTTTGAACATGAAGCAGGGACAGCCACCCTGACCTCCATTTGTAACGGCAAGAGCAGCAGCAAGAACCTCCCTGGTGCAGCAGCCACGAGAAGGCAGCCAGACTGCAGCGGAAGGCGCCCCTCCCACCATCCCCACCACAGGACAAAGAGCCATTTTGAATTGGAGCCTCACTGCTTTAACACCAAAGATTTTCATTTGGCAGTCACTGTTCATACAACACACATTCTCTTTCCTCTGACATAAATTCTTTCTTTAAGAAGAAAAAGAAGAAAGGCCCCATCATCATAGCCTGTGGTGCCAGACAATGGCTGGAGCGTGGCTGCCAGCGCCCATGAAGGGGCCAGTGTGCTCACGGCAGCCGCCTTATCTCCTATCTCCTGTCTGTGCCACAGCTCTTGCTTTTCCTGGGTGTTTTGACCACTTCTCTCCTTCAGCTGCTTTGACAGAATTTGCCGGCTGCCGGCTGATGCAAAACAACCCCCTTCTTGTGCCTGGGCTGCTCTGTCTTCACTCCAGGCCGCAGGGGAGAAAACGTGTCTTTGTGGCGCCCCTTCAATAGCTCTCTGAGTCCAAACCCCTCGTGGGCTCTGGCAGGCCGAGCCTAAGACCCCGTGAATAGATGGTGTTGTTTGCTTCTCTTTGCAAAGCCAGCCTCTGGGCATCCAGCAATGTATCCACAGCCCAGGCTTGGTAGTTTGGGGACAGATTCATGGGCAAGCTGGAGGATGCCCCAGCCTGTGAAGAATGATGATCACTCATGTGTGCAACTCATTCAGGTCCATTTGCAAAATGCTTTCAGGCTGCTGATGATTCAATCAACATTTACAGTGCCTACTATGTGCCCAGTACAGCCCTTACCATTTATTATCTCCTCAAGCCCTACGATTACCCGCTACCATGGGTACTGTTCTAGTCTCTTCATTTTACCATGGAGGAAACTGAGTCTCCAAATGGTCAAGAGATTTGCACATGGCCACACAGTTAAAAAGTTATGGAGATCCATTCAGGGGCACTGATAGCTTCAGAGGTGTTCCAAATCCCCTAAAAGACATGGTATTCCCTTCTAAGGCACAGAGAAGGAATATAACTTCCACAGACCTAAATGCCAAGTACCACATCCCATCATTTAGGACC
Organism: Callithrix jacchus; assembly: GCF_049354715.1. Lineage (NCBI taxonomy): Eukaryota > Metazoa > Chordata > Mammalia > Primates > Cebidae > Callithrix > Callithrix jacchus. The sequence continues at coordinate 67,818,536 of NC_133517.1, read as the reverse complement.
CTTTCTCCTTTAAATCCTTCCTTCCCACACTCAACATGGAAAAGCCCCTCCAAATAGAAATGGAGTTTATCATAAGACTGAAAGGTCAAGGTGACACAACCCTGGCCCTCTACACTACACCTTTCTGAGCCTAAGCATCTCTGAAGTGTTCAACTTGGCCTTCACTGGACCATGTCAGGCGGCCGAGGAAACTCCCCAGGCTCAAGGTGAGAATATGGTGATATTGTGAGCCATATGACCACAGTAAGAAATTTTTTTGTGCCTCAGCTTTTCTCTAACAAAATAGGATGCTGAAAATACCATTCAGGGTGTTGGAAGGATTAAATGAAAAAAAAATGGCTCTCAGAGGACAAAACATCACATAATGGTTACACCACAGCAGCAAAAGTCACAGTGCATAAATGCTGGCAGCAGAAGCAGGAGCCGTGTAGTAGCTGCAATCTCACCAACAGCCCTGGCAGCTGGAAGTAGTCTTGCTCTGTTCTATTAATCACACAACAAACATTTCAGATGTGTTTACTAGTAACAGTGCCTTCATCCAAAGGCCCTCACACCTTCCTGACCTGCAAAAGTTTTGGTGGTGGCAGCAAAGCAGCAAAAGGTAGCCTTGTTGATGGCTACCAGCTAGTGTAGAATATGCAATCTGTTTGCCAACAAGGTAGACTGATGCAATAGATGTGTTTCATTTGGCACAGTTTTGTTTTGTTTGTTTTGTTTTGTTTTGTTTTTCAAGTGAGTCAGGATTTTTAAATTGGAAGACTGACAATACTGACCCTATACTTCTACAAGACAATGATCAGCTAGAGGTGAATAGAGGTGTCTTTATATACAGCAGGCATGCCCCAGTTCACCACAGGCCCCACAACTCCCTACGGCCTCATCAACACTGCAGGTCAGTGTCCCTTCCATTCATTACTGTAATTATATTGTTGTTGTTCTGATAGTAAATAGTTTGTCCAAGGGTGTTAGTTAGGGGAACACTAGCTGCTGTAAAAACAAATCCTCCCATATCTCCAAAGCTTAATGCAATACATGTTTATATTATAGGCTTGCAACAGTTGGTGGTGGTGGCTTTCCTCCGCACGAAGACTGAGGGACCCAGGCTCATTCCATCTTGCAGTTGTGTGATTTCCTTGGGCTTCAATACTTGGCCTTCAGCCAGAGAATGGGGAAAGGGAGAGTAGAAAAATCCCATCTGTTAATAGTCCTGGGCCAGAGGGAACTATATTCCTCCATTTTCATGCTGTTGATAAAGACATACCCAAGACTGGGCAATTGACATAAGAAAGAGATTTATTGGACTTACAGTTCCATGTGGCTGGGGAAGCTTCACAATAATGGCAGAAGGCAAGGAGGAACAAGTTCCATCTTACGTGGATGGCAGCAGGCAAAGAGAGGGATTGTGCAGAGCAACTCCCATTTTTAAAATCATCAGATTTCATGAGACCCATTCACCATCATGAGAACAGCACAGGTCCTTATGATTCAGTCATCTCCCACCAGGTCCCTCCTACAACATGTGGAAATTATGGGTGCTACAAGATGGGATTTGTGTGGGGACACAGAGCCAAACCATATCCGGGACATATATCATTTCCTTTCACACTTTATTGGTAGGAACCTGTCACATGGCCACGCTAGATGCAACGTGGACAGAGAAATACAAATTCTAAATAGATAGCCACCTTTGACAGTAACTCCAGTGTATGAAAGAGAGAACACTTACTTTTTTGTTGCTATATATCTCTGAAAAATCACAACTCTATAAAAAGCTGGGGAAAATAAATCATAGACTAAGAGCTATATGATTTTTCATACACTCACTTATTTTACTCATTTATATTCTATCCCTTGTGCATACCTTCATTTTCAGTGTCTGCACTGCAAGCCCAGCAACAGAACAGGTTCTGAGTCTATAGATTGGAGGTTGAGCCTGAGATTCTGCATTGATAACAAGTTTCCAGGTGATGCCAGTAATGCCAGTCTGTGGTCCATACTTTCAGGAGCAATACCCTAGAATTCTAGCATTCCTAGACTACCTGCCTCTTCTCCCAAACTTTAACCTCTCCTAACTGTGCTCCTGTAGCCCTCTTTACTACCCCGTCATGCTCCAATGAAACTATTTTATTAATCAGAGGTTATGTCTATTAGTCTGTCTTCCCCAGTAGATTGTGAGCTCCTCAAGGGCAAAAATTATTATTCATGGTTGATACATGTTTGCTGAAAGAATGCATGAACATTTGCTAAGAATCCAGCTATATTCTAGGCATGTGATGTTGTATAAGCCGGGATACATCCCAGGATACAATGAACAGCCTCTGAAGTGTTTTCATGTTCTCAACAGGAAGAAATATGAGCTCAGAGCTACAAATGTGCCCAAAACATGCTGGCCCCAAAAGACATTAAATCTAATTGGGGCAGTGAGGCTTAAGGTGGGATTTCGGCCAGATAAAATCTCGGATGCAGAGGACATCTAAGTACCTCTTGCCTGTGGCTCACTCAGAAAATCTGGAGAAAGGAAGACAAGGAACTATGTGCTCTTCTATATGCAGAACCTGCCGTAGGTTTTCACTGGTGCCAACCAGGCTCTACCTGTGTTACGGGCTGAACTGTGTGTCTCCAAAATTCAAATGCTGAAGCCCTTCCTATCCTCAATACCTCAGAATGTGACTTTATTTTGGAGATAGATTCATTAAAGAGGCAATTGAGTCAAAATGAGGTCATTAGGGTGAGCCTTCATCCAGCATTATTAGCGTCGTTATAGGAAGAAGAGGTGAGGTATGGTGGCTCACACCTGTAATCCCAGCACTTTGGGAAGCTGAGGCAGGAGGATAGCATGAGCCGGGAGTTTGAGACCAGCCTGGGCAACACAGCAAGACCTCATCTCTACAAATTATTTAGAAATTAGCCAGGCATGGTGGTGCATGCCTGTGGTCCCAGCTATTTGGGAAACTGAGGCAGGAGGATCACTTGGGCCTGGGAGGTTGAGGCTACAGTGAGCTGTGATCATGCCACTACACTCCAGCCTGGGTGACAGAGTGAAATCTCATCTCAAAAAAAAAAAAAAGGAGATTAGAACACAGACACACCAGGGGAAGGCCATGTGAAGACACAGGAAAAGACAGCCATCTACAAGCCAAGGAGAGACTTAGAAGAAACCAACCCTGCCAACATGTCAGTATTAGCCTTAAGCCTACAGAACTATGAGAAAAAAAAGAAAATTCTGTTGTCTAAGCCACTCATTCTGCAGTACCTTTGCTCAGGCAGCCCAAACAAACTAATACAACTTGTCTATTAGCTTACTTGCCACTCAGTGTGCTTGCCTTTCAAGGAAAACAGAGCAGAAGAGAGAGGAGGGAGGCAGCTATTTGCTAAGTGCCTTGGGTGTGATTGTATTAGGCAACTCACCTTATCTTATTTAATTCCCAATACAATCATGTCAGAAATTAGCCCTATTATTCCCATTTTGTATATAGAGGATAGTGATGGCCACAGAGATATACTTTCCCTATATCTCAAAGATAGGAGTTGAGGAAGGTTTGTAGCCTGAATCAATTTACCATAAATCCCTAAGCTCCCAAGGTACCCCTTGTTCTTCTCTCTAAGTCAGCCAGTGCCCCTACTAAGAAAGTCAAATGTAGACTGCAAGAAGGCGCCATGAAAAACATTTTCAAACACTGTGCATGTGAGCAGAATCACAGTCACTGAAACAAATGGGATGCTAGCCCTGAACCAAGAGAATGCAAGAAAATGCCGTGAAAATGGGGCTCCAGCCTCGATACCCACATTCCTAACCGTTTAACACCAAACAGCCTACAGGGATATCAAATTTTACTCATGTTCCTGCTCTTTCCACTCAAGTTGGCTTTGTGAGTTGCTGGCTTTATCAAAATTGAGTGAGAGTGTGTTCAATACAATGTTGGATTCATTGGGGAGAAAAAAGCCAAAGAAAAACCTTGCTTCTTCAATGCCAGGAGCTTACAAAGACATATAAACCATGAGGAATTCCAAGGGCTTGCTCAGAAGCCGTTCTGTAAATGCATTTCTTGAACAAAGGGCTAATGTTCCTTTCAGGGAAGAGCGCAGGACTGGTTTCCGGCATTTTTCTTTAAATCATTAGGACCATGCCAACAAACAAACATATACTGCTCCCAGGAGAAAGAATCTCATTCAACACAGCTCACAAGAGTTTGATTATTGGGGAGGGGTGCTTCATGGCACGTGCCTCACCAGCCGGCCCCCAAATGTACAGATCTGCTTAAAGGGCTTTATTGATAGTGGCCACAGACAGACAGAGCTTGTGAGGAGAACTGACATCCCATGGATCCTGACGTATCAGCATCATCCTGACCAGCACACAATCCAGTCAGAGGGAGCTGAAAAGTGTGCCTCATTCCCCTGAAAACGTGCTTCTTAAAACACGTAAAATACAGAAATAAGAAATTCACCTCTAACAGGGTTTAAAGTTTCTTCACCCAGACAATTAAAGGGTTTTGGAGGACCTGGAATGAAATGATGATTGAATCTTTAGCCAGACACATATTTCAGCTTTTAATGAACTGGAAATATTACAGGTTGGGCCCTGAAAACACATAGCAATTGGATTAAGATAAGCCATGCTTCAAACTCCAGCCCTGCTACATGTTACCTACATGATTTTGATAACTTCTGTAAGCTTTAGTATCATTACCTCAAAAGCAAGGGATAGTAACGTTACCTCCAACAACCTACAGGAAGATAAAATTAGATTATATAAGAATGTGGCCACCACTTTGGGAGGCCGAGATGGGTGGATTGCTTGAGGTCAGGAGTTTAAGACTAGCCTGACCAGCATGGTGAAACCCCATCTCTACTAAAAATACAAAAGTTAGCCAAGCATAGTGATGCATGCCTGTAATCCCAGCTACTCGGGAGGCTGAGGCAGGAGAATCACTTGAACCCTGAAGGCAGGGGTTCCAGTGAGGTGAGATTGTACCACTGGACTCCAGCCTGGGTGACAGAGCAAGACTCCATCTCAAAAAAAAAAAAAGAAAGAAAGAAAAGAAAAGAATATTTAGCGAGTACCTAGCATAAGGGTAAATCCTTAAAATGTATTACTTATGTTTCCAATTCTTCCTCTCTTCCAAAGAAATACTTTCAAATATATAACATGTTTAAAGTACACTTAAGATTAGAGCAATACCATTGGCAGTAGTAGTAATTAGTGAGGGGTAGATTGCTTTACTGTAGCAATAGTAGCAGTTGGGAGGGAAGGACTTCTATTGTTTCATACACTCACCTCTAAATACATTCACTTATTCAAGCAATCTCTATCAAGCACCTGCTCTATACCAGCCACTAAATGGTCACATGGTGACCAGTAGCTCAGTTGCTTTGGGCCCCATGAAAGAGCCTCTCTCTAGTCCAGGTAGCACCAGTCTGTCCTCTTTATTACTAATTGCCCATGGGTCTCAGAGTGACTGGGTATGGAAGAGTGTTGATGAATCTGTGTGTACCCCTTAGACTCTCAACAAATCCACACAACAATAAACATGTCTACCATGGTCTGCCCATGGAGGCTGGTGCTAGAGCAGGAAAGCCCACAGAAATGCATAGAAAGGGGTTAACCCTAAGAGGTTAACACATATGGAAAAGTCACCATATGGAAGGCAGAAGAATGCAGAGTTGTAATGGAAGAGCAAACATCATGCCAACAGAAATCTGACTGGTGCTACCTGTACACATTGGGAAAAGCTTCAAGGAGGAAATACTGGAGTTGAGACTTGGGGAACTGAGAGATAAGGAGTATTGGAGTAGAGGGTGAAAGATGGAAAGAGCCCTCCAAGTAAAAGAAAGGGTTCAAAAGAAGTAAAATTGTAATGTGGGAGAAAGGACAAGTGATCCATTTGTCTCTTCTAGGAAGCCTCTTCAGCACCACTAACTACTCCTCCTCCTCTCTGAGTTCGGAGTTCAGTGCCTCTTTTGTGTACGTAGTCTAATCTTACCTTTATCACAGCACCAACTGTATTAGAGCATTGTTATTACTGTACTGCACCTTCTAAATACACACACATACAGACACACAATGTGCATACCATCATGGGCTGGAAGCTTAATGAAGATTATGACTTTGTTTTCTATGGTTTGTGCATTAGCATTTAGCACATTGCCCGATATTCAAGTAAGTACTCAAATTAAGAGAGAAAAAATACTATGAGATAAGTCCATGGGTAATGACCTTCAATCAGTGAATTAATTTTAATTAGAAGACACAAGGTGCAGAGTGTTGCTGTTACCTAAAATAGAGAATGCAAGAATAGGGTACCTCGGTAGACAGATTCAGATACAGAGGGCCATTGGGCACCCTCATGAATGGGAGGCATGAGACATGGTGCTCAAGAGACAGGTCTAGGCTGGAAGTACAGATCTGAGATCACCTAATAGAGATAATCATTGAATTCAAGTGGGGTGAACATCTAGGGAGAAACGAAAATAACGAGAGCCAGTACAGGAGCCAAAAGAACAGAATTTCTATCAAGAGTTTGCAAAGACTTCTCAGAGCACAAAGCTCCATCATTGTTGAGTCAGGGTATAAATTAGGAGGGAAAGGCTGATCAGCCACTGGCCAGGAAATGCCAATGGGAAAGGCACATGGTCCCTGGGCTCCTTAGCCCTCGTGGAAAATGTTATCTTTGTACAACCACACACTCCCAAGGGCCCTTCTCCACCCTGGTCCTTCCTCAGCTATTTGTGTTGGCACTGTGGTTTTCCTTTCTGACCCTTCTCATTGAAACCTTGGGAGAAAAGGGGAAGAAAGCCAGGATGTCACCGAGGGACTGGGGTTGGCAGTGGGTGAGGGCTTTGATCCTATGTGGTCTCTGGGGAGGCAGCATGAAGCCATTAGAAAACAATAAACTTGTTAGCCTCCCACTTCCTGGTGACCTCAGCATTTCCATAACTGTTCTGTGCTTCCTCATTCATCTATCAAGTTGATACAAATACACACACACACACACACACACACATACATTTCACAGTGCCTTCTGGACAATGCAATAGGATTATGAACATGAAAATACCTCTCATGTCATGCCTGATACACAATACGTGCCAATTAACAGGAGTCTCTTTTCTAACAAGTCTCATAACTGCCCAAGGTTAGAATGGTTCTGGGCCTCCATTCTCTTAGGAAAGAGAGAGAACAAAACTGAGCCCTACAGCTTTCACATGAACATTATGAGGATCAAGATAAAAGTCACTGCGTGTCATATAATGAAGGGATCTCTCAATCCTGATATGCTTTTTCCTCACCTGGTTCTCCTACTGAATTGGAGGAGCAAGATATAAGCAAAGAGCTGGGACCCTAGTGCTATCACGTACCTCAAAGAGTTTTTTCTTAAATACATACTGAATCAATGAATGATGAAGGAATTCAGGGTTAAGTGGGTGCATAGTGGGCCTGAGTTAACTCCTGCAGACATAGAATCTTCCATATTCAAACTGCTTCAACCTCTGAGTGGCCTCCTGAAAAAAAGGGAGGGGTATAGAAATAGAGTCCTCTGGTCTGAAGACTATGAAAAGACTTTCTCCTTATTGTGTATACCCACAACTAACCATTCTTCATCAAGTCTTGTTTAGAAATAGTTGTGCAGCCTGAGAAAATTGGGTTCGACTTGCCATGTAGAATTTCGTTAATGGAGTTGTATAAACATAGCTCTTTATTAATCTAAATTACTGGCCTTCAGGGTGAGTTTATTTTATTTGCACACAAGATCTTCAGTCCCTGGGAACCCTAAAGGGTCAGTGTGTTCCAATGAGACCAAGCCTTTTGTGAACCACTTAGAAATGGGCCCTTGGGAGGTGCTACATAAACAAAACGTAATGAATTGTTCCCTCTGTCAAAAGTGAACAATTCATAATGTGCCCCTGAATGGAACCAACTGGTCCTCTTGTCAAACACTCTGTACTTTGATGTGATTTTCATTGGTTAGAAAAAAAAGAAGAAAATAACAGTCTTTTTAGTGATTTTTTTTTTCCAGAGTAAAAAGAGAGAGAGAAGAAGCTATCAACTACCAAGCCACAAACACCATGATGAAGAAACTCCTCGGATATCCTTAATTAGCCTTTCTTGACTAAGAAAATCTTGGATGGTGCAATTAAAGTGTTCTTTACCCGTATTAGAAATTACAAAGTATTTTATATGACAATATTCCTGAATGGCCAGTTAGTACAGTGAAAATAATGACAATAGTAATTATTAACACATTTCTCTCTTACCGTGTATCATGTATGGTGAAAACATGCTTTCCATGTGCAATATTAAGCAATATAATCTAAACAACAGCCCTACAGGGTAGCTGCTATTATCCCCATTTCACAAGAGAGAAAACTAAGGCAGAAAGAGATAAGGGGACATACTCAAAATCACACAGAAAAGGATGTGGTAAAATCAAGTGTTCAAACCAGTAGATTCTGGGCCTATGGACCATTCTTGAACCACTATGCCATAAAGAATACTAGACAAAGAATGATGAAAGATGCTTGTAGTCTAGATCCTGCTACTAAGTCACTGTATAACGTGGAGCAAGTTACAGAGAGACCACAGTTTCCCACCTTTAAAACCAATTGTTCTCCCGAAATGATCACCACATCAACTGGGGTTCTACAGCTCCAGTAAACTGAAGCCCGCGTTCATTAATTTAAACCACAGAAAAAGGAAGAGGAGGAAGAAAAAGGAAGAGGAAGAGGAAGAAAAAAAAGAATGAATTGGTAAAATGTGTAGGCAGCTCAAGAACAGACAGATAGCTGGAGGCTGGAGAGTCAGGCTTGGAAGCAGAACGTGCATCAGGACAGGAATCGGCACGGTGCTGAGGATCTGACTGATGACTAAACCATCTCATTCAAGTGCTGCTGTGGAAGTAAATGAGCCTCGAACATTTTGTTCCATTCTTAAGCCACTCTTTAACATTTAAAGTCCCTGTGGAGCATTCACTTGACCTCGGTTAAGCCCATCACCCACCTGCCAGTTTGGGCAGGGAATATGAGTTATAATCCCACCAATGCTACACACAATGGAAATGAGTTCCCAAAGAGAATCTGGTCCTGTTAGAAAGGTATGGATTTTTAAAAATCGACTACTGCATCAAGATCACTTTCAAATGAATACATAGATTACATAAGACATATAAAACATTTGAATTGGGCCCAGTTTACAATCCAAGTGCCACAGATCCTGGAGGTTATTATAGGAAGGCCATGGTGACCATTGTGGCTTTTTCTACTGTTGTTTCATTCTCAACATAGAAATGGTAGGATTCTATGAAGTAGCTAAGACTAGGTCAAGGGAATTTGTATCATTGGGTCACTGATCATGTATATCAATACCATTTCTATTTTAGTGGGTGTTCCAAATTAATAATAACATTAATTTGAGCCCTTTGATTTAATTCCTCCTATTAGTGGTAATATGAAGTATGAACCACCTGGATGGGTTTTGCACTATTTCAGAGAAGAGATGATATATGTCAGAACCAGATAACAAGAATGGAGAAGGCAAAGCACATTAAATAGAGATGAATTTGATAGGACTCAAAGACCTGGTAAATAAAAGAGGAAGGTTAAGAATGATCTTGAGGTTACTGGTGCAGATGATTCATTGGATGTAAAAGCCATTGACTGTGGAAATAACATGAGTAATTATCAGTTTACAAGATAATGGACACAGTTTTGAACATACTGAATCTGAAGTCCTTGGGCACGTTTCCAGAAGAGACATCTAGAAGTCAGCTGTATATAAGAATCTGAAGGCCAGCATGAAGTTTTAAAATGCAATTTGGCAAGAATCCACAGTAGCATTAGTTTAAGCCATAGGTTTGCTTAACCCCAGAAGAGTTTATGAGTTGAGAAGGGGTGGAAGACTTGAGGGTAGGCAGGAACTGGCATGGATTCCTGAAGTAAAAGAGAGAGACGTGTACAAAGGGGATGAAGAGGGAGAATCAGGGGGGTATAAAAAAACAAACAGAGAAGGGTCATGGACGTCCAAGACTAAGACAGCGCTATTGGCAGTAAGATCTGGAACTTGGAATACAAGGAAAGCAATCTCAGCAACCCAGGTAGAAAAACTGCTCTTGCAAGGGCCCTTGTAGAAGGAGAGAGCACCATATATTCTTCTACACAATCAGATGGCCCACAGACCTAAAGCACACAGGATAAAGGTGACCATAGCAAGATGAGGCTGGCAGGTGGGCAAGGCCAGACCATGCAGAGCCCTGAGGGCCATGAAAAGGGGTCTGGAATTTAAACTTAAAACAGAGAAGAGTCACTGGAGATTTCAAGAAAGAGGATGATAGAATCAGAATGATTTTTTTACAATATATATTCAAGGATACCAGTTTTTTTTTTCTTGTTGTTTGTTTGTTTGTTTGTTTGTTTGTTTGTTTTTGAGACGGAGTTTTGCTCGTTACCCAGGCTGGAGTACAATGGCACGATCTCGGCTCACCACAACCACCGCCTCCTGGGTTCAGGCAATTCTCCTGCCTCAGCCTCCCGAATAGCTGGGATTACAAGCATGCACCACCATGCCCAGCTAATTTTTTGTATTTTTAGTAGTGACGGGGTTTCACCATGTTGACCAGGATGGTCTCGATCTCTCAACCTCGTGATCCACCCGTCTTGGCTTCCCAAAGTGCTGGGATTACAGGCTTGAGCCACCACACCCGGCCCTAGTTGTTTTTATATACATATACATAGTGAAATGATTACTACTCTTAAACAAATCATTCCATCCACCACCTAACATAGTTACCTTTTGTTATTACTGTAAGAGCACCCAAAATCTACTCTCTTAGTGCAGTAAGTGGGAGGAAATAGGGAAAAGTAGGCCAAAGTGTACACACAGACTTTTAGTATGTAGGATGAAGTAGTCCAGAGATGTAATGTACAGCATGAAAACTATAGCTAATAATGATACTGTGTTGTAGACAGAACAAGCCTTGAACAAGCTGCAGGGTGGAGAAGTTTCCTAGAAGGTCAAGAGTGAATGCAGGGAAACCAGTTAAGAAACTTGCCTAGGTGTTGTGATAAAAGTGGTTCATGGCCCAAAGCATGAGCTCTGGAGTCAGTCTGCCTGAATTTGGTTCCTACTTCTGTCATAAGTTGTGGACAAAAAAATTAACTTCTTGATGCCTCAGTTTCCGTATCCAAAGCTGGGTATGCAAACACTTCCTGTCTCTAAAGATGGCATTAGGATTAAGTGTGATTATATGTGCAAAGCACCCAAAACAGTGTCTGGTACATAGCAAACACTGAAAACATCTCCCATAATTGCAACAGTGTAGTGAGAAATAGACGGGATTGGAACTGTGGGCTAGAAAATGGAGAGAAGGGGATGAATTTAGGAGATTCTTTTTAGGGCAGCAAGAACTACAGAACTCTAGTGTCAGCTAAATTCATGGAATTTTGTTTACTTATAAGAAAATGATACAGAATAATATTGAAATGGTAGCTTATAAATGTATAGTACTTTGTGAAGAGAGTAGATTTTTATAAATAGTTACAAATTCTGATTTTTGTATCACGGACCTGAAAGTGGAAGCCCGGATAAATAAACAGGCAATGTAAAGGTCTGTATTTCTCAGAATGGATGTGAGCAGCGAATCGTAACCTCATCTGCAAATGGGCCCATTATGTGTGAAGCATTACCAATTGTTATGCCTGGCTTTTTGGAGAGATTTCCCACAACAACTGCTAGCGATGCCAGTGGTGAAACAGAAAAGCTTGCACAAGCAATGGCAATATCATATTCTTCTCTTGAGATCAAGATCCAGGAATCTGGGATGTTTTATTAGGGAGGATTAAAAATATATATGTGAAAGCAGAAAGCACATAGCACAGTGACTAGCTCATAGAAGCTGCTAAATGAATATTGTTCTCTCTTACTACGTTTGAGGACAATAGCTACTTCTTTGTGGGTCTGCTAACATTACAAACCACTAAGGTACAACACAGAACACAGAGAGCTTCATTAGCTAGAAGTGCTCAGGGTATGTCACTTTGCTCCAGAAAGATGACAGCTCCTCATTCGCTACACTCATTTTTATGACCGCATACTTGATTCATGATTAAAAATTACATAAGTTGCATATTTGTTTTCAAACTTTTAAAAATAGCATCCTCATTTATGCCACAAGATAAAAGTCATCATCAAAAACATGCTGAAAGTCACTACTCAAAGATTGCTCACTTGTCATAAACCCCATGACCTCCCAGGTTCAAGTGAGTCTCCTGCCTCAGCCTTCCGAGTAGCTGGGGCTACAGGGATGTACCACCATGCCCAGCTAATTTTTGTATTTTTAGTAGAGACAGGGTTTCACCATGTTGATCAGGCTGGTCTCGAACTCCTGACCTCAGGTGATCCACCTGTCTCAGCCTCCCAAAGTGCTGGGATTACCTATTCTTACAGAGTGTAAACTGTTTTGGACAAAAGTAAGAAATAAATAGAAAAGGAGAAACAGAGAGAGGAGATTAACTGCTATCAAGCTCTCAACACCCCAAGTGCTGTGCTAAGTGTTTTCACACATATCTAATGTGATCCTTCCCACTTTCCTGTACAAGAGGTATCATTAAAGAAAAAACAATAATTTCAATGAGGTTAGAAATCAAGGTAGCAGAGCTACCAAATAGCAAAGCAAACATTCAAACTTAAGTCTATCTAAGTCTCATTCTCTTTTCACTGCACTGGTATTTCTATGGGGCTCTTAATATTTCTTCCAGAAGAAAAAGAGAGAAAATAGCTTACTTTAAAAAAAAATCTAAATTCAATTAAATAAAAACATAGGTTTCCCTTTTCTAGCAATAGTAAAATAAAAAATTCCCTGCATAAGGATAAGTCTTAGCTACAGTGAAATTGAGAAACCATTTTGAAAAGATTGAAGTTCTTCCGGTCATCAACCATATATTTATTAAGGTGACCCCAGATGCACATGCAATGCAGTAATCATAGTAGTAACTGTACAGAGTCATAGGACTAGAACGCAAGATAATCTCGCTGAGTTAAAGAAAGACAGGAATCATAAATAGGGTAAAATAGTGACAAGCTGAGAACATTTAGACAAGGAAATAGGAATTAGAAACTGACTGGCAAAACACACACAAAGAAAAGCACAATGGTTTGGAGTTTAGGGAAGTGGCTGTTTTTAAAGACTTCTTTTTCATGACTGTTAATTATGTACGTACCTCTTACTTCACTTTGAACTCCCTGGGTTTGATGTGTTGTTAATCCTAGTGTCTGAATGTTTTGCACAGTGACTGGCTGTGGTCAATATTTAATAGATGTTTTATGGGATAAATGGGTACACAAAAGGCTGAAGAATAAAGAAGTATTAGAATAAAGGAATGAATGAATATGAATGAGTGAATTTATTAATGTATTTTCATTAGTAATATTTCTCTGAAAAATAAATGCTTTGCAGTTAGGATTGTCAAAATTTCATCACCCTTTCTGCCCTGTTAAAAAGCAGTAGGTCTAGACTTCTGGCCAGTAGCAATGTGGACAGTGGTAGCAAAAGGGTGTCATAGAGTCTGAAAAACAGTAGTGAGGCTCCTCAAATACAAAGGAAGGCAATAGGTCAAGCCATTACTTTAATAGATTGCTGAGATTCCAAGGCCAAGAAGACTAAGCACAAACTTTACAGTGGGCATCGGTTGGCTAGCTTCTTGCTGTCTACTCCCATCCTTCCCAATGGTCTGACTTCTGTCTGCTCTTCAGGAACAGAGCTCATAACTTAGGCCATGCTGTAGGACACTTCTGTGACTTTAGTCAATTCAGAATGAATCTCAAGACTTATGCTGAGAAATCTCAGGAAAGAAGTTTTTCACATCTGCTGGAAGAGACCAAGGAGACATGTCACTCCGGGAGCAGTCGGTATGTGTCTTGGGTACAAAACCAGAAGGAGACTTAGTATGAAACCAGGCAGAAAATGGAAAGAGATTAAGTCTTTGGCAACAGCATTATCTGAGGCTAACATTTGACCTCTGAACTTTTCAGTCTGTTTGCCCTCCTTGTTATTTTTAATACAATGCGCCCTTATTGACACTAACACCACTAACCAAATAAAATCATATGTGGAGCAACGGATGGGAGAGTGGTCCTGAGCGATTTCCTCACTTCCAGCTGGTTTTTACACTTGACCTTCTAGGCCAGTGGATGTATGATGTACAATAGCATTCAATAGCTCAGAAGATCAGGAAGGCCAAATGAAAGTGAAGATGTAGGTCTCAGTGAACTTCCATGCTCACTAGCTTGTCCTTTTGCCTTCTTGGAGAATCTGGCTAGATCAAAAGCAGTTTACCCCTATAACAAGACTTTAGGGTTCACCGGAGAAGCTAATTGAAATCTCATCATGTTGCAGATCCAGATGACTTCCCTGCTCCCCAGCTCTTTCCCAAAAATCACTCTATTGCTAAAGAAGGCCATGCAACTTAGCTATCTTTCTCCCTAACTGCAGCTGCAACAAAGATGATTTTCACAGAATGAACTAAAAATGAGAAATTTAGAAATTGTGGAAATGAGCAAAACTCTTAAGTAGTTGTCATTTTTTTTTTTTACATTTTTAATTAAAAATCCCAGAGCAGAACAGGGGAGGGGATTGGAGAAGATTGAGCAACAGCTGTCATCTGGAAATCTGATACAGGGTAATGTAATCAGGTTGGATTAGCAAAGTCCATTTGGTTTGCAACAGGAAATAGAACTTTTCAAGCCCACATCACCAAGTTCAGGAATATGTCATCTTCTGGATGGGAACCGAGGCTTCCAGCCACAATCACTTCATTCAGTGAGCTTTGACATGGATTTGATTATTTACGGGGGTTCTTTGGTGGGCCAGAGCAGACAGGCAATCCTCCAAAATCGATGTTGACACCCCCCTCCTCCAACTCCCTGCTACTCCATACCATGTAATCATGCTAGGAAAGTACAGGGATGATGCAATGAATTCCAACAGGATGGGGGAGGAACAAGAAAGAAAAACACGCAAACCCCAAATCTTTCCTAAGTCAGTACAGCAACTGGAGGATTTAACATGAAATTCCTATCCATGGGATGATGGCCAAACCAGGAGACAGCATAATTAAAGGAGATAAGACTTGGAATAGAATAAATGAGAAGCATCATCACAAAGCTGCAGGTTTGACAGGAAATGAAGATGATACACACAGTGAAGTTTCTATGATCAAGATTAAAGTATGTATACTTGCAAGGATCTTTATTCCCATAATACTTAAATTTATATAAATATATGCATATGAATGTGTGTTTACTAGTTCTATTTAATTCAACAAACATGTAGATTGAGCCTACTATGTGCCAGGCATTAAGGTCGGCTCCAGGAATAGAACCAGGTTTTCAACCTCAGCACTACTGACATTCTGAATCAGATCATTCTTTCTTGGGGGCAGGGTGGGAATATTCACTGGAGTGAACGTAGGACTTTTAGCAGAATCCCTGGCCTAAACATGCTAAATAGCAACACTTCCCCCAAGTTGAGACAACCAAAACTATCTACAGAAATTACGAAATGTCCCCCATGGGTGGGGGGCACAAAATCATCCCTGAGAACCACTGAAGTAGAGAAGTCGTTAAGACAGTTATAACACTTTAATGTGTTTGCTCTGGGATTAAACTATCTGTGTTTGCATCCTGACTCTGCCTCTTGCTGGCTTTGTAACCCTGGGAAAATCATTTAATATATTTCTAACTTCAGTATCCTGTCTATAAAATGGAGATAACATGACAGAAAGTCCAGTAGAATTGTTATGAGGATTAATGAGAAGATTAGCATGAGGGCTACTAGGGAATCGAGACCAATCTTTCTGTCTTTTGACACCGTGCCAGGGCCAGGTTCAGAATGCAATAAAAGGTAACTGCTATTTCCAATGAGCTCACAGTGTAATGCAAAACAATAACAGAAAGTACACAATTAATTTTCATAAGTTTACCTTATGAGTCGTATTCAATATTTCTCCCATATTGTCAAAATCACATTTCACTTCTAATTTATGCATATATGATTTCCCCCTCTAAACCCCATGTCGACAGCCATGAATCAGACTCAAGACTTTGTGCTAACACTGTTGTCTCAATTGTCCCTCTCCAATGCATCCCCCGTCCTGCTACCAAAGTTTATTTCCTGAAGGGCAACTCTGAAAATCATGTTGTTTCCTTTATTCCACTGATTCCACACAGCTTTGTCTGGTAATCAAAGTCTCCTGTGATTTGAACTCACCATGGTTTTCCCGTCATTTGTCCTTTAAGAGCTAGTTCAACTCCAACCTCCTCTAAAAAGTTTTCACAGATCCTCTCAGGTAGAATTTATTTCTTCCCCCGACACACTTGTCCCATATTTTCAAACATGCATAAATTAACTCATAACAATCTGCCTCCTTCAAGAGTTCCCTATGCCTGTCTGTCTCCTTCACTATTATAAGAGTTACTAAGGAATCAAGACCAATCCTTTCATTATTCTGTATCTTCAGTCCCCAGCCTGCCACAGTAGAGACTTTTATGTGGAACTATACATTCCACATAAAAGAAAATAAAGAGTGTAATCCCAGCACTTTGGGAGGCCGAGGCAGGTGGATCACGAGGTCAACAGATCAAGACCATCCTGGTCAACATGGTGAAACCCCGTCTCTACTAAAAATTACAAAAAATTAGCTGGGCACGGTGGCGCGTGCCTGTAATCCCAGCTACTCAGGAGGCTGAGGCAGGAGAATTGTTTGAACCCAGGAGGCGGAGGTTGAGGTGAGCCGAGATCGCGCCATTGCACTCCAGCCTGGGTAACGAGCGAAACTCCGTCTCAAAAAAAAAAAGAAAGAGATTTTGCATGGCCAAGGAAAAAAAACTTTAGACAACAACCATCCGGATTAGATACGATCTGGTTAGCCAGTGTTTCTTGTCCCATTAGAATCCATCATCAATTAATCAGAATCTTTGGACAGGGACACCAAGCATCCATATTTTTTAGTTTCCCAGGTGACTTCAGTTGCAGAAAACTACAGTTGCACGTAGTTACTGAGAATAGTTTCCTCACTCAGGATGTCCATGTTTCATCTTTTGGGCCAAGTCTAATTAATTGATAGTGGCTGTCTGGAACACTGCCTTGAGAAGGATTTAGAGGCTCCCTTGGGTCTCAGCAGAAGAGAGTATGGAGACTGATTGGCAATGTCTGCCAAAAGCAAGTAATCAGGGAGCTGAAACTATCATGCTGCTAATTGGCAACCCTGTGATTGATGCATGAATGAAAAAGAACTGGGTGGAACTAACGACTATCATACACACACACACACAAAGACACACATATATCTACACATATATTTGTGACACTTATATAATTATCATTTACACACAAACATACACATGCACATATATTTATATATGTATGTTATATACAATAATAACTCACTTTCAGAGTGTCTTCTATATGCTGAACACTGGCTTAAGCACTGGCAACATTGCTAAACAAAGTTAATGTGGGCTCTGCCCTTGGGGAGTAGACAGTCTAGGGGAAACAGGTATTTATAAAATAATCACACAAACCATTAATTAAAAAGTGAGAAAGAAAATCAAAGGATGCACTACAAATCTCCACGAAAGGGATATTGAACTAGTTTAGAGGAACAGAGACAGTCCCCCTATGGAAATGGCATTTGAGTTAAGATATAAGTGATGCAAAGGATTGGGCAAGGACAAGAGTGGAGGGAAGAGTTTTTCAGGATAAAGGCCAACCCATGAGGGAAGGATGGGAGCCCAGACTCCCACACACAGAGCTCTGTACTCTTGGCAAGTTACTTTAACTCTGCTCGACTTATCTGTAAACGAAGAACTAATAAGCCATACGCATGATATTGTTTCAAGGCTGCAACCAGATACTTCACATCACATATGTGGTGCTGCCTATACCACCATGCAGCAGGGAGAAGTTGTTCCGCAATGAAGAGCACAAACACTATGGAGCCTCAGATCAGACGTCAGCTCTATCATTTACTAGCTGTGTGGCTTGGTCAAATAATTTCACCGCTCTGAGTCTCATTTTCCACATCTGTAAACTGAAGGTAGTCATTAGTTACAATGAGAAAACCACAGTGGTTAAGTGCCTGCCATCTGAAGTCAGACTGCCCACGTTTAAATTCTGGCTTCACCATTTTCTAGCTGTGTGGCTTGGGCAAATTAACCTCTGTGTGCCTCAATTTCCTCAACGACAAAATAGGGATAATAATTGAATCACTGCTGAAGATTCAGTGAGGCAATGTATGTAAAAGACTTAACACGATGCCTGTCACAAAGAATGTTCTTGGTGAATATTGATTCTCTTGGTAATTTCTGACATGGTAGAATTTACTCCACATTTGCATTTACTCATAGGAATTAATTCTAATTACACCAAATGAAAGATACCAAAAAGCTTTGAGTTTTCAAGAACTTTGAAGCTAAGAAACCACAGCAAAACTGCCCCACAGTGTGTTCCCATCTGTAAAGAAGCAGAACTGGTGTTGGCATGGATGATGCTGTGGGTTAATCTGGCATCTGTTTTCGGGACCCCCCACTGCACCATAGAAGGTTTTGAATTTCACTTTCTGCAAAAGCAGAGGCCCACATAGCACCTACAGCCTCATGAATTGAATGAGTGCCCTTAAAAAAGAGGCCTGAGGGAGCTTGTTTTCCCCTTCCACCATGTTAGGAGACAGCTAGAAGGCACCATCTTTGAAGCAAAGAGCAAGTCCTCACCAGCCACCCAATCTGTTGGTGTCTTGATCACAGACTCCAGAACTATAAAAAATACACTTCTGTTGTTTATAAGTTACCCAGTGTAAGATATTATGTCATAGAAGCCCAAACAGACTATGTCAGAGGGTTTTCTTTGAAAAAGCAGTAGGCAGGAAATAGCAGGAATGGTAATGATTTCTGCCCTAGGTCCATTCTCCAAAAGCAGCACTTTTCAACTTTGTTTCAGAAGCTAATTTTTTTGTTGAAAGGCATTAAGTCACATAGTGTTGGTAGTCAGGCCCTGAGACACAAGAGAAGGTACTAGAAGGGCAGCATCTTTGGTAAGCTCACTGCCCTCCCAGTGGCACCCCAGTCCCACTCCCAGCTCCCAGCTCCTCCCCTGAGATGTTGCATGGGTCACATTCCTGAGCAGGGGTCTCAGAAAAGGGAGAATATGAAGACCCCAAAGACAAATCATAAGAAAGTAGTAGATAAGCAGACTGATTGTAGAGATGTTGTGTTTTATTGTGAGGATGCTTTTGGCTGCAAGTAATAGATGGAAAAAATCTAATGGCTCAAACACTAAGAGAAGGAATGAAGAAGGAATGTTCACAGGATGGCTATTTCAGAGGGTTAATAACTTCATGATGGACCCAGGTTTACTTCCAGCCTTCCATGTTGCCATACTCAGCGTGTTCTCCTCAGGTTTGCACTCTTTATGGTCACCCAATCAAGAACTGCAGTTGCAGTCATTATATACAGGCACATCAGTATTCAGGAGCAGCATCAGAGCATCCAACTTTCCTTCCTGAAAATGAGGAGAACCTTTTCAGGAAGCCCCTGAGCAGATCTCCAATCATTGGCCAAACTAAGTTCACACACCAATACCTAAACCTATCACTGTGAAGTGACTGGCTCCATGATTATTGGCTTAGACCAATCAGTAGTCACTCCCTGAGCCTCAGGCAATTGCAGAGCCCAGCCTTTCTTGATGGTCACAGAGAGCAGACCCCTAAGCAAAATCAGACTTCTGTGAGCAAGCAAGAAAAGGCAGCCAACATGTCTGGAAAAGAGTGGCACAACGCTGAAACCCAGTGATAGGAACAGGGCCACAAGGCAGGAGCTAGGACTCCAGGAATCAGGAGCAAAGAAGAATCTCCATTATCATGACTAAATTAAAGGGACATAACTACTAAAAGGGAATTATGAGAGGGGTATAATGAGCACACACATCTGCCCTCTCTTGAATGAAGGAAGAAGAAGCAGAAGGGGTGCTAAGCTAGGTGAATGGATAGAAAAATCAGTCAGCTGCCACCCTGAGCTATTGCCCAGAAGCATAGGGTAAACCCTACCCTACACTCCTAACCCCAAAACCAGCCAGCCCATTGTGATTGTCTCCATTCTTGAAGTGAGTATAAAGGATTTCACATAATGTCAGAAGACTCGTATCTCAGTCCCCATCTCAGCCACTTCCTGCACTAATGACACTTGGCAAGTTACCTCTGAGCCTCGATTTCCTCATCTGAAAAATATAAGTGATAAAAGACCTCTCTTTTCAAAGCCTCATAAGAGTTACAGGCGATCATGCAAGGGCTGGACAATATCATAAAAACGTGGCTATATTAATAGTAATTTATAAACCTCTAACAATCTCAGCTTGTGCAATGTGTCTGACTCATCATGCAAAATAGAAGACATCCCTTACCCCACAACTGAAACCAGCCAGAAATTCAATGAAAAGAATCCTATCAAGGTATTTCTAATCAAAATGGTGATCCTAGACTTTGGTGGCCTCAGGCTACAAGAACAAACAGCTCCTATCTCTCATTTTTAAGGTTTCTTTCCATTTTTACATTTCTTTCCAAAAACTAGTAGATGAACTAGTCTCTACATCATTCCATGTTCAGGCAGTAGTAATTATTCAGAATATCAGCTCTCAGGTTAGAAATTATAGTTTTTCATTTCTGTTCCAAAGAAAACACCATCCAGAAATATAATTATAATAATCCAAAGGGAATGCATAGTCATTTTTCAAGTCTCTCAGATGTGCACGATACTATTTCCCAATTTGTATGCACCCCAGATCCAGCTTTTGAAATAAAGAGGGACTTTGGTTACAGAACTCCTCTGATGGCTCTTGATTTTAGCAGCAAGAACAAAATGTTTCCATCTTTGCTTCACTATTAGTTTGCTGTGCAACCTTCACCAAGTCACTTCCCATCTCTGGGACTCACTTTCTTCATCCAAATGAGGAATTAGACTAGTTGATTTCAAGGATTCATTTGAGTATCCACCACTTAGTAAGAACTTATGCAGCCTGAGAGGTTTTGTTCTCTAATTCTCATTGCAGAGAGCTGAGTCTCAGCAAGGCTAAGTCTGGGTTCAAACCACAGTCTGTATGACAGTGTACTCCCTTTAATTACTTTACTATAGTAAACTACCTTGAAATTCCTTTTTATTTTTCCAATAAGTCACTCTTTGAATTTTTCCAATAAGTCACTTATTTCTCACCCTTTATAGATCTAGATTGTGACCTGGAGATCATGTGACTGGTTTTGTTGTCTTAAGTGTCAGTTCATACAGCTCCCTACAAAGGATGGGGCACAGTGATAGAGATGTCCCAAAGAGGCAGAGACTGGGGGCGAAACCTAAAACTGCTGTAATCCTGCACCTTCTCTCATCACTTCATTTTTGTGACAGGCAGCTGTCTTCCAGCTAAGTGTGTCCTCTTCTCACGTGGTCATTAGAAGCAACTCAAGCCCCTCTGAGCGCTGTGGGTAAGAAGGGCATGGCCGGTCCCCAGGCCCACTTCCTTCCATCAACTTTACAAAGACTCCCTCGAATACAAGGCATCATAGGGGATTGGGCCTCAGAAGTCAGGGGTTCCTGAGACTGGGTCACTCCTCCTCTCTGGTCTTTCCCAAGCTTGGTGAGCTGCCACCTTCTCCCTTACTGGCATAATCATCTACAGCAAAGACTTTGATGAGGAGGGACTGTAAGAAGGGCAATATTTAAAGAGGGAAACATACCCATTCTAAATTCAGACAAAAGATGAGATTAAATAGTTCGGAGAATAGCCTCTTCAACTTGCTGAGAAGGCCTCTGTGAAATTAACATACTTCTCTAGCTGAGAAAGATGCCCCCACTCCAAATCCATATGCACAAGAAGGTCAGCCCAGGAAACTGCTTTAAAATTTGCTTGATGTCTATACTTGATCTTAGCCAAAAGGCCTAGAAGAGATGTCAAGAAGAGAAAGAAGTTCAAGAAGGGACAGATCTGAGATCTTTATCTTTCTCAGGTCAACTGTGGGGCTTTTCTTGGGGCACAGGTACTCAGCAAAGACACTAATTTCCCCATTCTTACCAGCCTTAGGAATGGAAGCAATAATCTGGGAATCTCAATTGTAGCTATGTAAGTTGCCACTAGAGAAGAAACACCACTCCTTGGCAGCTGTGTGGCCTTCAGCAAGTTACTTGACCTCTCTGACCCTCAGGTTCTCCATTGATACATCACTTACCCAGTTGTTGGAGAGATTAAAGAATGAGACAAGGTATGGAAAGTAATTAATTGGTAACAAGCATGCTTGTTTTCTCTTTTCTTCCCTTTCACCTTTCTTCTTTCCTCTATTTTCTCCCTTCCTTTCTACCTACCTTCCTTTCTTGTCTCATTCAAGGACTACACTTTCCAGTACCTGCTCTGGATGAGTTATTTTGTTAAGAGCTAAGATAACCAAGATAAGTATTATACTACACCTCCCTTCTTGTCTAAGGAAAAGACAATTTCAATTGTGTGGTAAAGGCAATGGAAATTATGCACAGAATTTAATCCATAAACATGAAATACCTAGACTCTCAGAGTTTAGATGGTGCTTCTGGGGCTCCTCCATCTAGTCCCTGGGTCAACAACTCACCAAGTTATTTATCAGATGACCCCTGCATGCTACTAGGGCATATGTGGGACCAGGACTCAGGTTTGGTGGCCCCTGGCTCAAGCTCTTTCAACATGAACCTCATAGCAAACAATGAGAAGGTCATGAACCATGATTTTTAAATATGCCACTTAATTCATGCTCAGAAAGAAACTGTTCTCCTTTTTTTACTTCTCTGTCTCAAAAGAAGAAAGAAATAATGACAACTTTTAAAGTGAGATCACTTTGGTGATAACGCAAGTCTATAGAGCTACAAAACTCAGCTTTCAAAAATAGATGTAGACCCAGAGAAAAAAGGTCACTGGGGAAGGGAAGCATCAGCTCTTACCCCACCCTTTTTGAAACCAAACCACACAAAACCCTGAGTGGGCTACTCAAATTCCAGTTCAGACTGTAGGCTGAGACAAATAATAGCTTTTAAAAAGTCACATGCACAGATGACCTTTGTAGTGTTGTTGATTATTTCTACAAGGGTAATGTGGAAAGAGCACTGGTTATGGCTTCAAGAAAGGACTTCTGCAAATGCTGTCTTGGAGACCTGGGCTTGTCCCTTGTCTCCTTGAGATGTACATTTCTTCATGTGTAAGATAATGTAAGGAAACATTGAACCCAAATACAAAAAGTGTTTCAAAATTATAAAAAAGTGCTGTCCAATGTAACCACTAGTCATGTGTGCCTATCACAATTTAAATTAATTAAAATTAACTCTGGGCATGGTGGCTCACCTCTGTAATCTCAGCACTTTGGGAGGCCAACCCACTGGGTTGCTTGAGCCCAGGAGTTTGAGACCAGCCTGGGCAACATGGCAAAAGTCTATCCCTACAAAAAATACGAAAATTGGCTAGACATGGTGGCACACTTATAGTCCCAACTACTCTGGATACTGAAATGGGAGGATCACCTAAGCCTGAGAGGTAGAGTTTGCAGTGACTTGAGATCATGCCACTGGATTTCAGTGCAGGTGACAGAGTGAAACCCTGTCTCAAAAAATAAATTAATAAAAAATTAAGTTAAATTTAAAAGTCAGTTGCTCAGTTAAACTAGCCACATTTCAAATGCTCAATAGCTACACGTGGCTAGCTCCTTCTGTATTAAAAAGAGCTGAAATAGAACACTTCATCAATGCAGAAAGTTCTATTGAATAGCACTGGTCTAGAGGAAATAAACTACCCCGATGATAATGGCTACCTCTGAGAAGAGGTTGGGTGCTGGGAGAAATTTTTAACTTTTATTTTGTCAATTTCTGTATTGTCTATGTTTCTGTGAACATGTGTCTTATTTATAATTTTTAAAATAAAGAACAACAAGAAAGTGATTGTCATTAAAATACATGATAATGATTACGTCCAGGAAAAGCGGATGATCTGGAAGGGACTCAGGATAGACTTTTGTGACATTGAGAATGGAATACTTGGGCACAGATACTCAGCAAAGAGAAATTTATTTTCTCATTCATACTAGCCATAAGTGTGGATAGCGTTACATGTGCATACATTTTAAGTTATTTATAATAGTTGTCTTATGCACTATATTAGTTCATTCTCATACTGCCATAAAGACATACCTGATTCTGGATAATTTATAAAGAAAAGAGGTTTAATTGACTCACAGTTTGGCATGTGAGGAGAGGTCTCAGGAAACTTACAATCATCATGGAAGACAAAGGGAAAGTAAGGCACATCTTCCCATCATGGAACAGGAGAGAAAGAGAGCAAAGGGGGAAGTGTCACACATCTTTAAGCCATGAGATTTCATGAAAACTTACTCACTACCATAAGAACAGCATGGGGGAAACCCTCCCCCAGGATCCAATCACCTCCCACCAGGCCCTACCTTTAACGTGTGGGGATTACAATTCCACATGATATTTGGGTGGGGACACAGAGCCAAACCATAACATTCTGCCCCTAGCTCCTCCCAAATCTCATGTTATTCTCACATTTCAAAACATAATCATACCTGCTCAACAGTCTCCCAAAGTCTTAACTCATTCCAGCATTAACTCAAAAGTCCAGGTTCAAAGTCTCATGTGAGAGAAGGCAAGTCCCTTCCACCTATGAGCCTGTAAAATCGAAAACAAGTTAGTTACATTCAAGATACAATGGGGGCACAGGCATTGCATAAATGTTCCCATTCCAAAAAAGAGAAATTGGCCAAAACAAAGGGGCTACAGGCCCCATGCAAGTCCAAAACCCAGCAAGGCAGTCATTAAATCTTAAAGCTTCAAAATAATCTCCTTTGACTCCATGCCTTACATCAGGGCAGGTTGATGGAAGAAGTAAGTTCCCAAGGCCTTGGGCAGCTCTACCCCTGTTTCTCTGCAGGGGACAGCCCCTGCAGCTGCTTTCACAGGATGGTGGAGTGCCTGCAGCTTTTCCAGATGCATGGTGCAAGCTGTCGTTGGATCTAGCATTCTGGGGTCTGGAAGATGGGGTCTCTTCTCACATCCTCACTAGGCAGTGCCCCAGTGGGGAATCTGTGTGAGAGCTCCAACCCCACATTTACCCTCTGCACTGACCTAGTAGAGGTTCTCCATGAGGGTTCCTCCCCTGTAGCAGACTTCTGCCTGGACATCCAGATGTTTCCATACATCCTCAGAAATCTAGGTGGAGGCTCCCAAAGCTCAACTCTTATCTTCTGCACACCCACAGGCCCAACACCACATGTAAGCCATCAAGGCTTGCACCCTCTGAAGCCACTGCCTTGACTGTACTTTGACCACTTTTAGCCACACCTGGAGCTGGAGCAGCTGGGATGCAGGGTGCCATGACCCAAGGCCTCACAGAGCAGCAGAGCCCTGGGCCTGATCCATGAAACCATTTTTTCCTCCTCAGCCTTCAGGCCTGTGATGGAAATGGCTGCCTCAAAGGTCTCTGATATGCCAGGAAGACATTTTCTCCATTGTCTTGGCTATTAACATTCAACTCCTCTTTACCTAAGCAAACTTTCTTGGCTATTAACATTCAACTCCTCTTTACCTAAGCAAACTTATGTAATCCGCTTGAATATCTCCCCAGAAAACGAGTTTTTCTTTTCTATTATATGGCCATGCTGCAAATTTTCCAAACTTTTATGACTGCTTCCCTTTTAAATATGTCTTATTTCAGACCATCTCTTTGTGAACACATAAGACTATATGCTGTTGGAAGCATGCAGGTTACCTCTTGAATGCTTTGCTACTTAGAAATGTATTGTGCCAGATAGCCTAAATCATCAAAGTTTCACAGATCCCTAGAGCAGGGGCAGAATGCTGCTAGTCTCTTCATACAAGCGGAGCAAGAGTGACCTTTGCTCCAATTCCCAATAAGTTTCTCATCTCCATCTAAGACCACCTCAGCACGGACTTCACTGTCAATATCTCTCTCAGAATTTTAATCACAACCATTCAACAACTCTCTAGGAAGTTTTGAGCTTTCCCTCATCTTCTTCTTTTCCTCAGAGCCCTCCAAACTGTTTCAACCTCTGCCCATTACCCAGTTCAAAAGTTGCTTCCACCTTTTCAGGTACCTTCATAGCAATGCCCCTCTTTCCTCGTACCAATTTTCTGTATTAGTTCATTTTCAAACGCTATAAACAACTACTTGAGACTGGGTAATTTATGAAGAAAATAGGTTTAATTGGCCCACAGTTTTACAGGCTTAAAAGGAAGCATGATGGAAGGCCTCAGAAAATGTACAATCATAGTAGAAGGTGAAGGGAGAACAGGGACCTTCTTCATATGGTGGCAGGAGAGAAAGAGAGAGAGAGACAGAGAGAGAGCCAAGAAGGAAGTGCCACACACTTGTAAACCATCAGATCTTGTAAGAACTCACTATCACGAGAACAGCATGGGAGAAATCTGCCCCCATTATCCAATCACCTCCTACCCCAGACCCCACCTTCAAAACTTAGGAATTATATTCCACATGAGATTTGGATGGGGACACAGAGCCAAACTATATCATGCACTTTTTCATATGTGTGTTTTATTTTGCAACACTTTTTTTAATACTTTAAATTCTGGAGTACATGTGCAGAATGTGCAGGTTTGTTACATAGGTATACACGTGACATGGTGGTGGTTTGCTGCATTTGTGCCCCATCATCTACATTAGGTATTTCTCGTAATGCTATCCCTCCCCATCCCCCACTCCTCACTATCCCTCCCCTAGCCCCCCAACCTCAATATGATTTAAACATACATCAGTGGTTAAGGAAAATCTATACCATGGAATTGATACAGTATTAACAGTAACAGAGAGATGTTACTGACATGAGCATATGGCCACACAGGATCAGGATCATCAATATCACTGTTCCACCTCCACATCCTGTCCCACTGGAAGGTCCTCAGAGGCAATAAAACACATACAGCTGTCATCTCCTAGGATGACAATGTCTTCTGGATGCCTCCTGAAGGACCTAAGTGTGCTTTACCATTAACTGTTTTATGCATAAGTAGAAGGAATATATCCTAAAATAGTGGTTAAAAGTATAGTTTAGTAAATACATAAGCCTGTACCATAGTCATTTATTATCAAGTATTATGTACTGTATATAATTTTATGTTATACTTTTATATGAGTGTCAGCACAATAGGTTTGTCTACAGCAGCATCACCATGAACACATGAGTAACACATTGTGCTCTGACACTACACTGGCTATGATGTCACTAGGTGATAAGAATTTTTTAGCTCCACTATAATCTTATGGGACCACTGTTGTTTATGTGGTCTGTCATTGACCAAAACATCATTATACAGCATATGACTGTACTTCTTTATACTTTAACATTTTATTCTCTAAATTCCCTAGAGTGGATATGCATCAATTTTTTAATCAGATAAGAAATTTATTACATAATCAGAAGTTACTTAGGAACTTCTTCTCTTCCACATTTCAAAGTGCTATGTGAATACCAGGAGGAGTTTACCAGATAATTGTGAAAACAAGTCAATGCAGTCATTTCACCAATTGGACATTAACTGCAAATGACCCACATTGGGCCAATCAGAGCCCCTCCTGGTATTTTACAACTAGGGACCCAACGGACAAAGTCTCAGTTGCTCCCCAGTGATGGAAAGTGGGACTCTAGCACTATATTCCTTTACCAGGTGGAAAACTGAGACTAAGGCAGGAGGTTATAAGGCTGGTACAGAGAGAGGAGAGAGAACACAGTAGGAAAGCAAGTCTTGGTGATGTTTCCCTTACCTTTGGCCTGAATACATGCTGCACTCCCCTCAGTCACATGAGCTTTCTCCAAAATTTCTCTTTTGGCCTAAAATTGTTAGAGTTGGGTATCTGTCACTTGCAACCCAAAGACTCTGGCCTTGGCATTTACACAGACAAACTCTCAAACCTGATTCAAGCCTGCATGAAGTCAGTGGCACATCTGCCTGGTTTTTAGCTGGTCATTCTCAAAGTGGATCAGATTAGGTGATCAGTAAATGATAAGCTGAATTCTTGAAATGACAAGAGATGAATGATTAGTGGTTGCCAGAGGTTAGGGGTGAGGGTTGGTGGGGAGGGAGATCCTTGCTGGGATGAGACAGTTCTTAATCTTGATTGCAGTGGTAGTTATACAAAGATACATGTGACAAATGATGTAGGACTATTCCCCCACATTGCCCCAGTGTCAAAGTCTTGGTTGGAATACTGTATTATAATCATGTAAGATAGAGCCACTGAGAGAAACTAGATGAAGGGTGCATGGGAACACTATCTTTATAATTTCCTATGAAGCTGCAATTACTTCAAAATATAAAGTTAGGAAAAAAGAAAGTAACAGCTGTAAGTGCAGCATGGCATCCTGGATTGAATTCTGCAGCAGAAAAAAGCACATTATGGGGAAAATGGTAAAATCCAAACTCTATAGTTAATAATAATAATAAAATGATATGTAGAACTGAACTGAAATACAATGAATCAAATTGAATTGAATTGAAAAATCACAGATAAGGTAAACATACAAGGTATTAAATTAATATCATTTATTTTTCCTCCAAAACAATAAGGACCAGACATCTCTTTGTATTGCTGTGAGGGCAGAGATGAAATGTGAAATGTCCCAATTACTACATTATTCTCAGTGTCTACTGTAGGGCCCAGCACATAGTTGCAACCCAATGACCAGAAAATTAATGAATATACATTATTTTCTTTATCCATAGCTTGCTAGAAATATATTGTACCCAGTTATATGAGATGTAAACGTCACCATGTCCTCCCATGGCCTAATAAATTATGATTGAAGCTAACATAATCCCTAACTGCTGACTCTGTAACTTTACTGATACTCCCTATCAGTTGACTATGCAAAGTGAATGTAGTACGGTACCTGCAACTTCCTCCTTAACTGAAGGAATATTAAAGTCTCAAATGACTCTGTTAATGGAAATTGAATAGTACAATGGCTATTTAATTTTCTAAATAGCTGCTATTTCCATGCTATGGATGCCTGCTATTAGGCAATATCAGAAATACATTAGACTCATCAGACTCCCTCAGAAATCCAGTGAGGGAGAGAAAGAAAAAAAGGGAGTGTGAGTGACTAGATGTCACAGAGAATCAATTAAATTCACAAGAGGGAAACATCATTTATAGATCACAATAGAAAATTTTAGGCAAGATTCTTTCTGAAAGGTGGTAAACCCTATGTTTAAGCATCCCACCCTCTACTTTATATTCCATTAGGTTCATGTGATTCCTTCAGCAGCATTTTTTAGTTACTTACTATGTGTCAAGTACTGTTTTCTCATGGAACCCCTTCAATAACTTTGTAAGTGAGAGACTATTATTATCATCTTTGTGTTACAGATAAAGAAACTGAGGTACTGAGAAGCTAAATGACTTGTCTATGATTAAACAGATTGTCAGGAGTACACCCAAGATTTGAATCCAGGACTACAATATATTGCCTCTTAATCATAAAGCTTAAAATACTCTTCAGTAACTGTTTACCTATCGATGTCTTTCACAAAACTATAAGCTCTTAAAGAGCAGAGACTGTGCTCAATTGATTATCTAGAACCTAGTGTCTCATGGAGAGTTTGTGTTCCATGAATGATTGAAAATGTGAGCTTCTTAATTTATACAGTTTTCTTGATTTTTTTATTCAAAAGAAATCAATACAGCATTGAATGAACTTCGAATTCATAATTTTAAAATACAGACTGTTCATCTCTGTATCTACAAGTTCTGGGATTGTATCTGCAAGTTTTTTGATGTATTCTAAAAAAAAAAAAAAAAAAGAGAGACTGAAAGAAGAAGTTCTTTGAGTAGTCTTCATGTCCATGATCATACAAGCTCTTCAGTTAATACATAAAATCTGAAGTAAAAGACATAGATGGAAATAAGCTTGTCTAATTGAACCATGAGTGACTAACCACACTAACACCCAAAGCAATCCTTCAAATTTCTTTCTACATAAGAAAAAAAAAATTGAGCCCAGGCATGGTGCCTCACACCTATAAACCCAACACTTTGGAAGGCTGAGAAAGAAGGATCACTTAAGGCCACAAGTTCAAGACAAGCCTGGTCAACATAGCAAGACTCCATCTCTACAAAAAAAGTATATATTTTTAACTAACTAGGTGTGGTGGGACACACCTGTAGTCCTAGCTACTTGGGAGGCCAAGGTGGAAGAATCACTTGCGCCCAGGCTGCAGTGAGCTATGACCTCACCACTAAACTCCAGCCTGGGTGACAGAACAAGATCCTGTTGCTAAAACATATATTTTTTTAATTAACATGCTTCTAATAATCAGAAATTTACTTATCTTTCCCTCAAGTTATAATAAGATATTTGTGTTATTAGTTTTTGAAATTTATTATATATTGCTCACTTTCTTTGGGGAAAAAGCTTAATTAAGGTTTATCAGAATATGTGACACATAAAGCACATTTAAAAATAAAATCATGGGGAACTGGAGATTATATAAAGAAAAAAGGCTGACAATACTGCAGGCCTCTCCTTTTAAACCTAAAAATAAACCTAACGTGGTCATATCCCCTTCTTTAGATCTTCTTTGATGTTTGCATATCTTTCATGGTTCTTCTAACCTTCAACTGTTAGGTTAGTAGGTGTAGCGCTATACTGCTAGGTGCAGTAGCTGAACTCCTCTGATCCCTTCTGTAAGATCAGAAGCCTGCATGGCTGGGACTGTGTCTTGTTTGTCTTTGCCTTCCCAAGCATGAAGCACTTGGCCTTGGGCATACTAGATGCTCAAGAATTTGAGGGTTGTTTAGCTCTTCTTGGATAGTTTCTACATTCCTGTAACATAGCACAGTGCCTGCAACACAGAGGTGCCTAATCAGTGTCTCTTGGACTAGCAGATTGAATTGAACTGAATTATCAAAATGTTGGTATCTATTCTTTGGACTTCATTGCACTCTGTTCCTTCAAGTTCCTTTATGAAAGCTAAGCATAGTCTCCTACACATTCCAAATCTTAACTAGGCATCCAAAGTCAATCAATGTTATCCCTAAAATGTTCACTGGAACCATGAAAGGTGAGTACCAGTTTCTCCTTTTTCAAGATGAAAAGACTGAGTCAAAGAGGTCGACTATGTTTTCCAAGGCCATACTGACACTAAGCGACAGATACAGGTTTGGAACAACAATCTGTCTGAATGTAGAACCTGTTACTGTCCCTTTTGCCTCATTATTTTCTCATTCCGTGACACACAAATGTACACATGCATGTGAACATATATATGACACGCAATTCCTTTTGCCTATAAGAAATAAATGGTCAAAAGGCACACACACCTGGAGTCAAAACCAGTCACAATGTCCTGTGTTTCTTCATTGACTAAGTTCAGCTGACAAATATTTACTGAGCACCACCATGTGCCCAGAACTGTATTAGGTGCTGGGGAATTAGCCATGAACAAGACAGGTAAGTGGTGGAGGAAGACAGCAGGTGTCAGTAAATTTTTCTGTAAAGGGCCAGATAGTAACTATTTTAGGCTTTGGAGTCCAGATTAAGGGCCAGATAGTAACTATTTTAGGCTTTGGAGTCCAGATTGTCTCTGTCACAACTATTCAATCAGAGCCAAAGCAGCCATTGACGATGCATAAACAGGCCAGGCCATGTTCCAATATAACTATTTACAAAACGAGGCAGGGTTGATTTGACCGACCATAGTTCGCCAACTCCTGAAATAGAAAATAAGCAGGGAAACAAATGGAAATAGACAAAAGCATAGAGATACAGGTAAATTCTATGAAAAAAATAATAAAGCAGTGTAACAGATTAGAGACAGAATGAGAGGCAACTTTAGATAGGATAGCAAGGCGGGAGATATTTGAGATGACATCAGAAAACTGATGAACCAGCCAAGCCAGGATCCTGAGAAAGAGCTTTCCAAGTAGCAAGAAGATCCAGAACAAAGAGCCTAAGGCAGTGCGTGTTTGAAGAACAGAAGGAAGGCCAGCATGTCAGGGACAAGAGCGGTAGGAGATCAAGTTAAAGGGTTGACAGGACCAGATTACATCAGGCCTTAAAGGCATAGGGAAGAGATGGGATCCTCTAAGTATAACAGAAAGTATGTAAAGGTTTTTAGCAGTACTGTGGCATGCTGTAATTTATAAGTTTGAAAATGATAATTCCAGCTTCTGTATGTTGAATGGGCACTAAAGACAGAAGAGTAAAAGAAGAAAAACCAGAATGGGACTTGCATAGAAAGGTAGCAGAGCAGAGAATGAGAAGCAGTTGGATTCCAGAGAGGTTTTGGAGGTGCTGGCATCATCAAACATTGCCGGGAACTGCATGTAAAGACAACGGAAGATGCCGGCATGGGTTCTTTCGATTTCACACGTTGACACAGAACAATTGCTGGCCATTGGAGAGACTCTATTAGGTCAAACGGAAGTGGTGCAGGTGAAAAGCACTATTGGATTGGGTGCTCTGAAGGTTGACCTTAACTGACCTACACGATCAATCTGATAAGAGGCCACTGCAGAGCCTACCAGGTAATGGCTATTGTATCATATAGGTTTCTACAATATGCTAATCAGACAAGGAAGAACTATTTAAAATTTATTTCAATTTCTTATCACTAAAACACCAAACTGGGGAAGCAAAAACACATGGCCCAGCTCAGCAGAGACCGATTTGATGAACTCACAAAACCTGAAATATTCTAGTGCCTTCTCTGCCAGAAATTTCTCTGTGGGCTCTGAAGGACCACGTATTTAGAAGATGTTAAAAGTGTTTCTGAGGACTGTGAATATCAACCATTCCCTGGGGAAGGGGGTGTGAAGAACCATGACTGGGGAGACAGTCTGAGGCTTTCTGAGGAAATCAGTCAGTACTCTAACGCTCTAAACGGCTGAAGACCAGGCTCATTCTCCTGCAAGAAGCCTAAAGCCTTTCTCTCGAAGACAGGCATACTTTCTGTTCTCCTCATTATCAGAAATGCTGTCAGGCACATAGTAAGAGTTATGTAATAGGAAGCAATACTTTCCGGCCATTTCTCCATCCTCCTGTTATATAATAGTCATGCCAAGATGAAGTGGCCAACGTCTAAGCCACAGAGATGCAACCCTGTCAAGTAAATTTATGGTTTATACTTCCTTTTCTTTTTTTTAGCAAGTACCCCCCAACCCCCCTCGGTTCCTCTTCCCTCATGCCTTCCCAAGATGCCAGTTCCCAAGCTGACTTTTTTTCTCATTAGGTAGACTGCTTCCATTCATGAAAAAAGAGAGAAAGGCTACTTTAATATATTCACTCATGTATTCATGCAGCCAATCAGTTGGCAACTATCTAATAGCCTACCATGGAAAAAATTCTGCAACACGGTAGAAAGAGAATATGCTTTAAATAATAGATTTGAACCTATCAGTGAGGTTACCTGGGACAAAAGACTTGACCTTTCTGAGCTTCATCTGTAATAGTTTAAGAAGGCCAACCTAATGGAGTTTGGATACTGGAAGCAAAGGGTCTATAGCTATTATTGTTCTTAATATTATCATGCATTTGGCACCAGGCTTACCAAAAATGATAAAGACAAAGTCTCAGCTCTTAGAAAGCTCAAATCCAGTCGGGCAGATGCTAAGATATCAAAAGGAAAGCAACAACTGTCATTTGGTATAAGGGGTACATTGCTAGCTAAAAGTAAAAAGAGGGTGCCACAGGAGAAGTGAGAAGCAGTACCCAACTCAATCAGGTCACTCTCATAACACGTGGCAGCATCTCATATGTTGTATGCACTTGTAGGGTCCAAAAAATTAGCAACCCTATAGCTGAATCAAAAAAAAAGACAGGGCCAGGCATGGTGGCTCACACCTGTAATCCCAGCACTTTGGGAGGCTGAGGCAGGTGGATCACTTGAGGTCAGCAGTTTGAGACCAGCCCGGCTAACATGGTAAAACCCTGTCTCTACTAAAAGTATAAAAAGTAGCCAGTGTGGTGGTACACACTTGTTATCCCAGCTACTCAGGAGGCTGAGGCAGAAGAATTGCTTCAACCTAGGAGGCAGAGGTTGCAGTCAGCCAAGATCATGCTACTACACTCCAAGCTGGCTGACAGAGCAAGACTCTGACTCAAAAAAAAAAAAAACAACGGAAGTCCTCCTAGCTTATCTTGGGAAGAATTTAATATAGGATGTACAAACTGTGACTCCCAGGAATTCAAAGCTCCTTTAAAGTTCAAAATTAACTAATACAATTCACCATATCAACAGAATAAAGAGAAAAAACACAACCAACTCCATTGATACAGAAGAAGCATTTGACGAAAGTCAAAAACCCCTCATGACAAAAGTCAACAAACTAGAAATAAAAGGAAATTCATCAAGCAGATAAAGATCAGCCATGAAAAACCTACTCTATCATCATATATAATAAAAAAAAGTGTTTTACCTCTAAATTTGGGAGCAAGGCAAAGACATATTCTTTTCAACAAATGGTATTTGTTTATGTGGATATTTATGTGAAAAAATAAAATAACCTTTAACATTTACCAAACTCTATTCACAAAAATTAACTTAAAATGATTTATATACCTAAATATAACACTAAAATTATAAACAACATAGGAGAGAACATCTGTGGCATTGATTGGGTTAGGCAGAGATAGATTATGTCTAAGAAAATGAAGCATAAAGAAAAAACTAATAAGTTAGATTCCATCAATATTTTTAAACTTCATAATTCAAAGACATACTTGAGAAAATACTTGGAAAATCCTGGAAGAAAAATTCACAACACATATATCTAATGATGAATTTGTATTCAGAATAAAGAAAGAACTTGCAACACAGTAATAAGCAAAACAGCTAAACCAAAAAACAGAACAAAACATTTGAATAAACATTTCACAAAGTCTACAAATGGAAAATAAGCATTTTTTTAAATGCTCAAAATGATTAGTTTTTATGGAAAAGCAAATTATGATCACAGTGAGATACTACTACACATCTGATATGGTGTGGCTGTGAACCCACCCAAATCTCATCTAGAATTGTAGCTCCCATAATTCCCACATATTGAGAGAGGGACCCTGTGGGAGATAATTCAATCATGGGGTGGTTTCCCCCATACTGTTCTCATGATAGTAAATAAGTCTCATGAGATCTGATGATTTTATAAGCGATTTCCTCTTTCACATGGCTCTCATTTTCTCTCTTGCCTGCTCCCACATAAGACGTGCCTTTTGTCTTCCACCATGATTGCGAGGCCTCCCCAGCCATAGTTTAATAGAACTGTGAGTCCATCAAACCTCTATTTCTTTATAAATTATCCAGTCTTGGGTATTTCTCTATTCGCATCATGAGAACAGACTAACATAGTAAATTGGTATCAGGTAATGGGGCTCTGTTGTAAAGATACCCAAAAAATGTGGAAGTGACTTTGGAACTGGGTCAAAGGCATAGGTTGGAACAGTCTTGAGGGCTCAGAAGACAGGAAGATATGGGAAAGTTTGGAACTTCCTAGAGACATATTGAATGATTTTGACCAAAATTCTGGCAAAGGTATGGACAATTAAACCCAGGCTGAGGTGGTCTCAGATGGAGAGGAGAAACTTGTTGGGAATTGGAATAAAGGTGACTCTTCCTATGTGTTAGCAAAGAGACTAGTGGAATTTTACTCCTGCCCTATAGATTTGTGGAACTTTGAACTTGAGAGAGATGATTTAGAGTATCTGGCAGAAGAAATTTCTAAGCAGCAAAGCATTCATGATGTGACTTGGGTGCTGTTAAAAGCATCCAGTTTTAGAAGGGAAATGAAACAGAAAGGTTTGGAAAATTTGCAGCCTGTGATAGATGTGATAGAAAAGAAAAACCATTTTCTAGGAGAAATTCAAGCCAGCTGCAGGAATTTGCATATGTATGAAGAAACCAAATGTTAATTACTAAGACAATGTGGAAAATGTATCCATAGCATGTCAAAGACCTTTGTGCAGCCCCTCCCATTACAGACCCAGAGGCCTATGAGGAAAAAATGGTTTCATAGGTCAGGCCCAGGATCCCCCTTCTGTGTGCAGCCCAGGGACTTTGTGTCCTGCGTCCCAGTCACTCTACCCATGGCTAAAAGGGGCCATGGTACAGCTTGAGCCATGGCTTCAGAGGGTCCAAGTTCCAAGCCTTGACAGTTTCTACATGGTGCTGAGCCTGCAGGTGCATGGAAGTCAAGAATTAGAGTTTGTGAGCCTCCACCTAGATTTCAGAGGATGTATGGAATTGCCAGGATGTCCAAGCAAAAGTTTGCTGCAGGGGGGAGCCCTCATGGAGAACCTCTGCTAGGACAATGTGGAAGGGAAGTGTGAGGTTGAAGCCCCCACACTGAGTGCCCACTGGGGCACTGCCTAGTGGAGCTGTGAGAAGAGGTCTGCAATTCTCCAGACCCCAGAATGGTATATCCACTGAGAGCTTACACCATGTGCTGCAGACACTCAACACCAGCTTGTGAAGGAAGCTGGGAGGGAGGCTGTACCCTGCAAAGCCACAGGGGTGGAGACCAGACCAAGGGAACCCCCCTTTTGCATCAGTGTGCCCTGGATGTGAGACATGGATTCAAATGAGATAATTTGGGAACTTTAAGATTTGGCTCCCCCACTGGATTTCAGACTTTCGAGGTCTTTAGCCCTTTTATTTTGGCCCATTTCTCCCATTTGGAATGGGTATATTTATCCAATGCCTGCACCCTCCATTAAACTTGGGAAGCAACTAACTTGCTTTTCACTTTACCAGCCTATGGACGGAAGGGTCTAGTCTTGTGTCAGATAAGACTTTGGACTGTGGGCTTCTGAGTTAATGCTGAAATGAGTTAAGACTTTGGGGGACTGATGGGAAGGCATGATTGGTTTTGAAATGTGAGGACATGAGATTTGGGAGGGTCCAGGGGACAAATGGTATGCTTTGGCTCTGTGTCCCCACGCAAATCTCATCTTGAATTGTAGCTCCCATAATTCTCACACGTTGTGGGAGGGACACATTGGAAGATAATTGAATCACTGGCATGGTTCCCCCATACTGTTCTCATAGTAGCAAATAAGTCTCATGATATCTAATGCTTTGCAAAAAATTCCACTAGTTTCCCTTTTCACTTGGTTCTCATTCTCTCTTGACTTCTGCCATGTAAAATGTACCTTTTGCCTTCCACCAAGATTATGAGGCCTCCTCAGCCATGTGAAACTGTGAGTCCATTAAACCTCTTTTCCTTCATAAATTACCCAGTCTCAGGTATGTCTTTATCAGAAGCACGAAAATGGACAAATACGACATCCATTAGAATGTCTAAAATTGGGCTAGGCATAGTGGTGCATGCCTGTAGTACCAGCTTCTTGGGAGGCTGCAGGGGGAGTTCAAGGCTGCAGTGAGCTATGATTACTTCACTACACTCCAGCCTGGGTGACAGAGCAAGAATCCATCTCTTTTTTTAAAAAATGTCTAAAATTAACAAGACTGACAATATGAGTGCTGGCAAGGAAGTAACTGATATTCTTGCACATTGCTGGTGAGAATGTAAAATGATACAAACACTTTGGAGAACTGCTTAGCACTTTCTTATAAAGCTAAACACACACTTATCATATAATCTAGCAGTTTCATTCTTAGATATTTACCTAAGAGAAATGAAAACACATCCACACAAAGGCCTGTGCCTGAGTGTTAATATCACCTCTATTTGTAATAGGCAAAAACTGAAAAGAACCCGAATGTTCATCAATATATAAATGAGCTAACAAATAGCAATAACAAGAAATAAACTGTTGCAACAAAATGAAATAATCTCCAAAACAATACTCTAACCAAGATAAGCCAAACATAAAGGAATTTGTACTGTATGATTTTATTAATATGAATTGCCAACAAAGATAAATCTAATCTACGTTGACAGAAAACAGGTCAGCCACTGCCTAGGGCTGGAATTTATTAGGAAGGGGAATAAGGAAATCTTTTGCAGTGATCGAAATATTCTATATCTCAGTTGTCACAATGGTTTTATGGGCACATAGATTTTTCAAAACTCATTAAACTGTACCTTTTAAAATATATGCATTTTCTTGCCTTAAAACTTTCCCTTGATAAAGTCAATTTAAAATAAAGAGGAGGGAAAGAAAGCTGGGATTGAGTATACACTGAGCACAGGGTCTACAAATTTACAATCCCTAGAGTTAGAGAGAATTGAAGATCAGCACAGAAGCCCAAAACTGGTTGAAAGTTCAGCCACAAAATATGTCCTCTAAACAGGTCTGTCCATTTAAACTGAGATGTAATACCAAGTCCTGTGATGTCTACATAAACCAGAGTCCACTGGATGGCACACTCAAAATAAATGGCAGAGAGTTTCATGGAGGAAGTGTTTGTAAAGGTGTAGCCAAAGTTAGGAGAACCAGAAAAGGACTGTGTAGAACCCAGGAACAAGCAGCAGTGGGAAACCACTGCCAAAGTGAGACCTGAACAGGGACAGTGTCCAAATCTAGTGAGAGTAAAAGCCTGGGGGAGACCCCCAACAGGAGATACAGACTTAGCTGGTGAAAAGAGCCCTGACCAAACTGGCCCAGCAAGGAGTAGGCAAGCGGACCTGGTACCCTGATCTCTCTGTCCTTCTCTTATCCTCTGATCCACCTGTTCCTTCCATCGGCCAAACCAAACTAGAAACAAGAGAACAAAACAATGCCAGGTGATACAGGTGCTAGAGGTCAGTTTCATGGGGCAGAGGATGTAGAGAAGGGTAGAAAATGGATCTTGAGGGCAAACCATAATTATCCAACACAAGATCCAAGTCGTGCTTCAGAATTCAGTGAACCAAGCACATGTTTATCATATTCTTACTTTATGCCCATCTTGGTACTTGGCTCTGCAGGAGATTTTTTTAATGGAATAAAAGGATAGTACTTTGTTACATAAAAATGCTTTTTGATTCCACATTTATTGGATTCTCACAAAAGCCCCATGAGAAAGGAAGAGCAGGGATTATTATAGATCAAGAAAGGAAATCACACGGGGAGAAACGTTTTGCCCAAGATAACAGTGCCAACAACTGATGGAGCTTCATGTCCTGATACCCATGTGACTACCCAATCTTATCTACTGACTGAGCAGGTCACAAGTGAAGAACTGAGTGTTCCTCTAGTCACTTTGCTGGTCTGTCTGCTTGGGGACAATGGAGACATTCTGGAAAATGGACAGAACAGTCAAACATCTAAATACACACTTTCCACCCTCTGCGCTGTGATGGCCAAAATGCTTGTTATAAAATGTGGATCTGACTCCTTCACCCCCTAACGTTCTTCAATGTTCCCTTACCATTTCAGGCCCTTCATGACGTGACCTCTGTTATCATCTCCAGATTTATCTCCCCAGGCTCCCTGAAAGCCTCGCTGAAGCCATAACTGACTCTTCAGATTGTTTATATCTCACAGCCCTTTCTTTTCCTCACTCCTTTGTTGCCTTGTCTGCTTTCCTCAGGCTCCAAAGACATCCTGACCCACAGAACACTTCTACTTTGCCTCTTGACAGCGGCTACCTTTTCAAACAGGAGTACAAGTAATACTTTAGTCTAATTTTATCAAGAAAGAGAAATTTCTGATGAATGATTTCTTTCAAACTAAAATAAAAACTTTGAAGTATAATTAAATATCTTAGCTATTTTGGAAGGAAAAGTGTCTCACCTCTCTTAGCTTTGTAAATTGAGATATTAAAACATCATCTTAGTCCTGTTCAGTGACTAAGGTTCGTTATTACCGCACTGCAAAAGCTATGGGGATTACTGAGCTATCATATACTACTGTCCTTGCACAGAATGCTGAAGGCTGGCACCTACTGAGCCTTCTCTACTTCTGGATGGTTGTCCTCCGACTAGGTCTCCAGATTTTATACAGCTTGCTTGAGCAGAACCTTGCAGCCCCTTCCTCTTCACACTTTTTAAATGTTCTGTATCTAATATGCTATGTCGTGGGAAACCAGATTGCCGAGTGAGGACTGTTTCTAAGAGTGAATGAGTCCTGTGCCAAAGCCAGAAGTACATGGCTTTCTTTCATGGGATTTTTTTTTTCCTTAGAGAAAGAGTTTCACTGTGTTGCTCAAGCTGTTCTTGAACTCCTGGGTTCAAGCAATCCTCCCACCTCAGCCTCCTGAGTAGCTGGGATGACAGGCTCGAGCCACTGCACATCCAGCTCTCCATGGACTTTTTGACATTAACACCATCATCTCTGAGTCTTTTTTTGCCCATTTCCTGGTTCTCAGATGTTTGTCACAAAGCTGATAAGTGATCTCTGAATAAGGAATGTCTTATCAACATCCCAATACATTGCTGGGATGATCCCCAGAGCTGGCTCATTAAACTGTTCAGACTAATGTTCACATCTGCTCTCACACCTCAGGGGCACTTTCCAGAAGGTTACTCTCCTCCTTTCTGCCTTCTTAGCAAAACTGAATTATTTCAGGACAGAAATATGTCGAGGTAGGCACAATCTTGTCATCCTGCAAAAAGAAGTCGTTCTTAATCAGGGTCATCCCAGCTTCTGCAAGTTTCCTGGGTTTACTCTCATTGACAACTCAAAAAGGACATCCATTGGTCTGCATGTCCCATGGGCCAGGGCGTGCATATGATGAAGAATATAAAGGTACCCTCCCTGGAAAAAGCATAACTGAGTCTTCAGTAAAAATTCTAAGGGGAATGTGTTTGGGATTCATAATGAGGAAGGGAGGGAGAAAATCAAGAAGCATTCACCATGTCTTAGACTCTCCAATCTCAGTTTCAACTTTACTCTGAATCTTTCTTGAATGCAATCTGTAATTCTTACATTTGCAATTAATCTTCCTCTCATTTGCCCTCCCTGTCACCTGTGAACCCAAACCACTGGATGCCTTCTCAAATTTATGTATTCGCCACTCTAACTCTTCTACTAGTCTCTGAGCCCCTTTGAAGGATAAGGATTGGATGTTGTTCATCATTGCATTCCCAGAGCCAGCACACTGTCAACATACATAGATGTTCAATTAATGTTTAAATTCTGGAACGAAGCGTGTTTTTGTAAAACTTACGCTGCCTCCTTGTTTTGTTAGCTTGGTCTAGGCAGCCTGGATTAGTTAGTAACTTGGAGCTCAGATCTGCTGGTTACCATTGTCTTCAAGCCCTTCTTCTATCTTCTGATTTTTAAGAAAATCTGTCCTGGAAAGATTATCATGAGCTACTATACTTCAATGTCAATGAGTTAGGTTTGAATGCCTAAAAGATGGCTAAAATTTGAGAAAGCAGAAGAGCTGAACTTTTATTTCATGTCTTCTATTTATAAGCCTTGTGACCTCAGAAAAATAGCTTGAATTCTCTGAATTGTAGGGGTTTGTTTCACTGTAAAAGAGAGGTAATTATAGCTTCCCTAATCTTCCAGAATTGAGATCATATTAGCTAACAAGTGCCAAAGCCATTTGTGATAACTAAAATTTTATATAGCTACAAGGGATTATCACTTTATAAACCATGGGTAAAGCTAAACAAATCAATAATTCGCCCAAGGGTATGGAAAACGGCAAAATAAGATTCTTGAACCAAGTCTTCGTCTCTGTCTATAATACTGCTGCGTCACCTACAGCCTCTTGTGGTGGAAGGGCATGAAAAGGAGAATACATGGTGTACAGCAGAGAGGTTCTGAATCTTACTATTTCGCCTGATCTCATAACTTTGCCCCCATCTGCCCAACTCTCCAGTTGACTTCTTAAAGAATCATGCCATGGAAACAAATGGACACAAAGCTACTATGCGCAAGTACCATCTCTTCCAAGATAACAGCCACCAGGCCAGGATGGAGAAATCAAAGCCAATGCATATTTGCGTGGTCCATTCACCCTTCATTATGACGAACTCTTCCTTCAAGGGTCAAGATGTGAGCATTCGTCTTTTAGGGTTTTTCAACTATTACTGCCTAGGACTCCCTACAGGTCATATATCATGGCACTGAAGACAGGAGGTACAGACAAAAGTTGTCACTTGTATTGATATGGTGTGAAAAGGATGATTAATGGAAGTCACACATGGCTGCCCAGCTTCTGACTTACCCAAGCTCATTGGAAGTGCTGACTTTGTTATTCTTCATGAGCCATCTTTCCCGCCCTGTTCCCCACTGCTGCTTGCAGTAATAGCATCAGCTTTGGGAGTCTTATTTTGATGGAAGGGAGAGAAAAAGTTGTCACCTAAACCATGCCAGTGTGTCTGACAAGCCTGCATGCATGACTTTCTATTCTCTGATTTCTGCGGCTTTTGTTGAATTTGAAATTCATTCACTCATTCAACAAATATTTAGGAGTTCCCACTCTCGGTGCTTGGGAATACAGCAGTAAGTAAAACAGACAAAAATCCATGCCCTGGTGAACCTTACATTCTTGTAATAGAAGACAGGTGTTTCTAAGTAAATTGTAAAGTATGCTACAGGGTGTCAAGTGTGACAGAGAGCAGAGAATGGGGATGTACCAGGGTAAGGGATCTGTTGCCATTTTAATCAGAGCAGTCAAAGTCAGCATCATTGATCAGATGACGTTTGAGCAAAGCTTGAAAGAGGTAAAAGGATTACCCAAGCAGCTATCTCAGGGAAGAAGAGAGCTCTAAAGAATGGAAACCATCATTGCAAAAGCATGAAGGTGGAAACAAGTCCAAATTGCTTGAAGAATAGCAACAAATCAAGTGTGGCAGGAGAAGCGAGCCTGAGGGATGTATAAGGATGGATGAGGTCAGAGAGGAAAAGAGGGACTGGATCACAAAGGAACTTGTGCGTCATTATGTCATCAGCTTTTTCTGTATGACATGGGAAGTCATTGGAAGGTTTTGATCTAATTTGTGCTTTAAAGTCTCCACCCTAGCTGTCCTTTGAGAATAGATGACAGATTGTAAGAGAGAGGCAGGGAGACCATGGCAGTCTTCCAGGTGAGCAATTGGGGTGACTTCAACCAGGTGTTCATGTGGAGGGCTGAGAAATGGCCAAATCCTGGATGTGTCATATCTTACTGAAGCCAAGATGCCACTGTTTGTGGGACGCATCCCTAATTTGGAGATATTACTATCAGAGGTGACATAATCTCTATCTTGGTATTGTGGAACTATGGTATTTTAAAGTTGAACTAAAGGGTTTGCTGGCAGAACAGAAGTGAGGGTGAGAGATAGGATGGCTCAAGAACACTTCCAGAGTTTCAGATCTGATCAACCGAGAGGATGGAGCTGCCCTCAGCTGGGCTGGGAAAGCACAGGGAGGGGCAGATCAGGAAGGGTGGGTGAAGCTTAAGCCAGAGTACAGTTTGGGACATGTTAAGTTTCCATGTCTACTAAAAATGCAGGTGAATAAGCCTTGAAGACACTTGAATATAGGAGTTCAGGAGAGAAGTTTGGAACAGAGATATAAATTTGAGAGTCATAAAATGTCAATAACAATTGAAGCTCAAAGACTGAATGAGATCACCAAGGGAAGGAATTTAGATAAAGACAACACAGTGTGGAGCCCTGGGTCTTCCCATGTAAGAGGTCTGAGAAGAAGAAAGAAACCAGAAGGAGACAGAGCAGAGGGAACCCGGGAGATAAGATAAAATAACACAAATAATTGAAAATGGCTAAGAGTCCTGGACTGATTTAGAGAGAAGAAAAAGACAACCTACTTACAAGCTTCTGAAATAAACATCATAAAAATGGCTCATCTCTATGCTGAGTTAATGGCTGAACATCCAGAATGGGGTTAATGTGGAAATGACCATAACACAGAGATCGTAAAGAGTAAAAAGAATTGAAGATAAAAAGATAAGGGGGGGTAAGGCGCAATGGCTGTCATTCCAGTGCTTTAAGAGGCTGAGGCAGAAGGATTGCTTGAGGCCAGCAGTTTCAGGTCAGCTTGGGCAGCATAGCAAGATACCATCTCTACAAAAAAATACAAAATACTAGCCAGGTCTGCTGGTGTGTGCCTGTAGTCCCAGCTACTTGCTGAAGCTGGAGGATCACTTGAGCCCAGGAGTTAGAGGCTGCAGTGAGCTTTGATTGCCACAGCACTCTACCCAGCCTTGGTGACATAGTAAGGTAATCCTATAAATGATTTTACCATTTATTTAGTTAGTTTATGTGTTTCTTTATAAGCTGCCTTGTTCTAGGAAACAGTTGAAGTGGTTTGTGAGAAACTGGCTTCTTTGCATTTGATATTTTCACCTTTACAGAGCAATTTTACCTTCCATTCTAATGTACTCCCTATCACCCATCCGGCACTTTCTGTGCTGCATTCATTCACCAATTCATTTGTGCCACCAATACTTATTCACAGTACAGTAAGCTGGCGTTCCTGGCTGGGTGTCCTGGGCCAACTGAAAGACACATGGTTCCAAAACCCAGCATACGAGACTAAGTATTT
Source organism: Callithrix jacchus (assembly GCF_049354715.1). Lineage (NCBI taxonomy): Eukaryota > Metazoa > Chordata > Mammalia > Primates > Cebidae > Callithrix > Callithrix jacchus. The sequence continues at coordinate 67,774,058 of NC_133517.1, read as the reverse complement.
CACAACTAATTGGTCAGGCACTCACAAACCCTATTTTTAAATCTGAAAAGGTAGACACACAACAGATAGGTAGCCAGGCTGGCCGACTCAAAATCTCCCATACTAAATCAGGGTCCACACTGCCACTAGCTCACCTCTCCTTTCAGAGGTAGGCAAGGAAAGCAGGAAGTCACCCAACGGCAATGACAACCAACGTGTGCAAGGCCTTTCAGGTTGAAAATCCATGTTCTCCACATGGACACAGGGAGGAGAACATCACACACGGGGCCTCTCGGGGGGTTAGGAGGCCAGGGGAGGGATAGCAGGGGGTGGGAGATTGGGGAGGGATAACATGAAGAGAAATTCCTAATGTAGATGATGGGAGGGTGGATGCAGTAATCCACCATGGCACGTGTATACTGACGTAACAATCCTGCACAATCTGCACATGTACTGCAGAACTTAAAGTATAATAAAAAAAAGAATAACTAAAAAAAAAATCCATGTTCTTATCTTGTCTTTAAGTTAAACAATACAGCAGTGTTCACGCGTGAGCACAGTTATCCTCCCAGTCTTGGATGAGCATGCAGAGGCTCTAGGGAGGGGAGGTGGCTTCCCCAGGGAATAGCCAGAAGGTGGCTCAGTTGGAACTCAGGCCCAGGTCTCCAATCTTTATAGCCAGCAGCGGGCTGGGTGCTTGGGGGAAGCTCCAAACAGATAAACGGTAAAAGGCCTGACACAAAAACAAGAGCAACTATCACGGGAGAAAGCAGGCAATGGAAGGGGCCAGGAAACAGCTGGAAGGAGACATGGCTCAGAGCAGTTCCAGAGAGCAGGCACTTGGGGACAGATAGGGAGGAGCATAGCAAGTCCCTAAGGGTGCTCGGCACAGGAGCCCAAACCACGTCCTGCTACCAAGAGACGGGCCAAGGGAGCGTGTCAGTTTGCAGGGCACAGGGGGAAGAACCCAACAGACCTAGATGCTAGACTAGCCAACCTTCTCAGCCTACCCAGGACTGAAGTGGTTGCTGGAATAAGGAACTTTCAGTCTGAAAACCAGCAAAGCCCCAGCCAAGCCAGGACGAGCTGATCACCCTAGTTAGAATTCTAGCCCTTCACTTCCTAGCTATGTAAACCTGGGGCAAAACACCTCCCCTCTTCTGATTCTAATCACCACTAAGGTGGGGGAAGAATGTGACCCTGAGAGGTTGATCATGAGATTTAAGTGAAATAAGTAAGAAAAAAAAAAAAACCTCCAACCTCCCATCTGGCATTCAATGCATGGCAGCCATTATTATTACACCAAAGTTACTAAAATGAGATTTTCAACTGCACTTTTCTCACCATTCTTGAAACTGAAATACGGTGTTCAGCATTCTCCCAGAAACGATTCTCAGGAGTTGGGTTTGCAGCCAGCAGTTATGGATCTTCATAAACACCAGAAATTTGAAAAGCTGAGGCAACACTATGCAAGGATTAAGTGAAAACCCAGCTGTGAGCTCCTGGGTCCTGTTGCTACTTCTTGCAAGTTTCTGTAACTTGTGATATTGACATATCCTAGGTAAAGTTGGCTGCTGAACTGGTGTGTGCATCATACCAGGTTGACCCTGAGAGTAACAGTGAAGCCTTTCCTCATGACCTCCCAGATTCCAGGCACTAGGTATTAACCTTCCCTGACTATCCCAGAGTATATATACATCCGCATTCATTGCCCACCCAGCCATCCCCATCACATTCCCCAAGGGGGCTGAAAGGAGTCATTGGCTAATCTGGTAACATCACAATAACTGACCCCAGCATACAAAAGCCAAGTAGCCCATCTGTGAACATCATGTTAATTTCCAGGAGTACTTAGTGTATTAATCATGGCTCTGTTATAAGCAGAAAATTCAAGCTCATGCTCGTTCTCTCTCTCTCTCTCTCTCTCTCTCTCTCTCTCTCTCTCTCTCTCTCTCTCTCTCTCTCTCCCCCTCTCTCTCTCTCTCTCTCTCTCTCTCTCGTCCTTACTTTGAGGCTCTGTATTATACTGTAAGCTATTTGCTCTTTAAGCACCAACTGTCATTGTGCTTATTGCACTGTAGTGTCATAATCTATGTGTCCTGAACTCAACAGAACTCTTGAAAGACAAAAATCGTGTGTCATCCATAGAAATAGAATATAGTATAGCCATTAAGAATACCACGTCCCAACCCTTAATGGGTACGGGTTTATTTTAGGGGGGTGAGATGTGTTCTAAAATTGACTGTGATGTTTGCTCATCTCTGTCAAATATACTAAAAACCATTCAATTATACATCATAAATAGGCGAATTATGGAGTATGTGACTTAGAACTCAGTAGCTGTTTTGAAAAAGAAAAAGGATGCTACTGCTTGCCTTTAAATTCTGGCTTCACTACTTACTGTAGCAAGTTACATAATTTCTCTGTGCCTCACTTTTTTCATCTGTAAACTGGGTTAAAGCAATACCTACTTCAAAGGGCTATTAAGAGGAATTAAATTGGCTATTATTTTTAATGTCATTGCAACAGTTCCTGGAACATAGAGAGCAGTATGCAAGGATAGTTATTCATTTTTCAGCTCTGGATTCTCAGAACATGGTTTAGTGCCGGGCACATAATGAGTAAACGATAAAGATCTTTAAAATGTATAACCCAGTAAGTACCTCCAGGAACTCAAATTATGGGGCACATTAGTTGCTATGCCTTACTCAATAGAAAAGACTGAACTAAGTTGCCAAATGACTTGGGTTCGAGGCCAGGTGGCTCACACCTGTAATCCCACCACTTTGGGAGGCCAAGGCAGGCAGATCACTTGAGGTCAGGAGTTGGAGACCAGCCTTGCCAACATAGTTAAACCCCCATCTCTACTAAAAATACAAAAATTAGCCAGGCATGGTGCCTGTAATCCCAGCTACTCTGGAGGCTGAAGCAAGAAAATCACTTGAACCCCGGAGACAAAGGTTGCAATGAGGCCACAATTGCACCACTGCACTCCAACCTGGGTGACAGAGTGAGACTCCATCAAAAAAAAATGAATTGGGTTTGAGTTCTGATTAACACCTTAGACAGGCTGACTTTAAAAAATCACTTTCCCATTTACCCTGATACTCTGCATCCTCATCTGCTGAAAGTCACAATTGTTCTTCTATGGAGCACAAAGGGTAGTTTCAAAGATGAAATGAATTAATGCATGTGAAAGCTCTTTTAAAATCAGCATGTGCAAATATAAGTTCCTCTGAGAAACTGATGTTGCCCTAAAGATGGCCAGTGTTGCTCTCTTACCCTAGAAGTCCTCTTATTCACTCCCAGCCCACCTCACTCATTCATCATTGCAGGAAAATCTGCCAAAGATCAAAAACAGGTGAGGTCTGACCCCAGGGAAAGAGCAAAGAAGTAACTGGACTGTAAGCACCAGCTGGTCCTGTTCTGACCTGCCCTAGTTGAACTGTGAACAGCTAAGAAGTGCTGTTCCTTTAAACTTTGCCCCTTTGTGGCGCACAGATGAGTAGATTCGGGCAGCAGCTGTCAGCTCTGCAGGCAGCAGAGAATCTTTCCAGGGCAGCATTCCCAGCAGTGTCAGGGTGGGAGGATGAAATTAGGTGAGCCAAGCGACCCGAAAGTCTCATTCAAAAGCCTCTACTGCCATCTACTGGTCATCTGAAGAACTCATTGACAAAAAGCCAAGAACGGACTGCCGTGGAGGTGGGGTGGAAAGAAGTCTTAGCAATGGACTGAATTGTCTGGATCAATTCATCCACCCCTCATTCTCCAGCTGAGGAAACTAAAACCCAAAGAGGTAACGGGGCTTGTCTGAGGTCACTCTTCTAGCCCATGGCAGCCCGTTATCTCTTGGATACACACATTAGCTCTACCCCACCCCACACCATTTCTGTCTGAATATATAAACTATCAGTAAAACTGGCTTAGAGGAAAGAGGTGATGGTGGCGGTGGTGGTGATTGAGACAGAGTCTTACCATGTTGACCAGGCTGGTCTTGAACTCTTGGCCTCAAGTGATCCTCCAGCATCAGCCTCCCAAAGTGTTGGGATGACAGGCATAAACCACCACACCCAGCCAGAAGAGATTCTGCCAGGTATCCCTTTCCTCTCCATTTTCAGTTCCACCTTCACTTTGCACCAGAAGCCCCAGACTGGACCCGTTGTCTTATCCATCTAGAATCCAGTGTCTCATGCTGTCCAGCAGTCCCTTTCAGGGAGAAAACATTGAGTCATTCACTTGAAAGCACTTGCTAGCTTTATTTGTTTTTTTTAAGAACATGAATAGGACAAATCCTGTTTAGCAGACACTCAGCACTCTCATACTACAGAAAGGAAGCTAAGGCTTAGAAACGCCAAAGGATTTGCTCCTAAAGTGCCTGACATTAGGATCACCTGGCTCTCTTTTACAAATGCCAAAGCTCCGGCTACACCCAGACCTATTGAATCAGAATCTCTGGGGTAGAAAACATGAAGCAGGAGTTTTCAAAGCTCCCCCACACCCAGGTGATTTCATCGTTTGGGAACCACTGACTGATGTTCTCCTAATGAGTAGGTAAGATGGCAGGGACCCAAGTCTTTCAACTTGCAGGCCAGTGAGGAAAAGTGATGCTCATATTTCAGTCGTTTGCATCACTTGAAGATTTTTGCCATTTTCACACACTAGCTACATTAACATGTTAAGTAACCCCCTTTTTTACCTAAAGCAATGTATTTTTAAAAGAACACTGTTACTGTCAGAAATGGAAAAACTATCTCTTGTCACAAAACAAAAATCAACTATTAAAGACATACACTAAAACCCAGAAGTCAAAATGAAAATGTACATCCATGTTTGAAATAAAGTTATCTCACTTTCGAATTGGGGGGAACCACTGCAAAGAAAGGTACCTTCTCTGCTCCGGAGGAGGCTAAAAGAAATGTGGCAAAAACACACTTTGGGGCAGAGAGTATCTGTGTTCACTCTGCACCTCTCCGTGTGTGTGCACCATTTTCTCTCTCTGTCGTTCTGTCTGTCTCCAGTCTCACTACTAAGCTGGAAGGAACTCCCATCAGCATCCCCTGTGTTGTAAGACCTGAGCTCAGGACTGCGGGTTCTGGCCAAATTGTAATTGTGACAGCATCCCGCCCTGGACTTACCGGACAGCTGGAGCACTGTCACTCATTACTAAGAGCAACAGACAGACGTTCTGTTGGCATTGTCCTGACCCTTTCCTGATAGGCTGACCCGCACATTGGGGTGGAACCGTGGCACCACCAGCTATTTGTGCCTCTGACTTGTGACTACAGCCCAACTCCGTGACCCCATTTCCATTTCCTGCAGGTGAGTGTCATGATGCTCTTTGCTCAGAACACAGCTGCTTGGCAAGGGCAGGCAGGAGATGCGGAGTCCGGGCCCCGACTGCACTGGGCAGTTTCCTTCTCAACACCACGGACCTGGTGGCTGACTGGGGCTGTCTTCATTGACAAAAAAAAGGAGGGAGTTTGTTAGCAATTGCTCCTGAAAACATCATTTGTGCTTGTTTCTAAAATATCTGGGAATACATCTTTTGAACAACCATTTGAAAGAAAGCTGGTTATCCAATTTTTTCCCAATCACATAGAATCATCACCTTTACACCTTTAAGAGAAAGAACTTTCTAAAACTGATTATCACATTAGTATGTGGCCAATTTAGATATTTAAGTAAAAGAAGAGAGGCAATAAGAAGAAAATTGAAAACACTTGTAGTTCCACCACCTATGGAAGGCCACTATTAACCATATGTGATCGATCTTCTCTTTATTGCGTACTTTGTGCGTTTTTATACTAATTGAGTTCATACAAAACATACTACTTGTATCGTTTGTCTAACATAGCAATATACTTCTATCACCTATCATTCAATGTTGCTGTATGGCATCGTTTGTAAGGAATGTACAATATTGTTTACAAATGACTAAGATGAAGAGAATGAAATAATTAATATACTGAGGACCCTAAACAGTAGATATTATAATGCCCATTTTAAAGATGGGAAAATGAAGGTAAGTGAGCGGACAGTTAACTGTGGAAGAGATGCCCACCAGGTCTGCGTGGTTTCAGGCCTAAACTCCTCCATGTTTCCTCTGCACGCCTTGCCTTAAGACTCACCTTGGAAATCTGCATTTTCAACATGTAATACATTTTATTATAAACTTAACTCCAACTGAGAATCTATGAAAGGCTACCCGAGGTCAGATTATGATTCAGAAGAACCAAGTTAACAAGATTTTGCCTGTGATGGAAGGCAGACGTGATCAGATACGGGTTCTCACAACCTTGCATGTCAAGAGGAAAGAACTCCAGACTAGCTGTCAGGAGATCTGGGCTGTATTCTCACCTCCTCCAGTCACCAGCTAGGCAGCATGGCCACATCACTCAATTTATCTGAGCCTCAGTTTTCCAAACTGTACATTGGGATAACATAACCTTCCCTGTCAGGCTGAATAGATTCTAAACAGCAAAGGAAATAATGAAGCAATATACAAACATGAGAGACCTTTATGAATCCTACTACAGATCCATCACTGGTGAATTTTTCCAGCCCTCAAAAACACATTGAAGAATTGTAAACAGAGAAGGAAACTATAAGCCCAACTAATTTTAGAGAGAGAAAGACTGACTACCTGAGAAGTTAGGCAGCTTGCCCAAAGATTGAGTGAGTTAGGAGCCCAGCTAACACTAGAAGCCAGTGCCTGGGTTCACACAGCAATATTCCTTTTATAAGACCACCTTTATGGTGATAAATGTCCCAGACACACTCATATAAATATGTTGACAGCAATTCAGTTTAGTTCCGTTTATTTCAGTTGAGTAAAGATAAGCTGAGCGTTTGTTTGCCATGTACAGTGACCTCTTCAGTCAGGGAATTCCACCTCTTGTTTTTGTCTTAACTTCTTTCAACTTGGAGGGTTTCTTTGTGTGTTCTTTACCTAAGACCTGCCTGGAAAGAGTAGAGAAAAACATAAAGAAACTTGGAGCCTGAACGTTCCACATGCTGGAAGTTCTCACACCCAATTCCAGATACAGCACTCCCCTGAATGTGACCTGAAGTGGTTTCGTCAATTGATCACATCCTAGGAATTTGGAGAGTTTCCAGGGCAGGGAAAATTAGTTACAGAGTCACAGAGTGGTGCGGCCTGTCACATGAAAGTCACTTCCAGCTTGGAACGGATTACACATTCCTGCCTTTTGAGTGGCGTTTCATATGGCTGAGATCTGGCCTGTCTGTGGACAGTCCCCGGAGCAGCAGAAGGAAGCCAGCGGGTAGGGGCATTCCAGCACCCTGCCCAAGACCTACGGTCACAGAAAAGGAGAATTTCCTGATGCTCCTCCAAGCCTTGCCTCAACTTAATGGTGTTTGAGCAAAAACATCAAGTTTCAATTTACCTCCATTTTGAAATGCTGAACGCATCTGTCGTTAAATAGCACGAAGACTCTCCTGCCCCAACTCAGAGTTTTGTCAAACTGTTGACGTGGCATACACAAGGATAACGGGGTTTCCTACACATATATCAGAAATTCTAAAGGTTTCTTATATGCCAAGTACCATTGTATGCCATGCCTGGACTCATCTAACCCTTACAGACAACCTCAGGAGAGAGGTGCTCTTATCACTATCACAGCCAAGGAACCTGGGACTCAGGATGGGTAAGTAACTTGTACAAGGTCAAAAACTGGCAAATGACAATGAACAAACTTAACACAGGTCTGCCTGACTCCAAATCCCAGGTCTACACTGGTTGAATACATGTGAGGCAGAGGCCAGGCACAGTGCCTCACAGCTGTAATCCCAGCATTTTGGGAGGCCAAGGCAGGTGGATCACCTGAGGTCAGGAGTTTGAGACCAGCCTGGCCAACATCATGAAACCCCATCTCTACTAAAAATACAAAAATTAGCCAAGCATGGCAGCACATGCCTGCAATCCCAGCTACTTGTGAGGCTGAGCCAGGAGAATCACTTGAACCCAGGAGGTGGAAGTTGCAGTGACCTGAGATCGTGCCGTTGCACTGCAGCCTGCGTGACAAGAGAGAAACTCCATCTCAATTAATATATATATGTATATATGAGGCAGAATGACCTTCAAATAATACACAAGGGCTTAAGAGTCTGGCCTCTGTTTTGTCGATTGTGAGGCCCTGTCGTATTTCCAAGTCACCTATTGCTGGGTTCCACAGCTTTAACGGTTTGAAAAGTCTTCCTCATGTCAAAATGTTTCATCAGGCTTTGTTCCCGCCCTCTGCAACCCACAGTCCTCTTCCTTCCCAAACTCCTCTGAGAAGTCTGTCTCAGCCCCCATTCCCATGAAACACATCTGCTGACATCACAAAGGGATTCTTGTCTAACTTCCCTCTCTATTTGAAGTTTAAGCAAAATGTTTCTTGTTCTAATACAAGTAAAAGAGCGTGATTGTCCTCTATTTCATGTTATTCTCGCAGTTACAATATGTGCTTACAGCTGCTGGTGCAAAATATGTCTAATTTTTTTTCTAAAACCCTAGGGCTAGGAGGAGCTTGGAAATTCTTTTACTTCCTTTTGCCTTCAGACAGGGCCCCTTTAAGTCAATAAAGCATGAAAACACCCTGCGAAATCCATCAGTAGCCACACTTTACATACTAGGAAATCGAGGCAGGGTGGCGATCTGAAGTCCCTCAAGCAGATTGTGGCTAGAGCAAGAAGGGAGGCATGGACCTGGGTCTCTCAGAGGAAGTCCTGTCTTCCCATACAGCCTTTTTCTATAGCATCTATGTACTAACGATAAGGTATCAACCCTGTAAAGGTCCATGGACATATGAGAACATTGTCTTCTTACAAGCATTGAATAATTCCATTTATCTGACATTTCCTGCACTATCCTAAAAATACAGAGGCAGGTAAATTAATTTACACCCCCTAGAAGTGCTGGTCAAGGTCTCAGAATCAAGAACCACCTCTATACCAGACAGGCATTGAGCGCCCTCTGTAGGTAAAGCAGAGTCTTGCACGCTGGCCCCAATGATTCCTGTGTCTGCCTGTTCCACACACTCCCTGGATGTTTGTGTGACCGGCCCTGTAGAAGCCAAGCATAAAGCAGGCCTGAGGGTGAGTCCCAGCCTCGCTCTGCCACTCACCAGCGGTGTGGCCATGGGCAACTTACCTCCATGGATTGGACCTGGGCTTTCTCATCTTTCAGTTGGTGTTAATAACAAATTGTGGTGGGTTAAATGCTGTCCCCCACCCCAATAGATATGTCCGCATCCTAATCCTTAGGCCCTGTGAATGTGACCATATTTGATAAAAGGGTCTTGGCAGATGTAATTATGTAAAGGTTCTTGAGATGAGATCATCCCGTATTATCCATGTGGTCTCTAAATCCAGTGACAAGTGTCCTTACCACACCAGAAAGAGACACCACAAGAAGGAAAATCCATGCAAAAAAAAAAAAAAAAGATGAACGTAGAGGCAAGAATAATACAGCCACAAGCCACGGAATTTCTGGACCCTCCATGAGCTGAAAGAGGCTAAGACAAAGTCCCTTCTAGAACCGTGAAAGTGACTGTGACCCTGCCAGCACCTGAGTTTGTACTCTGGCCTCCAGGACTCTAGGCAAATAAATTTATGGGGGATTTTTTTAAGCCATTACGTGTGTGGTCATTTGTTTAAACAGCCCTAGAAACTAGGATCCATCTGTTTCGTGGCATGTTAAGCATGGAACCTCTTCCAGAGTAAGTGCTTCATCATATTATTGGTGTTACTCTTGCCTTTACCATGCTCCAAGTCAACTTAAGTCCGTTTTCATTCTGCCCATGCCTCCTGGAGACCACCCGCCCAAAGCTCCAGAATCAGGGTTTTAATATTTTGATTTAGGCCTGTTTATTTGTTAGGAGGAGGGGATGCACATACCATTTCCTATTTTTCAAAATAATAGCCCCAAATTTTGATTCAAGTGAAGCTTTGGATGGACCCTTAAAGGTGTATTTTTTTTTTAATTAACAGCTCATTCTGATACAAAACTGGGACCAATATTCAACCAATGGACACTGACCAGCATCCTCTCTGATACGTCTGGGATTGGGTCCTTTGGTGAAATATTTGGCCTCTCTCTGCACACCAGCACTGCTCTCCCATTAACCACTGAAATGGGGAAAATTAGCCAAGCAGAACACGCAGCTGGGAACAAAGCTAGTCCAGAGGGCTTAAACCGTGTTGAGGAAGCCAGGTCAGCATGGACGTGCCCCAGGGAACAGAACATGCATGGCAGCAGGGGACGACAGAAAGGACCTGGGCACAGGCCCCTGGTGGCCCAAACTCCTCCATACAGAACTGCTCTTTTTAATCTGTTGTATAAACTAGGAATATGCATACAATCGATTTGGGAAAAAAAGGTTTAAAGCATTCTGATTATTTAGAAAATAATTTAAAAATCACTGATAGGACATACTTGTTTTCTAGGCAGGAAACTGCGTTCCAAAGAGACTAAGTGACATGCCCAGGATCATCACACGTGAGGCACTGACGGCCAAGACCAGAATCTTGAACTCTGGGTCTTTATCCAGGGCCCACCAGCCCCACTGCTGAGGCCCCGGAGCACTGACCTCTCAGACGCCAGTGCCTCTCTCTAGGTACATTAGCCCCCACATCCCTCTGAAAGTCCATGACTGGCAGGGAAGAGAATGCCTGGGCAATGCTGTCAGTCTCTCCTTTGGAAATGGCTCTGGTCTTGGTCTGCACCAAGGCAGCCCAATTTCTAGGCCATTGCTGCTAGAGGTAGTGTCATTGCTTGGGAAATCTTCCTGCTGATGAGAACTTCCTCTCCACCGTACCTTTTCCCCTCCTTAGAGCCAATATCCAGACCTTATCTCAGATGAGGAAATGTTTAGGGCACAGGACCGTTGAGATATTTCTCAGAACACAAATTACAAGGCACATGTTTTCACAGAGAAGAAAATGAAGAGAAGACACACAGTGATCACCATGCTGGTTCTGAGAACAAGCCCTTATCTGCTCTGACCCAGCTCTGGACTCACGGACTGGTGTCAGCCTCACAACTGCTCAGTGAGGCAGCTAGGAAAAGTCTAAAGCTTTAGGTGGGGGAGTCCAGCAACTAAAGGCAAAGGTCCAAAAACATAAACACTTAAGAGAGAGCTCCAGCCTCAAAGCCCTGGGCTGCACCAGGCCGACGTACCACAGCAAAAAGCCATGAAGTCCCAAAAAGTGCAAGCACCTCACCAAGCTCCCAGCGTGGAGGGATTGCACATTAAAACCCTGATCATGTCAGAAGTGTCTGTGCAGGGTCTTCCCTCCAGGAAACCCCAACGTGGTGAGTAGGATACTGTGTATGTTTAAACAACTGAGCGGCTATAAGATTACAATAATCATTCCAAGCAGGAAAAAAAGAAAGACAAGATGAGGTAATACAAAATACTAAATGGTCAATACATGATGGAATCAATAATTACTAGACGAGTTCAGAGGGGAAGTTCAGGTAGGAAGGACTAGCGAGGCTTGGCTTAATAGTATCTGTCATTCATGAAATACCTACTACCTGCCAGAATTTGAGAATTTTTCTTTCACCAACTTCACAAGGTCTGTGTAAGTATCTTCACTTCACTGAGGGGACTGCTGAAAGGTGGAGAAGCTGAAAGGTGGGAAGTGACCTCCCACAGTAAGTAACTCACCTGTAGGAACCAGGGTAAGTTCTGTCTCATTCTCCTGACTAACGGCCTGAGTTTCCTTCGCCGTAGAGGACAAGGGGAGCTTGGACAAAGTCAAAAGGAAGGAGAGGGATCATTGCAGGCAGGTGAAAGGAGCAGCTGAAATCACAGAGGCAGCAAAGTCAAAAGCACACATGGGGCTGTTAACGGTGATGACTTTAGCTGGGAAGGAGGTTTCTGGACTGGATAGGACTTACTGAGTAGTTACTGTGCTAAGCAAAGTTCTAAGAACTTTACATAGATAATCTCATTTAACCCTAACGATAACCCTGTGAGGTAATGAGGTATTATTCCCACAGTATGGATAAGGGAGTCAGAGCACAGAGAGGTTAAGTCACTCGCCCAAGATCACACAGCTGATAGACAGCAGAAGTAAGACTTGAACATAGTCAGGATTTAAAGTCCATCCCCTTAATCACTACAGTGTACTTGAAGGAGTTTGTCATAGAAAGCTGGAAAAGCTGGATTCCCTGTGAGGCTGCCTTGAATGTCAAGTGCTTGCACTTAATCTTTCTGCAGAAAAAAAAAATGGAGTTATAATAAAATAACTGTTTCCATGAAAACAAAGGGAGAGCAGAGAAGCACTCAAGACAAATATCAACCAAATAAAGGACTGCAGCTCCTCACCCCTGGGGTTCTCTGCGTATTTCACTTCCACAGCAATCACGTGATCAAAGCAGAAAGGTGATTTTAGCTGTGGGGAGAAGCATGGACTGGGAAGAGGAAGGCACAGTCAGATGCTGGCGCCAGAGGCAAAGCAGGAAGTGACGAAGGCTTGCAGTGTGTAGGAGCTGCAGGGAGGCTGAACAGCAGAGGCGGGTGGGAGAGCAGTGGAGAAGGAAGGATCAAAAGGCTTTGATGAACGATTAAAGCAAAGTAGTCATTACTGGTTGTGGCTTACATTAACCTACAAAGAACCCATTTTCTGACCCAAGAACTGGGCTGACAGGTCCCCATAAGAATGAGGCAGATCACAGACTGGATAAAGAAAACATGGAACATATACACCATGGAATGCTATGCAGCCATAAAAAAGGATGAGTTTATGGTAAGGAAATAAAAAAGGTAAGGAAATAATGAAGGCCCCAAAACACCATGCAGATCCATGCCAGAGCAAGACTAAAACCCAGAGCTCACTATTTCTAGTCCTGCGTTCATTTTGCATTTTGTTACGTTATTTGAGCACATTTGTGTATTGGTAGGTTCAGTTCCTTAAGGAAAGGGTCCAGGTCTTTACATCTCAACATCCCCACAGTGGCCAAGACCACGGATAGCCTCTGAAGACACAAAGCATCTATTGCTGATTTGCTGAATGAATCAACTGCTATCACTCATCTCTTTGGTGCCAACGTCTCACTTCTTCAATTCATTCTTCATGCTACTTCTAGAAATATGGTGCTAAAGGATGCCATCCTCCCCATGAAGCCTTCTTCAGTCTCACCATGATAATGCCCTGTCTCTGCCTCTCCCATCCTGTTTGGCTAATCCCTCTGCTACGCACTCATGGGCATCTCCTTCATGACATCAACCATTCCTTGAGGAACTGTCAGTCATCTATGTACACTGAATAAACACTGATGAGCAAACACATAAAGGAATGCATGAATGGATGGATGGATTCGTTAATCAATAGAAACACAGAGAAATGACAGGATGGAGAGGTGAAATATTGGAACTCAGTGGTTGAAAACAGTGGACTTTGTGTCAGAGCCTCCAAATCTACACAGAGCTTTACCCCCGACTTGCTGTGGGATCTAGGTAAAGTCACCTCCCCTCTTTTGCCTCTTTTTGCTTGTGTTCTAAAAGAAAGAGAGTAGAATCGCTGCAATTCCCCATTCTCTAATTCTGTGAATGACAAGTTCATCCTTGGACAAACTCCATTAACGGATGTTTTGTATCTCCTCCCTTAAAAACAACAATTATCCCTCAACCAGCATCTTATCTGAAGCAAACCTTCTCTGCCTCATCCCCACCAGGAGCTTTGCTATCTCTTAAGGGACCCCCTCAGGGTGTTTGTGAACAAAAACAAGTGTCTTATCTGGTCACTCTCTCCTGCACTATCCTGACTTTAGAAAACGTGAATGGATTTGCAGAAAAATAGCCTCTGATAGTCTTCCGGCCCCAGGAATGGCTAGAAAGGCAGCCTCGGCTTTCTTGGAAAGATTGTGCAATTTCACGCTACTATCAGGGCTGACAAGGAGGCGACCCCTAGCCCTGGACCCTTCAGCTAAGTTCAACTCCAGGTCAAGTCAGGGGCCCCCAGCAGCTCAGGGGCACAGGATCCACAAGGAAGAAATTCCAGGATGTTGCCAGAAGCTAACAACAGTTCCCAGCTGTTCCCAGTCGCCTCCTGCCATTGAAGTAGTTTGGAGTGGGGGGTCTTCACACAGACACAGCAGAAGGAGGGTCAAACGAACGGCTGTGCCTCTGGGCCAGGGTATAGCAGGGAGAACAGAAGTCTCTTTGTTATTGGCAGCCTTCTGCACATGGCTCCCTAGACCCTTGATGGAGACCTCTCTCTCCCGAAACCTTGGGGACCTTGACCTCGGTTGTATTGATGCAGCTCTGCTTGTATAATGATGGTAAAACCGCTGCTTGCCTAGGCCCTGGAGCCTCACTCTGCAATTCCTTTCGGAGCATATGCTGTGAAACTCTCTTATTAAAAGGCAGCTCCAGAACTGATCCTCCTTGAAAGGAACAAAAACAACACCTACCTTAGAACTGATTTTGCTTGGAATGCCTGCTCCCACGTCCCCACACCTCCCCACCCATCCCCATGCCCACAGACCAACTCTGTCTGGCAAGCTCCTGCTCATCATTCAGGTCTCAGTGTTGATGTCCCCACCTCAGAAATGCCTCTCCTACCCACCTTTCACAAACCAAATCATGCCCCTCCTCCCAACACAGTCATCCATTCTGCCTGTTTTTTTCCTTCCTCGAACTCACCACACCTTGTACTTGTGCATTTTGTGTGTCTGTGCAATGATCATGTCTGCGCCTAGCACTTCAGTCTCCTGATGGTAGAGACTGTGTTTGTCTTTTCATCACCAAGAACCCACATACCTGCCTGGCACACTGTAAGTGTAGTTGTGTTTTAAAAAATGAATAGATACATAAATGAATGAATGAATGATTTAATACAGAAGAGTATTATCGTCAGAATCCTAGAAGAAATATTTTATATTTTTAAGAGTTATGAAGCCCCTAATACATGGTATCTTTACTATTTCTTTATTTTTATGTTAAAAAAAATATATGTACATATGAAGATGAAGAAGACACTTGGTCCCCAAGGAGTTCCCAGGCTACTAGAAGAGCCGGACCTGTAATTTGCCAGTTCCAAATGCTGTGTTCTCATTAAATCCTCGCCTGTAGGGGAAGCACTATGACTTGCATTTGACAAGGAAACATTAAGATGCTCAGAAACATTAAGTTCTTTGCTCAAACCACAGAGCTAGTGAGTGCCTGACCTAAAGCCAGGTCTCCCGAATTCTGGGACAAAGGGTGTTCCACCAGCTGTCCTCCTGCCTTCTGGACTTGGACTGTTTTTTAATTCTTGCATTTGAAAGCAGATATGTCCAGAATTCTGGGAAATCAAACTATCTTCCAGGAGTAACTCTGGCAGGACCAGGAGGTGGTCTTGCTTCGGGAGCTTGACACCCTGCTCCCTGTTCCAAACTAGGTACTGACTCATTCTGAGAAGGAAACTTGGGCAACGGCTGCGAATGCCCACTCTCACCCCCGCTGAGCCAGTTTTCACAGCTTTCGTGGCTCAAGGGATTTTAGAAGGCTTGTAGCTGAAGAGGTTTCATTTGAATGTCAGCAACCATTGCTGAGGGGAGAAAGTCTGCCTTTAGCCAAAGACTCCAGGTCTACTCTACTTGGTTATGTCAACACTCCAAAGAAAGCTATGTTCTAGACGGGCACAGTGGCTCATGCTTATAATTCCAGCACCTTGAGAGGCCAAGGTGGGTGTGGGTGGATCTCTTAAGCTCAGGCATTCAAGATCTAGAAAACATGACAAAACTCTGTCTCTACAAAAAATACAAAAAAAAAAAAAATAGCTGGGCATGGTGGTACATGCCTGCAGTCCCAGCTACTGGGGAGGCTGAGATGGGAGGATAACTTGAGCCTGGGAGGCACAGGTTGCAGTAAGCAGAGATCGTACCAGCCTGGATGATAAAGTGAGATCCTTTCTCACAAAAAAGAAATGTTCCGACTTAGAAACTGCTCCCTCAGGAGCCAACTTGATGATCACCTGTGAACAAGTATTTTTATACTGCAAAGCACAAACCTTTGGACTCACAAAACTGTTATTTGGGACAAGTTACTCAAATTCTTTGAAACTTACCTTCCTAATCTGAAAACTAAATTCTTATGATACTTGTGAAGACTGAATTAGATGAATCACATACCACCTTGTGTCATGTGATACCTCTCGGCACCATCGGTTCCTAACCTTCATTTTCCTCCTTTATTTCTTACTCCATCTTTCTCTCGGTCCTTATCTCACTCTGTTATTTTCTGGCCATTTCTCATATTGTGAAGATCCTTTAGGTTCTGATCATCCCCTCTGGGAAGTGACTTTCACCTCCTAATGGTCAGCATGCAGGAGAGTCCAAAATAAAGCACGATTAGAAATTCCTGGAAGAGTTGAGAACAGCTGCATGAGAAAAGAGTTTTAACTCATTCTTGACAATAGAGTGGAAGGTTTCTTCTGGAAGTGGAAGAGTTGGAAGAAAATTCAAGGGCTTTCCGAGCATGGAGTGTTTGGGGTGCCCTATCCACACAGTGGATTTTGAGAGAGGAGCTGGGCCACGGAGCTGCGCAGAGGAATATGAGACTGACAAAGTTTCCCGGGGCCACTGTGGAAACTCTAGATGGCACCTGGTATGGCCTCCCATGGCTATGGAAGGAGTTTAACACAGGAGTGAAATATCACATCTGTGTTTGATGAAGGCAAATCCCATGCTGGCCATGGGAAGGATGGATAAAAAACAAGAGACACTAGAGGCAAAGACACCAATTAGGAGGTTTTTAAAGTGAACGCCCACAAATATGGCAAGACAGAGGGCCCAGATGAAGGCAAATGACAATGAGGACAGAGACCGGGCAATGGGTCAAGAGACACACCTACAGCACCACACACGGGGTGTGGCAATTGATTTACGCGGGAGACAATAGAAAGAGCATAAAAATGCTCCTGAGGTTTCCAGCTGGGGAAGTGAGGTGTCCAGTGTCCCCTTTGGAAAGGTATGGAATGCAAGAGACATGCCCATATCAGGAAAACAACAATAAATTTAGTTGGTGACATGTAGCGTTTGAATTATTTATGGGACATCCAGGTGATGTCCAAAAGGTGTGCAGCAGGTGGATCTGGAGTGGAACCGAGACATCTGGATTGGAGACGCAGTTTGGGGGCCATTTGCATGAAGGTAATAAGAGAATGTACGAGTGAATAAGAACACCGTCAGGATAGAGTCCCTACTTTAAAAAATAAAAGTAAAAAAGCTGAAACACTGGCATTTAGAGAAAGACAAGCCAGCCAAGGAAAACAGGAAGGAACAGACAGAGAGGGGTGAAGAGGTAGGAAAGACTGAAAAGGGCAGGTGAGGGTACAGGAGGAGTGAAAGCAGCCATGTGGCCATTATGCAAATTCCTATGTTGAAATTCGTAGAGCTGTACACCAAAATAAGCCAAATTTGTGCAATAATTTAAAATATAAAATTAATAAAATACCAAAAGAAGTTCTTTATGAACCTACTTACCAGTGGAGGAAATCTCTGTTAACACTTTGACAGATTTCCTTGTAGTCTTTTCTATTTTCTTATACAGTTTTTGAAAGGAAATTATATATTATATGCACAATTAACAAGTACAGATGTCACCTTTCCCAATCTATATTACATTGTTTTAAAATTCCATATGTTAAATAAATAAAATGGTACCAACACAGGAAAGAAAGGAAGGAAGGAAGGAAAAAAGGGAGGGAGGGAGGGAGGGAGGGAAGGAGGAAGGGAAGGAGGAATGAAGGGAGGGAAGGAGGAATGAAGGGAGGGAAGGAAGGATAAAAGGATCAGAGATACTGCTGAACTCAGCAAAGGGGAAAGATAGTATAAGCCTGAGAGAGGATATGGTTTCTTTCAAATTCATTTTAAATCTTACCTAAAGCTGGGACATATAGATCCATTTAGAAAGCTCTTGCCCCATTTTTCAAAGAAGGAACAAGAAAAAAAACTTCCTTTTTTTTTTTTCCCGGGAAAGGGAGGTGGTGGCACTTCAAGTCACTGTCTGAAACTCCCTTATGTGTAGTAACATCTCCATCTGCAGGACACAAACGGTATCACCACAGAGCTCAAGGAGGCTGTTCAAGTTGGCAAACCTACAACTCCAATAAACATGGAGGTTTGGGGAGCCTCTCAGTCTAGACGCATGTAGCAACCTAACCCAGCAGCACCTTCACCCCTTCCCCCTCCCCCATTAAATACTCCACTATCCCTGTAGCTACAAAAAATTAAAATTAAACCTATTACCAGGGAATATTGGATTCTGAATGCCATTGAAAGCAAGGAGGGCTGGATGTGATTTAAGCCGTCTTACGGCAAAAGGGCAAGTTAGTATGTAACAAGCATTGGTAGGTAATTAAGGACCCCCAAGTTCCAGGCCCAGCCCAGCCACTAGCATGGTGAGGCCCAAAGACCCTCCTAACCAGATCACGGGCTTTGCCACCATTTAGATGAGGATATGGGGCTCACAGCACAGCAGTGTTCCCCCATGTAGTCTTAATAGTAATTACGTTGATTTGTTTTTCACTTCCAACTGCCTGTCTCATCTCCCCATTTGTCAATAACAGAGTAATAAAACAGGTGTGATTAATTAGCATCTTCAAACTTTGCATCTTCCCAGAGAGAATCTGCTCAATAAAAAAAGGCATGGCCAGGCAAAGCTCATTAGGGAAGAGGAGGGGACCTCTCAGACCTCACGGGGAGAAGCTGTCTGGAGTGACCCAGTTTTCTCTTGACCCCACATATGTGACCACAAGCCTGCCTACACCCAGATGAAGCCCTATAGCCTTTCCACATTTGGGTCTTTGACTGCAGCTCTGATAGCGGACCTGTTTCACTCTCTCTCATCATATGAATTACCCACTGACAGGCCAGGAATAGATGAGGCTGTGAGATTCTCCAAGAGAAAAATAAGCTTAGAGGCCTAAACTCCTGGGACTGATTTTATGTAAGCACTGATGCTAAGATGGTTCTTGGGCCCAAACTGCAGCTAAGTAAACAGGTGTGGGCCTAACAGCCTCCAGGAATGGAGAAGGCAAGGGGAGAAGGAACAAGCCCCTGTCAAAGGCAAGGACCAGAGACAGAAGAGAGACAAGGGCCCTTGCTACCCACTGATTTAAAGGGCCAGATCCCAAGCCCCAAGTGCCCATCATGAGTCATGATCATAATCTCACACTGTCCTTAGAAATGGACAGTAGCACCTGAACCCCCATTGATGAAAGGCCAGAAAAGCTGGGCCCTTTAAATAATCAAGTCTTTGAGGGAAGGAGTGGAGGTTGCCAGGTACTTTTAATGGATAGAGTGATACAACTGATGAGTGCCTACTGTGTTCTTTTGCAGCCAACACTTTAAATGAATATGTTTGTCTTATATCTTATACCTACGTGTAGGGAGAACGTCACACTAGATGCTCCATTCACCGAAATATGCCACAGAAGTTGTTAGTAAAAGAGAAAAGGTTTAATTTTCTGCTTACTAGAGAAGTAAGTTTAATCCTTGGGATTGATCATCTTTCTAACACCTAATTCCTTTTCTCTTAATAAATTACTACACTCAGAAAAACTATCAAGTCGTTGATTTTCAATGTTCTATGCTTCCATTACTATAGCATGTTTTATTTAGTTCCTAGAAGTACTGGTACACTATATAGAAACACACGGCAAGTACGACAGTCAGTAAAAGAGACTCCAGCTCTGTCCTGCTGGAGCTCAGAGACATGGAAGGTGACTTCAAATAAAAGGCACAGGCTCTGGGTGTCACCTCAGACAGCCAGAGTCGCCATCTGCTGCTTCCTAAGTAAGTGATCTTGGGCATAATGATTAACCTCTCTGTGCCATATTTTCCTCAAGTGGAAAATGTAAGCAATAACAGTACTGAGCTCATGCAGCATGGTGTTTATTGACTGAGGCTGTGGTCAAGAGCTTAAAGCTGCACCAGATACATGGTGAGCATTCAGTAAGTATAAATGATTATCATCAGGCAGCAAGCCCTGAGGATCATTCTAAATAACTGTACTGAACAGTGCAGAATATACAGTATAAAAGGGGAGGAGATTACCCTGAGAGTCACTGACTCAAAATAGTCCTTATATGTTGGGGTAGGCTGAACAATGCCCCTCCAAAGGATGATCATGTCTTAACCCTTGGAATCTGCGAATGTCACTTTATATGACAAGAGAACTTTGCAGATATGGTTAAGGATGGTGAGATGAGGAGATTATCCTGGGTTAGCAAGGTAGGTCTAATATAATCACGGGGCCCTTATAAGAGGTAGGCAGATCAGAATCAGATATAGAAGGTGGTGATATGACAGTGGAAGCAGAGGGAGAAAAGGTCATGTGATGTGGGCTATAAGCAAAGGGATGTAGATGGCCCCTAGAAGCTGGAAAAGGCAAGGAAGCCTACAAACAGAATTCAGCTCTATAGACACCTTGATTTTAGACCCTTAAGGTGTATTTCACACTTCTGACCGCCAGAACTATAAGACATTTATGTTGTTATAAAGCCACAATGTTTGCGGCAGCAAATACAAATGCAAATGTGAATAAGAAGGTAATCTTATTTCCTTTTAATATCTCTCTTTTGAAAGACAATGTAATAGAACTGAAAGAGCACTGGGCCCAGTGTTTGAAATCTGTTCCTACAAATTACTGTGTGTCTTCAGATAAGTTACTTAACCTCTCTGAGCCTCATTGTTCCATCTTGAAAAGGAAGATAAACATACTCATTTCAAGTGTTAGCTGCAAAAGTAGACACTCAATAATTGTATCACTCTTTCCATTAAAACTCCGTGGCACTCTCCACTCCTTTCTCAAAAGAGCTGACTATTTAAGGATCCATCTTTTCCGAGCTTTGATTAATGGTGGTCACAGGCCAGTGTCCATCTCTAAGTACTTGACTTCTCATTGCTGTTTGAGTTTGAGACTGAAAATCTAGATCCCACATCATCGTTTGCTAGAGATAATATTTTAGTTTGCTTCTATGGCCTTCTAATACCTTAGCTCCACCCAGCCACGCTTCCCGCCCTCTACTCATGAGGACCAAAGACTGCTTAGATGACCACCTGTTCTCTGTTTTAAGCTACCTTGTTATCAACACCCCAGTTCACCATCTCCTCATTGGTAAATTAGAGAAATCAGTCCAGAATCTTTCTTTCTTTGGAGACAGAATCTTGCTCTGTGCCCAGGCTGGAGTGCAGTGGCACAGTCACAGCTCACTGCAGCATCGACCTCCCTGGCTTAAGCAATCTTCCCACCTCAGCCTCCTGGGTAGCTGGGACCACAGGTGTACACCACCAAGTCCAGTTAATTTTTTAATTTTTTGTAGAGACATGATCTCACTGCTTTGCCAGAGCTGGTCTCAAACTCCTGGGCTCAAGTGATCCACCTGCCTCAGCCTCTCAAAGTGCTAAGCATGAGCCACCACGCCCAGCCAAGTTCAGAATCTTAGCCTGCCCTTGGAAATAGTATAATGATGGCCAGTGAGATGGCTACTGGTCACGGCACCAGAGCGTGTGTAAGAGAATGGAGTCTTTTTATCCTTCCCATTCTTTTCCTGGGAGGGTGTTTCCAGGCTTAATATAATAGCATGCTGGAATTGAGTAACGTAATCAATGTTAGGGGGAAAAAACGTAAAATTTGTCCTGTAGATGTTCCACTCTTAGACAAGAGAAAGTCCTCTCCTACTATGCCCCTACCCCCACTCCCTCTTTGCCCCCCACTCTAGCTGCAAAAGGGCCTTACATGAGCTAAGGCTCTCATCCTAGCCTAAGTGTAAAGAAGAGCAAGATGGAACCAATGGACCCAGAGGATGAACTCTTAATGGGGAGTAGGCATAGGCAAAGGGGGCACCATGAGGCTGCTGAGGGAGAAAGAATAAAGGAGAGAGCTCATGGCAGAGCACCTCAGGGATGCCCATACCTGCGTGAGAAGGAGAGCTCCCTCTCGCCCTTCCTCTGGACTCTGTCTCCCTGCATGGTCATGAAATAGTATGGCATTCATCCTGGTAATGAAGTGCATTTTTCCATCTTTGCAGAGGTTACAGACAAAGAAAAGATAATGCCAGCATGCACGTCATTTCATTTAATCCTCACATAATTCTCACAATGCAGATGAGGATTGATGTCCAAGGACCAGTGTGGCCAAGGTAACAAGCTAGTCAGAGCCAGGATTCACAGGTTAGCCCAGCTCCAAAGCACATGCTCCTTCCAGACCTGGCCCCACTACTGCGGCTGAACCTTGCTCCCCTCCCCACATCTCCCCGCCCCACCCCCCATAACGTGGCCTCCAGAGCCAAAAGCATTTCCAAGGCCTCTTCCAACAGGGCCTGAGAAAGAAACCCTGGGTGGTCTAGAAACCTTGAAGTGAACATTGAGTTTTATCCTGGAACAAATGAAGAGCTGTAAGTAAAAGGTCCTCACCAAACTGGAAACAGCTGGGCCCAGCTGAGGAGCAGGATCAAAATCACCTCTCCACACTGCACCATGCTTCAGGAAGAGGCGTATCCATCACAGGGTCTTGGAAGTAGGCCAGGGGGTCTGCTGAGAGAGGGTGCCGCTGGTCTGCACAAGTGTGGGGAAGGGGGGCTCAAGGATGCTTAGCAGCTGCTCAGGGGGAGCTATGCTGAACTGCAAGGACTGCAGAAGTGCCCTGGAGCTCTGTGGACAGCTGGAAACAAGGCCGATCTGCAAACATCCGGTTCATCCCTGCACCCACATGGAGCCAGGAGGGATAGAGTGGCTGTTCCTGGAGCACCTATGATGTGTTGCAGGCATTAAGCCATGCGCTTCCACAGATGCTGTCTGAGATGGTCCCAGAGCTCTTCAGGGTCAAAAGCCCCTTCTTTCCCAGCTTCTGCCAAGACTGAAGCACCCCCCATGACAGCCTGTGCTTGAGTCAAAGTTCAGTTCTGTCCTGTACTTTTTCTTTAAACTGAGCTGGACCGCACCACCAAGAAGAGACCTATTTTGTCCTAAGCTTCCTAGGTTCAGACCTGGTTTCAAATTTTTAGTACACGTAGGAATCCCGCCTTCCTACGTGTACTAAAGGAAGAGAGCTGATGATCTGCATGTTTGACAAGTATTCCCAGGTGACATGTTTAGGTAGCTGGTCCCCAGAGCACACTTTGAAAGTATTGCTTCTTTTCTAGGTCATAGTCTTAAAGCCACTTTTTAGGACAAACTCTCACATGTGGCCCTACTGCCCTCTGCTCCCAGAACTTCCTGCTGCCCTATATCCAGGCCAGCTTCCAGCATCTTCATTTCAATAACCCCTTGGCACAGCTGCCATGCACAGTAATTTGGGTTTTATGTCTCCCAGGTCACCTGACTATATTCCATCAGCCAAGCCCTACACACTGACAAGTCTGCCTGCAGGAGGACCCTTTATAAATTTGTCTCGCCCCTGTGAATTTCTCTTTGGGGCCTTCTGGATCCCAGCTCTCCTCTCTTCCCTTGGTGCCTTTCCCCTATCCCATCCCATGCCCTCCTACTCCACCCTTGGCCCTAAAGAACTCCATCATCTGAGCTAACCCCTTTTGCCCTAAGACTATATGGCAGGAGAGACAGTCTTAAGGTCTCCAGAAGTTCTCAGGTGTCATACACATATGTGGTCTGGCAGGAAGGAGAAATTGAGCAAGTAAGAACTTTTCAGAGTTTACAAAGGAAGCTGGCCAAATGGCAGGAGAAAATTCAGCGATGATGGAAATCTGACATGGAAGTCAAAATTAGCCTTCTGGAAAAAGGATGCTCCTTTGAAATGTTCAGTATTAGCTTAAAGTTTTATATGGATCATGCATTCTACTCCACACTAGAACTGTGTTAGCTTGAATGGGAAATGAATGTCTTAAATAGGTTATGACTAAAGGGGGAAAATGAAGAAAACCTGTGCCTTTCTGTATGCTGTGCTTAATTCTAAAGGTTAGGTTTTAATACTTTGAGATAGAATAAAAGATCTCAAATCCGTTTCTCAGAGATGCCTAGGGAGAATAAGTGGAACTGAATTTTGGTTGTAGAGAGTAGAGTGGCAAGAGCCCAGGCATGAAATGAGCCAGTGTTTCGGGGGCTCGGTGACGAACTTGGGCTTCAAAAGAAAAGGACACAATGGGAAGCAAAGTGATATGGACACCACAATCTGCCATCACTGGTCCTGCTAAGGGAGCACAGAGGCAGCAGAAGATCAGAGTGCTGTGTTATTCACTAATGATAATTAGCACAGAGTAATATTAGTGCAGAAAAAAATGATACTCCCCAAAAGAAAATCATCGTGCTCAGCCCCTCATTTTATAGATTGGAAAACTGAGGCCCAAAGAGAAGAATCCTGTCCAAAAACATTGGCCTGGCTTATCTAGAGCAAAGATAAGAACAGCTGCCCAGTGAGCCCTGCTGCTCCCCAGCCCTGAGCATCTCCCCTAACAGTATCTGGCTTCTAATTCATCATGAGGCTTCAAGGGCTTCTGTGTTTGGCACAAAAGTGCAGCACATTGACCTGCAATAAATCACTGCAGCTAATGATCTCCTTGCTCCTTGTGACTATCTGTGGACAGCCTGTTCTCTCTCATTCATGCAGTAAGAAAGCTGAGGCCACTGCTTGCCTTGAGAGAAGCAGGAGAAAGGGGGCATCAAAAGGGGGAAGCTGAATTTATATATTTTTTCCCTCTCCCTCACCTCCTATTCCTTCCTCCCTTCCCTCCTTCCTGCCTCCTTCTCTCCTCCCTTCCCTCTGTCCCTTTTTCTTTCTGCCCCTTCCTTCTTTTCTCCTTTTTTCCTGTGTCACACAAATATGGCACTATAAACAAGAAATCTCTATGTTAAACCCCAATGCCACGACCTCAGTCATTTGGAATAGCCCCCTAATATGGTCACTGCAAGGTTAGAGCCTTGTGAAGCTTGGCCATTATCTCCTGCCACACAGGGGACTGCAAAGATGCCCATATCCTGGTCCCCAGCCCCTCCAGCTTGGACAGTTTCTGCTGCTTCGGGGCCAAGCTTTAACTATGGGAATCCCTTGCCAGGCTGCCTTGGGTCCCATCTGCATTGACAACCACCCAACCACCAGCTGGCTCTTGCCAGCTCCCTGGTATTCAGCTCCCTGAATCTTCGCTGCTACGGAACCTACACATTCCACTTGACTCCCCCAACCTGGGAGAATCTCATCCTGGCTTTAGAATCTAAGTCAAGCACTTTCATTGCTTCTCATAGACATTTTGTTCATTTGTAGGACACGGCTTCTTCTAAGGACTCAGGCCTAAACCATTGGCCTCTCTGTGCCTTGGTTTCCTCTTCTATAAAGATAACTACCTACTCATAAGATAATGTAAAGGATTAAATAACTTAATACATGTAATTTATTTAGAACATTGGCTACCAAATGGAAAACACTATATAATCAATTACTATTATAATTAATGATGTGTTGCAGCTGTCAAAAAGGTAATTATTCTTTAGGCTGCATTAATGGAAATATAATAGGTATAATAGCAGAGGTATTGTATAATTGCAATACCTCTGTATCATTGCCACTAATGTAATTGCCACTAATGAGACCACACATGGTATATCTCAATTCAGGGGAACTATTTTAAAAGAAATTTAAATAAACTGAAGGGCATTCAAAGGAGATGGATCCAAATGGTGTAGAAGCTGAATACCTTTTTATATAAAAGGTATTAAGCTGTATTAGCTCGTTCTCATGCTGCTAATAAAGACCTACCCGAGACTGGGTAATTTACAAAGGAAAGACGTTTAATAGACTCACAGTTCAGCATAGCTGAGGAGGCCTCAGAAAACTTACAATCACGGCAGAAGGGGAAGCAAACACAGCCTTCTTCACATAGCAGCAACAAGGAGAAGTGCCAAGCAAAAGAGGGAGAAGCCCCCTATAAATCCGTCAGATCTCAGGAGAATTAACCCACTATCACAAGAAAAGCATAAGGTTAACTATCCCCATGATTAAATTGCCTCACGCTGGGTCCCTCCCACCCCACGTGTGGATTATAGAAACTATAATTCAAGATGAGATGTGGGTGGGGACACAGCCAAACCATATCAAGGTCTGAAGATCAGAGATGGTTAACTGGATGCAGAGCAATGTGGAGTGAAGGGAAGGAGCAGAAAAGAGGCGGCATACAATTTGTTTTCAAATAGAAGAAGGGCTATTTTGACACCTTCATCCTTGTGTCTCCAGGTCCTGGTAGGATGTTTGACACTAAGGTCATGCTTAATAAATTGTATTGCTTCTACTTGGTTTAAAAGTAATCAAGTAATCAATCAATCAATACATTCATATGGATGAACAGAGATCTGATATTGGAAATTCTAGGGAAATAAGAATAGTAATTAAAATGAAGAAATTTTTAACATAATTTTTACAAATAGGCAGGGAGTTCCCTTGCCCTTGGAAGGATGACTCTTAGTGTCTGTTTAGGAAGGTGATGCTGCTGGAGGAGGGCCTCAGGTGTAGAGGAATTGAAACTGGATGACGTGGATGCTTTCTGGATTTTCTGTTTCTCAGACCGATACAAATTTTCTCCACAGGAAAAAAAAAAATCAGAGGAATTACAGAAGGTTGCCAACTTTTTGCAAACAATGGATATTAGAACAAATCCAATTATCCATTATTGTAGTCATTCTGCAAACAAAAACCCAAAAAAGCACATTTTAACAGAAGAGAAGGAAAAACATGATCTCAGAAGAGAGGAAAAGCTTTAAAGTCTAACCCTAGTTTTCTCAACGTCACTTTCTTTTCCTCACTCTTCTGTAAAGCAGTGAAAACATCGCTCAGCAGCACCAGTCTGAGGGCCTGTGTTTGGGAACTACTGGACTCAATGACTTCAAAGTCCTTTCCTGGGCTGGGGACTTGCTGCTCCCAGTCCAAAAACGGAGCCAGGCACTTAGCATGCACTCACTGTATTTCCATGGAAGAAAAGATGGAATCACTGGCAGGCCTTTGATTTTAGGCAATGTTCCTCATCCTCAAGATGGAAACTCCATGCTACAGGTACAAAAGCAATACCCCAAAAAGTTCATGGAAGAAAAAAATCAGTTAAAACTCATGAGGACAAGAGAGGCTACATTACTCTGCTCCAGCTGACCTTTGGAAAGCCATATTCTCTCTACCACCTGTATGTCCCCCACCACTAATGATAATCCTACTATTTCCATAGTAATCAACTGTTAATAGGGCACTCATGTTTATTATACCATTTGTTCATTCATCAAACATTTATGGAGCATTCGCTGTGTACCGGGCACTGTGCTAAGTTCTGGAAAATATTTAATAATTTTTATTTCGTATTTAAATATTTAATAATAAAAACACTTTATTATTAAATATTTAAATACGAAATAAAAATATTTAAATAATAAAGTGTTCTCTCTCCTCCAGACATGATGGTACCCCCATTCTGTGCTCCCCAGGCATCATTACCTGTCACTTGCCCTCATGGCATTGTAAACTCCTCCAGAGTAGGAGCTGCATCTGTTTATCTCTGCCTGCCCACTACCTGGAAGGATGAAGTGATCAGATGGGAAGAACCAAGACAAGCTCTGCCGTAGTCTCAACCTAGATAGGAAAAATAAAAATGCCCAAATAAGTCATGTGGCTGGTGCTGAACAGACATCTAAAGAATACTCGATTGGATAAGTCCTGAATGCAAGGATGGCTACACAATTTGCAGGGCTCAATAGGAAATGAAAATACAGAGCCTCCTGTTCAAAATGCAGGGAAAACAAGCCCTAACAGGAACTAAAATATAAAGGTTTTTCCTTCCTTTCATGGTTTCTTTTTCAGTTAGACGTGGTGAGAGTTTTGTATTTGTTACTCAACATTATTCTAAGGAAAAAATCTAAGTAGCATTAATTTTACTGTTCATCTTTATATTATGCCATGCCAGTTTTAGATGTAAATATAAGAGCATTTAACTCAAATGCAGAATCACCAAAATTATATAATTCAAAACTGGTAGTCTGTATTTCATTCTTACCAGAACAACAGAAACAGCACAAAGCTATTCTTATCCAGAACAATGGAAATAGCACAAATGTTTTTATGATATTTCTTGATACACATGTATTCTACCAGTGCTTTCTACCTTTGGTTTATGATGAGTAAGGAAGGACTTCAAGGAAAGGAAACATGACTCATCTTATCTTCACTTTTCATCAACCATCATTCTTGGCATAAGTGGTTGACTAATACAAGGTAGTAGCACAAATAAAAACAGAGATCAGAGGATAGAATTCCTTGGTGGGTCATGCTTCTTGGAATGCCATTGCCTTCTTTTGGCATTCAAAGTAAGCTCTAGTTCAAATGGCCTGTCTTGTATTCACTTTAAGTCATGCTGACCTCCCAGGCATCGTGGGTCTGCCAGAGTTCTGTGCTCATGGGCAACACGAATGCCCCAATGTGAATGGCATGGTGAAGTACTGTGGACACCCATACTGTGCATCTCTCCTCTGCTCAAGTGCATGCTTCATTGTCCAGTTGGACTCCACTCATAAAACGCAAGTTCAAAGATAAGAAGACTAAGAATTTAAGACTGTGGCGGCAGAGCATTCAGCCAAGAATGAGTGATGGACAAACCCATAAAGCCATCTCTGCTAAGAGGGGCCCCAGAGTTCACAGTCAAAGGAACAGTTGCTGAGGGCTGACTGAGATGCGGAGTCCAGAGCCTTAAAGACCCAGGCTAGGCCGGGCGCGGTGGCTCAAGCCTGTAATCCCAGTACTTTGGGAGGCCGAGGTGGGTGGATCACGAGGTCAAGAGATCGAGACAATCCTGGTCAAAAAGGTGAAACCCTGTCTCCACTAAAAATACAAAAAACTAGCTGGGCATGGTTGCGCGTGCCTGTAATTCCAGCTACTCAGGAGGCTGAGGCAGGAGAATTGCCTGAACCCAGGAGGTGGAGGTTGCAGTGAGCCGCGATAGCGCATTGCACTCCAGCCTGGGTAAAAAGGGCGAAACACCATCTCAAAAAAAAAAAAAAAAAAGACCCAGGCTAGTTAGGCCAGGTAAAGAGGGGAGATTGGTTGCATATGGGAGCTGCCTTAGCAAAGAGAATATAGCCTCAGGCTCTGCAGAGAGAATAGCAAATGAGGCTCCGTCTCCCTGCAGGACTCAGAGAGGAATTTGGGATGAAAAGCAAAAGAAAGCAGTTACAGTCTTTCTACGCTCAGCCTCAGGGAATGTCCTAGAACCTAGAAAGGGAAAACTGGCCAAGAAGACATTCCCATATTCACCAGGACTCCGAGGCCTGAGCAACTTCACTGCTAGCCATAGAAGGGCTGTCTTTCACGCTGGTGAGAGTTGTCATAGGAACAGAAGTCAGGGGCAATGGATTCAGCACAGGCCATGCAGCCAAGTGGGTTTTCTCCTAGGACAGGGCCCACTCCTGGCCTTTATTGAAGCCTTGCCTGATGGAAATTGGGGATGCCATCCTTAACTAACAGCAAACAAAAGAGCTGAAATGCCTCCTCTAGCACCAAGTCTTCTTCAGCTATAGGTGAACCACTGGTTTTCTCTCTGGTTCACCAGCCAGATGTTGAAAACCTTTCCAACTCTGGACAATGGTCCACGCCACCTACTGGCTGAATGTCCTTAGCTAGGTAACTTTATGGGCCTCAGTTTCCTCATCTGAAAATAGGGGAAATAATACCTGCCTGAAAGAGATGTTGTAGCGGCTAAATGAGGGAACACATGAAGAAGGGAGTATTTGCTTTGTTTTTCCTTACACATCCCCCTTCATTTTGTAATTCTATTCTCCCTGTTCAGAATGCATTCCTGCTCTCTGAGTCCAAGAAGGTCCTGAGCAAATCTTACCCCATCCATGGGGCTTCTATTTCCCAGCTGTCACTGAATTCCCCTTCTGATTTTTTTAATGTTTATCCCACACATTGTAGCAATTAGTTACATTCAGCTGGCTGAATGCTACTGTGAAAAGGGATTAATGACATTGGATGAATTTCTACGCTCAGTGAGTCTCAGTAGTGTGTGTTTATTTTATCATCAGAGTCCTCAGCACAAATCCTGACACATCAGAGGCACACAGTAGATTAAATTATGACAGCGTTCAGCTTGAAACTTTTTAAAAGTTTCCTTTGACCCCAAAAGATAGATGATTGATTGCTAATAGATAGATGAGAGAGAGAGAGAGAGAGAGAGAGAGGCAGACAGATGGATGATAGAGATAGATAGATATGCAGCTAGCTATATATCTGCAAACTTCCATCATGACCTGCCATAGCTCTCTGCATTATCTGACCCCTTCCCAATTCTCTGTCCTCTTCTCTTGTCATCCTCCCCCTCCATCATTACTTTCCAACCCTACTAACCTACTTTCAAAATGTCTTCTCAAAAATGCCCATCTCTTTCCTACAATAAGGCTTCGCATATGCTCTTCCCTCTGTCTGAAATGCCCTTTCCCCACTGGTGGCAAACCTAGTTCTTTCTCCCCATAGAGGTCTCACCTTTATTGTGGTGTTCCTTGATCATCTCATCTAAGTCAGTCTTCCAAATTTCTGTAATGGTAGAAACTATGTCTCTATTGTTTGTTCATGTCTGGGTACCAGCATTTAGCACTGTGCATGATGCACAGTTGGTAATTAACAAATTGAATGAATGGATGCAAGCATAAATGATAAATGAAGTAAATATTTTTCTTTTTCTCATGCATGTATTTTTTTTCTGAGTGCTTTGCAAATGCAAACAGTATCTTCCACTAGAATGCCAACATGGAGAACATTATAGATTTCTTTTGTTTCCAATCTAGCATGCAGCACAGTACAGTGTTTATATACAACACTCGAAAAAATTGATGAATTAATGAATGATTGAATGAATGAGCAAATAGGCATGTACCCAAAACTTGCTGAACTGAACTGAATTCAACAGACCTGACGGATTAAAGGAAATGCCACATCTTTGCGCCTGCCAGCATGTGTTCTGCATTTGTCAGTGATACTTTCTTGTATTTGGCATGATCACATGGTCGTCACCATCAGCCTGCTAATGGGATCATAAAGGAAGGGGAATCAGGGTCCTGGACTTTTTCAGAGTCATCAGCTCAAAGCCCTCTTAATGTGAGTTCTTGACTCGATTGGGTGTGGAGAGAAGAGAAAAAGGTGATGAATGGCCCCAATACAAGGAAAACTCAGATACCTGACTTTGTTCTTATCTTGGGAAGAATGTGGCAGCCTGAAAGAGTCAGCAGCAGGCACACAGAGTCATGATGAACTAAGAAACTCAAGAATGTCCCTTGATAAATGTTTGCTGGATGAATGAATGCTTCTGTTGCTTATTACGTTTTAAGTGAATAGGGTCAAAGGTTGCTATTAACCCAAGGCTCATGGGGGAAAGATATTCTTTGTGACCTGGCAGGAATTATTACCAAGGGCAGATGAGGCCAGCAAGTTCACATGGCTAATGAAGACAGGGTCACAGGTTTGATGTCCCCTAGAGACTAGTTATCTTCAGGCAGAGGGAAAGTCTGTTTCACAGCCATATTACATGCCATAATGCTGGGCAACCATCTTGCAGATTCATGCAATTCTCCTGGACCAGCTTGTCCAGGAGGGGAGGGGGTAGGATGGATGCCTTTGCTGAAACCCCTCATCAAAGGAAAACAATCAAATATTTTTTACATTTGATTAGGACATCTTACTGGTGTTGGTGATGATGATGATAGTCGCGTTTATTAAGTAGATGCTCTGTGACAGGAAGTATGCTAAGCTCTTCATAGAAATTTTTTTCACTTGATCTTTAAATGCATGTCCAATCATGCCACCTTACAAATGAGAAAACTGGAGTTAACAAAATTACTTCACAGTCACTCTCTTATGCATGTCATCTAGTTGAATTCACGGTAGCCTTGCAAGGTATATTTTATTCTCTTTCTTTTACAGATGAGAACATTGAAGGTGGAAGAGATTTGTTGACTTACCAAAGATCACTCAGCTGGGACGTGACAGAGCCTCCTACCAGATCCCGGTATTCCAAAAGCCAGTTCCATTCTCTTAGCCAGGACAACACAGAAACTGTTTTTTCTTGATAAGCAGATTAATGTCATCGTCTCTACATGTGAAGTGTGATGATTTCAAAACCAAGGAAAGCAAGGCTCTGACTGTTGCAAAGAATTACCTTCTAAAGAGGTGACCCAGGCCAAACCCAGGGATTTCAAGGCTGATGAGGGGGCACAGTGAGATACCAAGGGAGGGGCCAAAGGGTCCTTCCTGCAAGTCCCAGCTCTGCTACTTACTGTGTGTGCTGGGCAAGTTACTTGACATCTCTAGGCCAATAGATACTGTTCTAAATGTTTTAAATGTATCAACTGATTTAGTCCTCATACTACCATTTGAAGTGATCAGTAGTTGACCTCGTTTCATGAATGAGAAAACTGAAAAACAAAGAAGCCAAGCAGCTTACCCAAGGTACCCAACTAAAAAGAGGGGCAATTGGGATTCCGATCCAGGTGGTCCAGTTATAGTGCCTGGGCTCTGGAGAGTCACAGCTTGCTGCTAGGAGTAAGAATAAAAGGACCCAGCATGATGACGCACATCCATAGTACCAGCTACTTAGGAGGCCAAGGAGCAAGGATCACTTGAGCCCAGTAGTTTGAGGCCTGCCTGGGCACCATAGCAGGATCCTATCTCAAAAAAGAAATAACTAAATTAAGAATAATAATAACAATAATAACAATGCCTAGTTCATAGGCTTTGGGGGATATAATGCATATAAAATGCATAGCAAAGTGTCTAGCATGTAGTACTTATCCAATATATGGCATATTTCATCACTGAATACGTTTCTACCTTAGGAGGTTTATTTTTCAATCGGTATACAGGAATATCATGATTAGTTGCAGTTAGACGATACAGACTGATGGATGGTCTGGGACTTGAAATTAAACATTTCGTGCATGGGTCAAGATACAATTCCCAGAAAGGCATCTAACCCAGCAGGCCAGTTCTGGTGCTGTGCCTATTTTCTAATGATGGATGCTAGCTTAGGGTTACCAGCAGTCACAGGAATACAAAGCAGGAAGAAAAGAGGGGCAAGTTGTACTCTATACAAGTCTATATCTAGGAGGTCCATCATCAGCCAGCAAGTCCCAAATCACTGCGCTGCAGCTCCAGGACAAGCTATAAATCTTGGGGAGGAAGATCCCATGTGGGCAAGGCAGGGCTGGGAAGTAGATATGTTAGCAAAACAAGGGCTTGGGCACAGAGACTAAGGGAGGGATAGGTGGCTGGGATCAAGATAAAGTTTATCCCAGTTACCAGATACCTGGACAGATGATAAATATTACACAAG
Source organism: Callithrix jacchus (assembly GCF_049354715.1). NCBI lineage: Eukaryota > Metazoa > Chordata > Mammalia > Primates > Cebidae > Callithrix > Callithrix jacchus. The sequence goes on along the minus strand of NC_133517.1, from coordinate 67,740,782 downwards.
CAACCCAAGTGGTACCTGAAGTTAGTTTCCTTTGACACATCTAGAGTTTCTTAAAACTCTCCTGCCTCATGGCAGCAGTGGGGCTCAGAGCTTGGCAAGAGACATAAATGAGGCTGAGAGGTTCCAGCTGGCACTGAAGACCTCACCAAGGCTGGGATCCAGGCAGGGTCCAACACATTCAGGCTGAAGCTGGATGAGCACTTGTCAGGGATGTCGGCGTGAGGATGCTGCCTTCTGGTAACCGGTTGGACCAGTGATCTTTGCTATGCCTTTAACTCTGCAATCCCTTGAATGCAACAGACTCAGGCTCTTGTGCTCCTCACTCCTCCCTGGATCCTCATGGGCTCACTATGGGCTAAACAGAGGCATCCTAGAACTGCTTTACATGATAGCACTTTGGTTCCAAATATGGAGATAGCACAATGCTCCAAGATCTGAACTTGACAGAAATGTCTCTAAGAACAATCTTTCTACAACAGCAAAGCCATCCTGAAACCTATGACTTCACAGCCGTGTATCTGTTTTCGAAGGTGATGTGACAGGCCGAGGGGAGGCAGGAGCCCCAAGAGTGGTGCTGAGGCTCTCAGAGAGCAAGGAGGGGACAGTCCCAGCCATCAATGGAGCCTTGTGGCCTCAGTGGAAAGGGAGGAACGCCCTGTCTCAGGAATGCAACCTCCAGAGTGCAGAAGACAGCCATGCTTTGCCATTATGAAACCCCAAACACTCTGGGTGTGGTGAGACTTTTAAAAGCCTATTCTGCTGCCACTGAGGAGCCTTGGAAATGTGGAGAGCATACCACCCAAGGCCATTAAATGCCCAGACAACTCCGGACAGAGACAAGAACAAGGATCCAATGAGCTTGGGGCAGAGTGTCTCAAAGAAATAAACATGCGGTGAAGGTATTTCCATAGCCAGTAAATACTGTCTTTCAGGAGGTTCAGAAGGAGACCAAACAGCCTCCTCCCACCAGCCCCTGATAAAAGAGTGACACTGTGTATCTAAGGAGTGAGCGGCCAAGCACAGAAGCCAGATTTCCCAGTCACCCTTTAATTTATAGGCCATAAATGATGGAGCCCATGATCTATTGCCCCTGACTCAGGGGGGATTTATTCTGACTAAGAGCACACACAGAGCCCACTGATATAACTAATGGCCTTGGGTGGAAAAAGGTCGGGCTCTCACTAAATGCTAAGTAAAGATGTTTGGAGCAGACAGTTATAATACTAAGAGGTGATTCCAAACATCACAGGAAGCAGCAAACACTATTCATCTCAGCTGAGGTCAAGCTTCAGGGGAGAAAAATCCGGGATGCTGCAGACAGGGAGTGACAGCCTGAAGCAACAGAGCTTCATCTCTAACAACCTTTCCATTTTACATCTTTTCAAGTGTGCCTCACCCATCAAAGCCCACTCTCAGGTGAAGGCAGAATCCACTTCTTCACACTGAGCTGCCAGTGCTGGGAGGGCCTAGACCTTGTCTGTCGCATGATTACTGCGACTCCAGACATAGTTTAGTGCCCATCACAGAATGTGGGCTCAATAAATCTTTATTCAATGAATAAAAAGACAGAAATCATCTGTTTTTATTCATTCATTCATCCATCCATTCATCCAACCAGTTTCTCAAAAGGAACTTGTTACAAAGAGAGAGCTTCTTTCATGACCAGTGACTGGGAGGCAAAAGAGACTTTAATAATGTTTTATTTTCACTGTGTATCTTATTGTTATCATCTAATTATAGCAAGTGATACTGATTTTCCATTTATGGTAGTGATTTAAATTTTCATTTTGTTCAAATTTTTTCCTCCAAAATAAGAAGTCAATTTAAATAAAAAATCTTCATCAAATAAAAGCACATATTTTGTAATTATATGGCCAAAGTCTTCTAAAATACAGACATTCTCAGATGAAAGATGGCTAAGAGGATTTGTCACCAGCAGACCTGGTTGAAAAAAATTGGCAAAAGAAGTTCTTCAGGCTGAAGAGGAATTATATCAAAAGGAATAAAACTTCAGAATTAATTATTTTTCTCCTATTAAATTCTTAAAAATATGTATAACTATTGAAAGCAAAAATTCTAACATTGTCTGGGAGGTCTCCAATGTAATAGACATAAGATATATGTCAATCATAACACCAAGCGTAAGGGTAAAATGACCTGGATGATGGTAAGGCTTCTATGCTTTACCTGAAGTGATAAAATATTAACTCTAAATAGATGTGAACATTTAGGTATGTATAGTGTATGCTCAGAGAAACCACTAAAATAATGTAAACATTATGGCACAGGCTTATGAAGAGTGTCTCTTTCCCAAGCTAGAAGTGAAAGCCTTATGATTTTCTGGGCAGTAGACAGTACTCAGAGGGTCTTCTTAACTCAGCAGTGGAAAATAATCAGTCCTAGACTAAACACTGTTCTGGTCCAGCCTATAAAGAAAGACTTAAGAGCAATGCTCCAAAAATATATGATTCCGAGTAACTTAACTGCAGCCCAGAACAAGACTTTCGAATATAGGAACACAAAAATATCCAGCATCAAACAGGGTAATTAGAGTCCTTAAAAGAGAGTGATAGGAGACAGAAAAAATATTTGGAGAAATATTTGTCTAAAATGTCTAAATTTGATGAAATCTGTAAACCCAGAGAACAAGAATCTCAAAACCCCGAGTACAAGTGTTGAAAAAAAACTATCTACCTAGAATTCTATACACAGCTTAAATGAGTTTCAAAATCAAACTAAAATAAAGCAAAAACAAAAGCTGTTACAGATATATGAAAACTAAACAAATGTATTCACCAGTAGAGCTGCATTACAAGAACTACAAGAAGACATCATCATTTAGGCAGAAGGAATACAATATCAGATGGAAATGTGGATCTACACAATTGAATGAATAGCCCTGGAGGAGTAACTGCATAAGTAAACATATACAATTTTTTATTATTTAAATACATTTAAACAAACTAATCTGTTTAAGCAAAAATAGCAACAATGTAGTATGCATTTTATAACACATGTACAAGTAGAATATATGTCAAAAATATCATAAGGCTGTAGGGAGAAAAATAGATTATGCTATTGTAAGTTTTTTATACTGTACATGAAGTAGTATAATATTAGAAGCAACTTCTAAAATAACAATACAGAGTTACAGCAAATAAGCCAACAAAGAGGATAAAAATAAATTATTTTTAAATATTATAGAAGAAAGTGAAAATATATGGGCAAATTTAAAAACAAGTGGCAAGATGATAGACTTAAACATGCTACATTAAGAATCACATTAAATGTAAGCAGTCTAAATATCCCAATTAAAAGACAGAGATTTCAGAATGTGGAAAAAAGGAAGATGCAACCATATGCTTTCTACAAGAAATGCACTCTAAATATAAAGACACAAACAGATTAAAGATAGAAAGATGGGGAAAGATATGATGTATTAATACCAATCAAAAGAAAGATACATTTGGTATTTTATTCTCTTTGTAGCAATTGTGAATGGGAGTTCACTCATGATCTGGATCTTTGTCTATTGTTGGTGTAAAGGAATGCTTGTGATTTTTGCACATTAATTTTGTATCCTGAGACTTTGCTGAAGTTGTTTAGCAGCTTAAGAAGATTTTGGGCTGAGATGATGGGGTTTTCCAAATACACAATCATGTCATCTGCAGAGACAATTTGACTTCCTCTGTCTCTCTTTTTTTTCCTCTAGCCTATGTTGTATAGGAGTGGTGAGAGAGGGCATCCTCGTCTTGTACTGGTTTTCAAAGGGAATGCTTCCCGCTTTTGCCCATTCCATATGATATTGGCAATGGGTTTGTCATAAATAGCTCTTATTATTTTGAGATACATTCCATCAATACCTAGTTTATTGAGAGTTTCTAACATAAGGGGGTGTTGAATTTTATTGAAATCTTTTTCTGCGTCTATTGAAATAATCATGTATTTTTTGTCATTGGTTTTGTTTATGTGATGGATAACATCTATTGATTTGCAAATGTTGAACCAGCCTTGCATCCCAGGGATGAATCTGACTCGATCATGGTAGATAAGCTTTTTGATGTGCTGCCAGATTCAGTTTGCCAGTATTTTACTGAGGAGTTTTGCATTAATGTTCATCAGGGATATTGTCCTGCAATTTTCTTTTTTTGTTGTGTCTCTGCCATGTTTGGTATCAGGATGATGCTGGCCTCATAAAATTAGTTAGGGAGAGGTCCTTCTTTTTCTATTGTTTGGAATAGCTTCAGAAGGAATGGCACCAGTTCTTCTTTGTACCTCTGGTAGAATTCGGCTATGAATCCCTCTGGTCCTGGGCTTTTTTTGGTTTGTAGGCTATTAGTTACTGCCTCAATTTCAGAATTTGTTATTGGTCTATGCAGGAATTCAACTTCTACCTGGTTTAGTCTTGGGAGTGTGTATGTGTCCAGGAACTTATCCATTTCTAATAGATTTTCTAGTTTATTTGCATAGAGGTGTTTATAGTATTCTCTGATGGTAATATGTATTTCCATAGGATCAGTGGTGATATCAACTTACAAGGGATGTAAAGGACCTCTTCAAGAAGAATTACAAATCACTGCTCAAGGAAATAAGAGAGGACACAAACAAATGGAAAAACATTCCATGCTCATGGTTAGGATGAATCAATATTGTGAAAATGGCCATACTGCCCAAAGTAATTTGTAGATTCAATGCTATCCCTAACAAGCTACCATTGACTTTTCTCACAGAATTAGGAAAAACTACCTCAAATTCTATGTGAAACCAAAAACGACCCTATATAGCCAAGACAATCCTAAGCAAAAAGAATAAAGCTGGAGGCATCACACTACCCGACTATACTACAAGGCTACAATATCTTTTAGTATTGTCTATATATAGTATATTCTATATAGTTAGTATAGTATATCTGTTTTGATACCAAAACAGATATATAAACCAATGGAACAGAACAGTGGCCTCAGAAATAATGCCACACATCTACAAACATCTGATCTTTGACAAACCTGACAAAAACAAGCAATGGGGAAAGGATTCCCTATTTAATAAATTGTGTTGGGAAAACTGGGTACCAATATGCAGAAAACTGACACTGGACCCCTTCCTTAAACCTCATGCAAAAATTAATTCAAGATGGATTGAAGACTTAAATGTAAAACCTAAAACCATAAAAACTCTAGAATAAAATCTAGACAATACCATTTAGGACATAAGCATGGGCAAAAACTTCATGACTAAAACACCAGAAGCAATGGGGACAAAAGCCAAACTTGACAAATGGTATCTAATTAAACTAAACAGCTGCACAGCAAACATAACAATAAATAAATAAATCAAACACTATCATCAGAGTGAACAGGTAACCAACAGAATGGGAGGAAATATTGCAATCTATCCATCTGACAAAGAGCTAAAATGCAGAATCCACAAGAAACTTAACAAATGTACAAGAAAAAAACAACCACATCAAAAAGTGGGTGAAGGATATGAACAGACACTTCTCAAAAGAAGATATTTATGTGGACAATAAACATATGAAAAAAGCTTATCATCACTGGTCATTAGAGAAATGCAAATCAAAACTACAATGAGATACCATCTCATGCCAGTTAGAATGGGGATCATTAAAAAGTCAGGAAACACCCAACCTAGCAAGGCAGGCCAATCTTTAAGTCCAGGAAATACAGAGAACACCACAAAGATATTCCTCAAGAAGAGCAACCCCAAGGCGCATAATTGTCAGATTCACCAGGGTTGAAATGAAGGAGAAAATGCTAAGGGCAGCCAGAGAGAAAGGTCAGGTTACCCACAAAGGGAAGACCATCAGACTCACAACAGATCTCTCAGCAGAAACCCTACAAGCCAGAAGAGAGTGGGGGGCCAATATTCGACATTCTTAAAGAACAGAACTTTCAACCCAGAATCTCATATCCAGCCAAACTAAGCTTCATACGTGAAGGAAAAATAAAATCCTTTGCAAACAAGCAAGTACTCAGAGATTTTGTCACCACCAGGCCTACTTTACAAGAGCTCCTGAAACAGGCACTACACATAGAAAGGAACAACTAGTACCAGCCACTCCAAAAACATACCAAATGGTAAAAAGCATCAACAAAATGAAGAATCTGCATCAACCAATGGGCAAAACAGCCAGCTAGAATCAAAATGGCAGTATCAGATTCACACATAACAATATTAACCCTAAATGTAAATGGGCTAAATGCACCAATCAAAAGACACAGACTGGCAAATTGGATAAAAAGCTAAAACTCATCAGTGTGCTGTATCCAGGAAACCCATCTCACATGCAAGGATACACAAAGGGTCAAAATAAAGGGATGGAGGAAGATTTACCAAGCAAATGGAGAGCAAAAAAAAGCAGGAGTTGCAATTCTCATCTCTGATAAAATAGACTTTAAAGCAACAAAGATCAAAAGAGACAAAGAAGGACATTACATAATGGTAAAAGGATCGATACAACAAGAAGAGCTAACCATTCTAAATATATATGGACCCAATACAGGAGCACACAGATATATAAGGCAAGCTCTTAATGACTTACAAAGAGACTTAGACTCCCACACAATAATAGTGGGAGACTTTAACACTCCACTGTCAATATTAGACAGATTAACCAGACAGAAAATTAACAGGGATATCCAGGGCTTGAACTCAGACCTGGAACAAGGAAACCTGATAGACATTTACAGAACTCTCCACCCCAAATCCACAGAATATACATTCTTCTGAGCACCACATCACACCTACTCTAAAATTGACCACATAATTGGAAGTAAATCACTCCTCAGCAAATGCAAAAGAACTGAAATCATAACAATCAGTCTCTCTGACCACAATGCAATCAAGTTAGAACTCAGAATTCAGAAACTAACTCAGAACTGCACAGCCTCATGGAAACTGAACAACTGGCTCTTGAATGTTGACTGGATAAACAATGAAATGAAGGCAGAAATAAAGAAGTTCTTTGAAAACAATGAGAATGAAGACACAACATGCCAGAATCTCTGAGACACATTTAAAGCAGTCTCTAGAGGAAAATATATAGCAATAAGTGCCCACGTGAGAAGAGTGGAGAGATTCAAAATTGACACCCTATCATCAAAATTGAAAGAGCTAGAGGAGCAAGATCAAAAAAACTCAAAACCTAGCAGAAGACAAGAAATAACTAAGATCAGAGCAGAACTGAAGGAGATAGAGACACAAAAAACCCTTTAAAAAAATCAATAAATCCAAGAGCTGGTTTTTTGAAAGGATCAACAAAATAGACAGACCACAAGCCAGATTAATAAAAAACAAAAGAGAGAATAACCAAATAGATGCAATAAAAAACGATAAAGGGGAAATGATTCCACAGAAATTCAAACCATCATCAGAGAATATTACAAACAACTCTATACACATAAACTAGTAAACCTGGAAGAAATGGATAAATTTCTGGACACTTGTGTCCTCCCAAGCCTAAACCAGGAAGAAGTCGAAACCATGAATAGACCAATAACAAGATCTGAAGTTGAGGCAGCAATTAAGAGCCTACCACACAAAAAAAAGCCCAGGTCCAGATGGGTTCACAGCTGAATTCTACCAGACACATAAAAAGGACCTGTTACCATTCCTTCTGAAACTATTCCAAATAATTCAAAAAGAGGGAATCCTTCCCAAATCATTTTATGAGACCAACATCATCCTGATACCAAAACCCAGCAGAGACTCAACAAGAAAAGAAAACTTCAGGCCAATATCCATGATGAACATAGACGCAAAAATCTTCAATAAAATATTGGCAAGCCAATTGCAATAGCACATCAAAAAGCTTATCCACCATGATCAAGTAGGATTCATCCCGGGGATGCAAGGCTGGTTCAACATACGCAAGTTGATAAACGTAATTCACCACATAAACAGAACCAAAAACAAAAACCACATGATTATGTCAATTGATGCAGAGAAGACCTTTGACAAAATTCAACAGCTCTTTATGCTAAAAACCCTCAATAAACTCGATATTGATGGAACGTATCTCAAAATAATAAAAGCTATTTATGACAAACCACAGCCAATATCATACTGAATGGACAAAAACTGGAAGCATTCCCTTTGAAATCTGGCACTAGACAAGGATGCTCTCTCTCACCACTCCTATTCAATATACTACTGGAATTTCTAGCCAGAGCAATCAGGCAAGAAAAAGAAATAAAGGGTATTCAAATGGGATAGGAGGAAGCCAAATTGTCTCTATGTGCAGACGACATGATAGTATATCTAGAAGACCCCATTGTCTCAGCCCAAAATCTCCTGAAACTGATAAGCAACTTCAGCAAAGTCTCAGGATATAAAATCAATGTGCAAAAATCACAAGCATTCCTATACACCAATAACAGACTTAAAGAAAGCCAAATCAAGAACGAACTGCCATTCACAATTGCTACAAAGAGAATAAAATACCTAGGAATACAACTAACAAGGAACATAACAGAGAATAAAATACCTAGGAATACAACTAACAAGGAATGTAAAGGACCTCTTCAAGAACTACAAACCACTGCTCAACGAAATAAGAGAGGACACAAACAGATGGAGAAACATTCCAAGTTCATGTTTAGGAAGAATCAATATCGTGAAAATGGCCATACTGCCCAAAGTAATGTATACATTCAATGCTATCCCCATCAAGCTACTAATGACCTTCTTCACAGAACTGGAAAAAACCACCTTAAACTTCATATGGAACCAAAAGAGAGCCACATAGCCAAGTCAATTCTAAGTAAAAAGAACACAGCGGGAGGCATCACACTACCAGATTTCAAACTACACTACAAGGCTACAGTAATCAAAACAGCATGGTACTGGCACCAAAACAGAGATATAGACCAATGGAGCCAAACAGAGGCATCAGAGGCAACACAACATATCTACAACCATACAATCTTTGATAAACCTGACAAAAACAAGCAATGGGGAAAGGATTCCCTGTTTAATAAATGGTGTTGGGAAAACTGGCTAGCCATGTGGAGAAAGCAGAAACTAGACCCCTTCCTGACACCTACACTAAAATTAACTCCAGATGAATTAAAGACTTAAAAATAAGACCCAACACCATAAAAACACTAGAAGAAAATCTAGGCAAAACCATTCAGGACATAGGAGTAGGCAAGGACATCATGACCAAAACAACAAAAGTATTAGCAACAAAAGCCAAAATAGACAAATGGGACCTAATCAAACTCCACAGCTTCTGCATGGCAAAAGAAACAGTCATTAGAGTGAATCAGCAACCAACAGAATGGGAAAAAATTTTTGCAGTTTACCCATCTGACAAAGGGCTGATAACCAGAATTTACAAAGAACCAAAACAGATTTACAAGAAAAAAACAAACAAGCCCATTCAAAAATGGGCAAAGGATATGAACAAACACTTTACAAAAGAAGACATACATGAGGCCAAGAAACATATGAAAAAATGCTCATCATCACTGGTCATTAGAGAAATGCAAATCAAAACTACATTGAGATACCATCTCATGCCAGTTAGAATGGTGATCATTAAAAAATCTGGAGACAGCAGATGCTGGAGAGGATGTGGAGAAATAGAAACACTTTTACACTGCTGGTGGGAGTGTAAATTAGTTCAACCATTGTGGAAGACAGTGTGGCGATTCCTCAAGGACCTAGAAATAGAAACTCCATTTGACCCAGCAATCACAATACTGGGTATATATAACCAAAGGATTATAAATCGTTCTAGTATAAGGACACATGCACACGAATGTTCATTGCAGCACTGTTTACAATAGCAAAGACCTGGAACCAACCCAAATGCTCATCAATGATAGACTGAACTGGGAAAATGTGGCACATATACACCATGGAATATTATGCAGCAATCAAAAACGATGAGTTCGTGTCCTTTGTAGGGACATGGATGAACCTGGAGAACATCATTCTCAGCAAACTGACACAAGAACAGAAAATGAAATACCACATGTTCTCACTCATAGGTAGGTGATGAACAATGAGAACACATGGACACAGGGAGGGGAGCACTACACACTGGGGTCTATTGCGAGGAATAGGGGAGGGACAGTGCGGGGGTGGAGTTGGGGAAAGATAGCAGGGGGAGAAATGCCAGATATAGGTGAAGGGGAGGAAGGCAGCAATTCACACTGCCACGTGTGTACCTATGTAACTATCTTGCATGTTCTTCCCATGCACCCCAAGACCTAAAATGCAATTTTAAAAAAGTCAGAGAACAACAGATGCTGGAGAGGATGTAGAGAAATAGGAACATTTTTACACTGTTGGTGGGAGTGCAAATTAGTTCAACAATTGTGGAAGACAGTGTGGCAATTCTTCAGGGATCTAGATTAAAAAATACCATCTGACCCAGCAATCTCTTACTAGGTATATACCCAAAGGATTATAAATCATGCTACTATAAAGACACATGCACATATATGTTTATGGCAGCAGTATTCACAATAGCAAAGACTTGGAGCCAACCCAAATGCCCATCGATGATAGACTGGATAAAGAAAATATGGCACACATACACCATGGAATAGTATGTGGCCATAAAAAAGCATGAGTTCATGTCTTTTGCAGGGACATGGATGAAGCTGGAAACCATCATTCTCAGCAAACTAACACAGGAACAGAAAACCAAACATTGCATGTTCTCATTCATTAGTGGGAGTTGAAAAATGAGAACACATGGACACAGGAAGGGGAACATCACTCACCAGGGTCTGTCAGTGGGTAGGGAGCTAGAGGAGGGATAGCATTAGCAGAAATACCTAATGTAGGTGACAGGTTGATGGGTGCAGCAAACCAGCATGGCACGTGTATACCTATGTAACAAACCTGCATGTTCTGCACATGTATCCCAGAACTTAAAGTATAATTTAAAAAACACTCTAAAAAAAGAAAGATGCATTTGGCTATATTAAATTCAGAGAAAATAGACTTCAGAACACATATTATCACAGACAATAATGTTGATTTCATAATAAGAGATCAATTCATCAACAAAACATAACAATTCTGAATGTTTATACACCTAATAAAGAGTTTCAAAATATGTGAAGTAAAAGCTGATTTAACCAAAAAGAGATATAGAAAAATTGGCAATTATGGTTTAAGATTTCAGTATCTCTAACTCAGTAATTGATCAAACAAATTGACAGAAAATTGGTAAGGAAACTGAAGACTTGATCAATACTGTCAACCAACGTGACCAAATTAACATTTATAAAATCCAACACTCAATATCAGCATAATACACATTTTTTTTCCAAGAGCACATAAATACTTACTGAGGTAGATTTTGGGCAATAAAATAACTCAATACTTTTTTTTTTTTTTGAGATTTAGTCTTGCTCTGTAGCCAGGCTGGAGCACAGTGGCGCAATCTCAGCTCACTGCAACCTCCTCCTCCCAGGTTCAAGTGATTCTTCTGCCTCAGCCTCCTGAGTAGCTGGGACTGCAGATGTGCGCCACCACGCCCAGCTAATTTTAGTATTTTTATTAGAAACAGGGTTTCACCACGTTGGCCAGGATGGTCTTGATCTCTTGACCTGTGATCTGCCCACCTCAGCCTCCCAAAGTGCTGGGATTACAGGCATAATCCACCGCTCCTAGCCAACTCAATACATTTAAAAAAGATTCAAGTGACCAGGCACGGTGACTCACGCCTGTAATCCCATAACTTTGGGAGGCTGAGGCAGGCAGATCACTTGAAGCCAGGAGTCTGAGAAAAACCGGGCCAACATGGTAAAACCCTGTCTCTATTAAATATTCAAAAATTAGCTGAGTGTGGTGGTATGCACCTGTAATCCCATCTACTCAGAAGGCTGAGGCACAATAATCACTTGAAATTGGGAGGCAGAGATTGCAGTAAGCTGATATCTTCACTGCACTCCAGCCTGGTGACAGAGGAAGACTCCATCTCAAAATAAATAAATAAATATATAAAAATAAAAAAATTCAAGTCACATAACTCCTCCAATAACAAGTACTTTCACTCATAAGTGGGAACAATACGTACCCGTTATGAGTCCCTATGAAAAATTTAAAACAATATATAAAAGAATATGAACAGAAAAGACACTCAATCATGTCGCTATTATAATGTGCTCAAGACAGCCAAGCTAGAACGTAGACAGGATCCAGAGTAGAGGCCCTAGTCTGCCAAACGTCAAAGCCAATACTTCCCAATATACAAATCAGATGCCCTCACAGTATTTTGATGAGAACAAGTAGAATAGTGCCTGTGATCAGGCTTTGTAGTCTAAAGACCACAAATTCACATGTAGTGAATAATTGCTGTTATTATCAACATTCAAGGTTATGAATTTGAGTATTTACAATGTTCTGATATCAGCACATATCAAATAAAGTGTCTTTTTTGGTCTAAATTCTCATTTAATAGAATACATTTTAAAAGCCAATAACTTGTCTCCTGAGTACTGTAATAAATATACACACATACACATACACATAAATATATCATATATGTATATACATATAAGAATAATTCCACATACATATTAATGTTATTCTATACATGTATACAAACACTATATTACATATTATTACATGTTAATGCACATGTGCACAAATACGATCTACATTTACATTTGCAATAATGTTACTTTAAATGCACACAAATATGTAGTCAATAACAGCTTATAATAGTAATGTCAGCTTATACTTACGTGTTAATTTGTAGTTTTCAAAGCAATTTCATATGTATCATCTCATTTGACATTCGCAATTGTCCTACACTGTAAGTAGACTAAAAATCATTACAGCAAAGCATAGTGGGAAAAGCATGCATTCTAGAATCAGGAAGATTTGGTTTCAAATTCTAGTGAAGTCTGTTGCAGAAGCAGACTGAGAGACATACTGAAAATAAAACATGATAAGTGCAGTGGGAAACCGAAATAGGTACTGGGAAGCCCAACCACAGGTGCACAAGATGGGACAGGAAGAGAAGACAGCCTGGGAGAAGTTCTATCTGAGCTGTCTTACAGAAGTGACATAAGAGTAGTGGATCTCAGGGCGTCAAGGCACCACATGCAAAGGCACTGGGACAAGAGTCCATTTTTGTTGGTTTCACTTTTTCCTCGTGAATCCTAAACCTGGTCTTCCAGTGGCCCATTTCTTACCCAGCCACCATGTTCTCCCTTCATGATTTTACTCACTACACCATTTTTAATTATTGCCTCCCACTTTAGAAATGGTCTCCGCATCGACTCAGTCCCAAATTTCCAACCACTAGGTTAGAGGCCCAGCCATCACTAGCAACTCAACGTATCTAAAATAGGTTTCACTCCCACCCCTTTGCCTTACTCCAAATCATTTTCCAGACTTTTTTTTCAGGTTTCCTTTTTTGAATTTTTATTTTTATTTTTTATTGCATTTTAGGTTTGGGGGTACATGTGAAGAACATTCAAGATTGTTGCGTAGGTACACACACGGCAGCGTGATTTGCTGCCTTCCTCCCCATCACCTATATCTGGCATTTCTCCCCATGCTATCTCTCCCCAACTCCCCACCCACTGCCGTCCTTCCCCTATTTCCCCCGATAGACCCCAGTGTGTAGTGCTCCCCTCCCTGTGTCCATGTGTTCTCATTGTTCAACTTTGTTTCTGTTAAGAACAGACAGCACCATCTTCTTAAGCATCTGGCTGAAGCTGGCAAATCCTACTGCCTTACTCCTCTCTCCTTCATCTACCACATTTTTTTGTAATTCTTCTCAATAGCATCCCCAATTTTAATTACTTTACAACTGTTGGTGTTAAAGCCTTGATACTGCTCAATATTGTAGTGTATTAGCCCAGGATCTTCTTGTAGAAATGGCAGAAATTTCAACTCAGATTGCCTTTAATAACATAATTTGTGGGCAAATAAAACTGAAAATTAGACTTTAGACAGGGCTGAATCCAGATCCTCATTATTACCAAATATCACTCTCCATATTATCACTGCTCTAGTTCTCTCTGACTTGACAGCACTCTCAGTCACTTTTTCTTATATAAGAAATAACAAACACAGGTTTGGGCTTAAATCCTACCAACTGGTAACCCCATTGGCAAGAGGATGCCTCACTCACGGTTACAGCTAACATTCTATGAATGATTGTTCATACAATGTGCTGTATGTTTTCTCCTTGGCCAGACTTAGGCCACTAACCCTATCCCCAGAGTGGGGGTTAGATCGACCCCACCCAAATCGCAATGACTGAGTAGAAAAGATGGTCCCCCAAAGCAGAACTGAAGAGGTACTACCCTAAACTGAGAAAAAACAGCTAGTTGGTCAAAAATAAATTTAAAACTTATGAAATATACCTCCAGTATGCTTCTTTATTGTATTTCTTAATTCTAATTTCATTCCACTTTAAGTCACTCTATTCCATTTGCAAATTAATCTTAAGATACATTTGATTACTTCTTCCCACTGTTCATGAGTCTTCAATGACTCCTCACTAGAAGCCCTACGGTGCTCAGGGAATAGCAATTTCCAAGCATGTGTGAAAATCTTCAGAGCCCTCCTTGAATGAGACGGAGAGATTTTGAAAGAGGTGAAGCTTTAATGAATAATCAACGTGGGTGAGTGACAGACTTAGTTTTATTTCTGGCAGTCCAGTTGGACACCTTGGGCTAGTGTAGCTTGTAAACAAGTCTGTTACATAAGAATCCACCTGTCATGGATGAAATTCACAGCAAAGCATCCAGAAAGGCAGAATTTGGCAACTCTGAGTTTCCTGTGTAGCTGTCAAAATTCTTATTTCACCTACTGCCGTCCTTTGTCCCTTCTCACATAGCTCCAGGAGAGCTGTGTGAGTTTTTCCTCTCTTCCTCACATGTCATGAGCTGCACTAGAATGTAATACTTGAAGGACAGGGAATGTGTCTCTTTTACTGATGTCTGTATTCCAATGCCTAACAGAGTACCTGGAAAATTGTACCCTTAATATTTATTGAATAAACGAATGGTAAGTGCCAAACAGTATCTTTTTCACTTCACCTAACCCAGAGTCTTACATACAGCATAGTCTTGCATACAGATGGATTTAACTTCTCAAAACACATTTTTAAAAAGGATTCTAATCATATTTTGGGAGCGGGGGAGTCAGTGCAAATTTTGAGAAGTAAGCTCATTTAAATTATCTATGCACCAGAATTCTACAATTGATAACTTCTAATCATAAAACTGTAGAATGTTCACAAATAAGAGGGATGTACTCACCAGGTTCTATTTCTCTGTGTCATTTCCATTTCAGTGTAAGCACTGCGGAAAGCAAACACCACGAACATTTTCAAACAAATGTCATCTATCCTTCAATGTGAATCATGCCACTCTTAACCAACCATAGGTAGAACTACCATCACACATGCACATTCTTCCTCCCATCCAGAAAAATTCTACCCCCCTCCAGGGTCTTCCCACCTTGATGTTCACCCTCTGCACCACTAGGTGGCCATCCGGGCTCAGCATCTAGCAGTTTTCCTACTGCTTGGGAGACCCAGTGAATTTTAATGCTATTGAGCAACTCTGCTCAAACACTTCTGGTGTGAACTGAGCAAAGCTCTGGTTGCTAGGCAACCATCACAAAAGCACAAGGATTTCCAAAATAAAGAGAGACCCAGAGCACACCTGAATCCAATACAATTGCTCTGTTTATTTACAACTGGTTAGATTGTACCCCTTTCTTATTTAGATGGTTTATTTCTCTATAAATGACTCCAGAAAATATTATGACTCTAGCCCTTCCAATTTTTAACTAAATTGAAAGTATTTTTACTTTTTCCAGACTGTCAGTGAGGAAAGAATGAGGTATGTTTCAAGCTGGAACTTCTAGAAAATAGTGGGTGCTCAATAAATATTTGTTGAACTAATTAATTAATATGTGGATACAAGGGCTTCCTTTTGCATCCTGAGGCAACCATGGCCTCGGGGGAAAGCCAGGCTGGCTGCGTCCTGAGGCAATCACTCACTCTGAGAAAGCCAGATGCCGTGTTGTGAGGGAACTCAAGCCATCTATGGAGAGGCCACATGGTTAGGAAATAAGGCCTACTGCCTACAGCCATGTGAGACAGCCATCTTCAAATCAGATTCTCCAGCCTTGATTAAGCTTTCAGATGACCATAGCCTGTACCAACATCCAACTGCAGTCACATGTAAGACCCTCAGCCAGAACCACCCAGGCAGGCCATTCCCAAATTTTTGACCATTAGAAAGAGGAAAATACAAGTCAAGTGTTTATTATTTTAAGCCATTATGTTTTGAGGGTGATTTCTTACGCAGCAAGAGATAATACAATCTTCTTTCACCTTGTTTGAGATGACAGCTTATTAAACTGCAAACTCTCAGAGGGCAGGTTTTCTGTCTTATTCACTCCTGTATTCCTGGTATCTTGTATGCATCCAATAAACAATGAGTAACAATTCACTTAATGGCAAGCTGGTCCCTAACTTTTTATAGAAATCTATATCGGTTCACACCCAGAAACAGAAGTATAATTCTTCAATCAAATGATCTCTTTTAGCAAAAAAAAACATTAGACAGCATAATTATCCAAAAAGAACTATTGGAAATTATGGGAAAAAATGTTATTAGAATTTACATCATCCTCCTCCCTCACTGGGGTGAGAGGGAACTACGTGTAGAAGGAATACAGGGCCTTGAAGTATTCAAAGAAAGAATAATCAACAAAGGGCATAGTTTGAGAAGTTCAGCTTCTCATGAGAAGGAAAAGGCATTGTAAGGTGGCCCAGGGGGACTAAGATGTCAAGCTCCACTTGCAGTTTTTCTTGAAGTGCTCCTGAAGCAATATCGTAAAAGGAATTTGAGAATACAAGTCCAGTTGAACAAGTTAACCCTTCAGCCCCTTTTCTAACCTGAGCTGTTGTGGTTGCTCCTGTCCTCTGCTGGCCTGAGAAAGCTCAGGAGGAAGACCATGGTGCTAACATTTCCCCCCTTCACATTCACACACACCCTCTCTCCATCAAGTATCTTATTAGACTGTTTGAGCACAGCCTAAATACGTGTCCTCAAATAAGAGATGGTGAATAATAACAGCAAATCTTTTTCTTGTTCCCTGACAATAAAGCTGGTATCAATTAAAAGCAAGTTTTGCCCTTCCCTGCCATCTCAGGTGATGAGGTTACTGCCTGTATTCAAATCAAAGACACATTCATCAATTCCTTTCCTTCTAATGGCTCAATTTCTAGAGTTAACATTGTGTACTCTGCCACATGCTGTGAGGTATGTAAGAAAAGTGGCATCTGACCTGGTATCTCAGTTACTTATCACCCCGCTCCAGAGCCAGGGGCAGTTTCAAATGTGTTCAATTGCCCAAGATCTAAAAATTAAAAATAGTAATTTAAATGTCCCAGATCAAAGAGTCATATTCTTCTCTTCTTTCCATTCATTGCTTTTGAGTCTTGCCATGACCGCAATATCAGGTAAACAGCAGGCCTCTAAAATTTAATATTGCTATTGCTGTTAATTCCATTCATTATTGAAAAGCTGGTTCAGCATCAACTATGTACTAACGTTATACTAAGTTTTTTATACACATTATTTAATTTGTGTCAATAACAACCCATTGTACTGAGAAAAATGAAGCTCAAATATTTTGAATTATTTACCAGAGGCTGCAAACTCCAAACCCAGGTATTTTTGGTTAGCCCTACTGCCCTAATCAGAAATCTTTTAAATGAAAATGACCTTTGTATCCACCAAGATCATGAATCCCAAGATTCTCACCGCCCTGGCTTTCTTGTGTGTTAATCAAGATTCCACGGTTTTGAAAGAGAGTCATTGGTTAAATTAATTTAGAGATAATATTTCTCTGCTTATGGAAAAATATTTGAAAACCCAACCCAGGTCTTTGCTCAGCATGAGACGATCACATTTATCACAGAATCCATAATGCTCCTAGCATAGGTAGTTGACATCTCACCAAAGCATGGCTTTTCCAAGATATGAAAAATTGTTCTAAGTTCCTCATTATTCTGGTCTTACCTCCCAGAGATTTTTAAGGGAGACATTTAATATAATCAATATAGTGTTTTAAGAAGGTTCTATTCTGAGGATATTAATATAAAAAGTGACCAGTGTTAGGCCCTCTGTCGATGCCCCATTTCTCCCAGCCCACTCCATGTTAACCCAGCAAGGAGGAAGACATGGAGGAAGGGAGGCAGGAGAGCAGAGGGTGAGAGAGAAGAGATGGCTTTGAATTCAATAGGTTCCAAAGCCAATAGAGTGGCAGGCAGCACCAAACATCCTGCTGTTTGACAATGCTGCCACCTTCTGGCATACATTGGAAAATTACTAGAAAATACAGCTTGTCACTGTCGTTTAATAGAAAAATCACAGAGATGTGATCTGATATACCGACAAAGTTTTTTTATTACCTCCAAGGTATTCCTGACATCTATTTAAACTACAATTCAATACACTTACTCTTCAAGCTCCTGTCTTTTGAAGTATTCCATACTATGCCTGGATGATTAGAGAAACTTCCTCAATGTGGTACCTACCTCCATGCCTGCGACCTTCCAATCCAGTCCTCCCCCACCCACCCCCTGCCTCTAGCAGTCAGAGTCTCCATGACTGAATTTTACTTGGAACAAATTCAAATGTATTTCTCTGGGCCAGGAAGGATCCCAAACTTGTGGCCTGCAAACCAAGTTACAGTGGCTCAGATTTTATTGTATGTCCAGAATAGTGTTTTAAGTGGCTGTAATGGAACACCACCATGTCTCAGTCTGCCGGCAACTTCCCACTCACATCTAATACACGTACACACACACACACACACACACACACATACACACACCCCTATTCACATTCTCATTTATTTACACATAAGACCTCTGAAGTCAGGAAAGTTTACTTGGAAATTTACATTCACCCAGAACCTCAGAATGTGACCTTACTTGGAAATAGAGCCCTTGCAGATGTATTTAGGTAAAAAAAAAGGTCACACTAGATTAGAGTGGGTCCTAAATCCATGACTTACAATAAGCATATAAGGACATGATTTATGTCCTTATAAGAAAAGACACAATTTTATTTCAAGATGGCAGATTAGAGGCTTTTAGCATGGCTCAGCCACTTGGAAATAGCAAGACAGTGCGTAAAGATCAACTCTGTGAGCTTTAATACAAGAAGCAAAAAAGGAATTCACCAGGATTGTAAAGGACATTCCAAATGCCAGAGGCAACGCCAGCAAACAGCCCCCATGACAGATAAAAGTGAGTGAAGCCCTAGTACATGAGAGAGACAGAGGACCTCCCTCTGTAAGTCACATTTCCATGGGGATCCAAGAAAGACAGGCCAAGGGAGAGAACTTTGTTTCTCTCAAATCGTGAAACTACTTGGGGAGATGTTTGAAGCCACTGTGAATGAATGGCAAGGGAAAAAGCTACAGACATATTCCCAGACTCAGGATGGACATCAAGATACCATTTTTAATCTCGGTGCACACAAAGTCATCCATTCTTTGGTGCCCCGGCAGGATGATTGCACAGGAATTGTAGTCATGGGTAAGAGATTGGAGCAGCTGCTCTGGAGTGGGGTTGGAGCCTCCACAGTCAGAGCTATGGAAAGTGCCTCAGTAATAGGTTCTAGAATTGTATTCTCTTCCATCACAAGTCTGGGGCAAGAGGAAATCTGCTACAGCCACAGTTTCCTTTGGGCAGCAAGACTTCAGCCAGGGCCATCTTGGCAACCTGGAACCCACCTGTATATGCCATTGCTGGGTGCCCAGACTGCTCCTCTGAAATCATGGTACAGCAGGGCCCTCTTCACTCCACCCCCAGGCAGAAATCCAGGCATTCAGAGCATACATGATCTGGACCAGCAGCCTAAGCTCCCCATCCATCCTGGACATAGACTGTGTTGTAGCAAGGTTCTCAGTCCTCTACGCCCAAGCAGATCTCTAGGCATTCAGGGCACCTGCTTGCCCAAATCAGCAGCCTGAGTCTCCCCACTCCTTCTGTGCAGATATCTTGGTGCAAAGGGCCCTCTCTGCTCCACACTCAGGCAGACCTCCAGGTAATTGGAACACCCATTCAACTTCGTAAGCAGCCTGACCTGCCACACTGCTTCTGTGCAGAGACCCTAGTGCAGAGGGGTCATCTCTGCTACATACCCAGGCCAATCTCCAGGCATCTGGAGCATGCACTCTTTTGGATTAGAGTTTAGGTTGCCCCCGCCACCATACAGAGAACATGGGACTCAGGAGGTTTTCCAGCTCCACACCTAGGCACACCTCCAGGTGCTTGGTAGTCAACTACTGGATTCTCCCTCAGCACAGGTGCTTGTGCCTGCCATCAGGAGACCTGTAGGTGGACCTCAATGAGCATCACCTCCCCCAGCTTCCCTGAGCAGGGAGCTCAGACCACTATGCATTCCACAAATCAGTTCATTGTCTGGGGCAACATAGAGCTTCTGGCAGTAAACGAGGATCAAGTATATACCTAGCTACACCAGCTGCACCAGCTCTTACCTATAAGCACCATCTACTGGCTTGTAGATCCAACTTCACAATGCAATATAAAATTTGCTGAAAGAAGAACACAGGGCTATAGAAGGAAAGCCAAAAGACCTTACCAAGCATTCTCTACAGTCTCACCCCTTAGGGAAGGGGAAAAGGGGGGGAAAAAAAAGACTATTATAGGGAAATAAAGAAAAAAAAACTCCTACACACACTAATTACAAATATTAGAAGTGCTAGGGTCTCCAGATGAGAAGGAACAAGCACAGAAAATTTTGAATTTAATGATGCCACCAAAGGATCACATTAACTCTACAGCAATGGTCTCTAATCAAAATGGAAACTCACAAATGGCAGATAAAGAATTCAGAGTATAGATTGCAAAGAAGCTCAGTGAGCTCCAAGACAAGGTTGAATACCAACACAAGGAAACTTCTAAAGCAATCCAGGAAATGAAGAAAGAGATAAACATCTTAAAAAGAAATCTATCAGAGCTTCTAGAATTGAAAAACTCACTTAAGGCATTTCAAAATACAATTGAAACTTTTATCAATAGAATGGACAAAGCAGAAGAAAAAATTACAGCAAGGGCTTGAAGACCAGTTTTTGAACTAGCCCAGTCAGACAAAAATAAACAAATAGAGTTTTTATAAATAAACAAAGTCTTTGAGAAATACGGGATTAAGTAAAGCTACCAAACCTACAAATTATTGGAATTTCTGAGAGAAAAGGAGAGAAAGCAAACAACCTGGAAAATGTATTTGAAGAAATAATTCAAGAAAATTTCCCTAATCTTCCTAGAAAGATACAAAAAAAATCAGATACAAAAAATCCAGAGAATGCTTATGAGATACTATATAAAATGAGCAGAGCATGTTGATTCCTCAAGGACCTAGAAATAGAAACTCCATTTGACCCAGCAATCCCATTACTGGGTATATAACCAAAGGATTATAAATTGTTCTACTATAAGGACACATGCACACAAATGTTCATTGCAGCACTGTTTACAATAGCAAAGACTTGGCACCAACCCAAATGCCCATCGATGAAAGATTGGACAGGGAAAATGTGGCACATATACACCATGGAATATTATGCAACCATTAAAAAAGATGAGTTTGTGTCCTTTGTAGGGACATGGATGAACCTGGAAACCATCATTCTCAGCAAACTGACACAAGAACAGAAAATCAAATACCGCATGTTCTCACTCATAGGTGGGTATTGAACAATGAGAGCACATGGACACAGGGAGGGGACCATCACACACTGGGGTCTGTCTGGGGGAAACGGGAAGAACAGCAGAGAGTGGGGAGTTGGGGAGAGATAGCATGGGGGGAAATGCCAGATATAGGTGATGGGGAGGAAGGCAGAAAATCATACTGCCATGTGTGTACCTAAGCAACAATCTTGTATGTCCTTCACATGTACCCCAAAACCTAAAATGCAATTTTAAAAAATGAGCAGCACCAAGACATATAATTACCGGAATGTCCCAAGTCAATGCTAAGGAAAAAAAACCTTAAACATAGCTAAAGAAAAAGGTCATAGCTAGGCATGGTGGCTCACACCTGTAATCCCAGCAGTTTGGGAGGCTGTGGCAGGCAGATCACCTGAGGTCAGGAGTTTGAGACCAGCCTGGCCAACATGGCAAAACCCTATCTCTACTAAAAATACAAAAATTAGCTGGGTGCAGTGGCAGGCACCTGAAGTCCCATATACTCGGGAGGCTGAGGCAGGAGAATTGCTTGAACCCAGGAGGTGGAGGTTGCAATGAACTGAGATCATGACACTGTGCTCCAGCCTGGACAACTGAGCAAGACTCTGTTGCAAAAAGAAAAAGAAAAAGGTCACATCATATACAAAGGGAATCGCATCCAGGTTAAAAACAGACTTCTCAACAGAAACCTTATAAACCAGAAGAGATTGGGAGTCTATCTTCACATATTTAAAGGAGAGAATTTCAAACCAGGAATTTCATATCCTGCCAAACTAAAGTTCATAAGCAAAGGTGAAATAAAATCCTTTCCAGATAAGCAAACATGAAAGAAATTTGTTACAACTAGACCACCCTTGTAAAAGATCTGTAAGGGAGTTCTAAACTTGGAAATGAAAGAGCAATACCTGCTCATAGCCTACAGACCCTACAAAGCAACCCCACTTTTACAAAGTAGCCAGCTCCTTGAATGTAAGTGGTCTAAATGCTCCACTTAAAAGTCACAGAGTGGCTAGTTGGATTAACAAAACAAGACCCATCCATCTGCTGTCTTCAGGAGACCCATCTCACATGTAATGATACTCTTAGGCTCTAAGCAAAAGGTTGGAAAAAGATCTCCTGTACAAATGAAAACACAAGAGAGCAAGGGTTGCTATTCTACTATCAGATAACACAGACTTTAAACCAATGGCCATCAAGCAGAACAAATAAGGGCATTATATAATAATAAAGTTTTCAATTCGACGAGACTTAACTATCCTAAATAGATACATACCCAACATTGGAGCATCTAGATTTATAAAACAAGTATTTAAGGCTTACAAAAAGACTTAGCCACACAGTAATAGTGCGGGACTTCAACACCAACTGTCAGCATTAGACAGATCATTGAGGCAAGAAATTAACAAAGAAATTTCGTACTTAAATTGGTACTTGACCATTTGGACCTTGTGATGGTTAGTACTGTCAACTTGATTGGATTAAAGGATACAAAGTAGTAATCCTGGATGTGTCTGTGAGGGAGTTGCCAAAAGAGATTCACATTTGAGTCAGTGGGCAGGGGAAGGCACACCCACCCTTAATCTGGTGAGCATTATCTAATCAGCTGCCAGTGAATATAAAACAGGCAGAAAAATGTGAAATGGTGAGATTTGCTTAGCCTCCCAGCTGACATCTTTCTCCTGTGCTGGATGCTTCCTGCCCTCGAACATTGGACTCCAAGTTCTTCAGCTTTTGAACTCAGGCTGGCTCTCCTTGCTCCTCGGCCTGCAGACGGCCTAGTGTGGGACCTTGTGATCATGTAAGTTAATACTTAATAAACTCGTGTGTGTGTGTGTTTGTGTGGGCATGCATATTTCATTAATTCTGTCCCTCTACAGAACCCTGACTAATACAGACCTAATAGACATCTAGAGAATACACCCATCAACCACAGAATATACATTCTTCTCAACTGCACATGGAACATAATCCAAGATCAACCACTTGGATTGGTCATAAAGCAAGTCTCAATAAACTAAAAAATAAAATAAAATTATACGAGCAATACTCTGGGACTAGAGTAGAACAAAAATAGAAGAACATCTCTCAAAAGCACACAATTACATGCAAATTAAACAACTTGCTCCTGAATCACTTTTGGGTAAACAAAATTAAGGCGGAAATCAAAAAATTCCTTGAAATAAATGAAAACAGAGATACAAAATACCTAAATCTCTGAGATGCAGCAAAACCAGTGTTAAAAGGAAAGTTTAGAGTGTTAAATGACTAACTCAAAAAATTAGGAAGAAATCTCAAATTAATGATCTGACATCACACCTAGAACTAGAAAAACAAGAACAAAATAACCCCAAAGCTAGCAGAAGAAAATGAATAACTAAAATCAGAGTGGAACTGAACAAAATTGAGCCCCAAAAATCTATACAACAAATCAACAAAAGCAAAAGTTGTTTTGATATAATAAACAAAATAAACCACTAGCTAGATTAACAAGGAAAAAAAAAAAACAGAAGATCCAGTAAGCACAATCAGAAAAGACAAAGGTAGCATCACAACCAGTCTCATAGGTATATAAAAGATCCTCAGAGACTATTATGAATTCCTCTACATGCACAAACCAAAAAATCCAGAGGAAGTGAATAAATTCCTGGAAAAACAAAATCTCCAAGATTGAATTCGGAAGCAATTACAATAAAAACAAAAATCAACAAATGGGAGCTAATTAAACTAAAGAGCTTCTGCACAGCAAAAGAAATTGTCAGCAAAGTAAACAGACAACCTACAGAATGGGAAAAAACATTTGCAAACTATGCATCTGACAAATGTCTACAATCCAGAATCTATAAGAAACTTAATTAATTGAACAAGCTAAAAACAAATAACCCCATCAAAAAACGGGCAAAAGACATGAACAGATACTTCTCAAAAGAAGACATACAAGTGGCTAACAATCATTTTTTTTTTAATGTTCAACATAGCTAATCATCAGAAAAATGCAAATCAAAACCACAGTGGGATATTATCTCACACCAGTCAGAATGGCGATTATTAAATGTCAAAAAAACAACAGATGCTGATGAGGCTGCAAGAAAAAAGGGAATGCTTATACACTGTTGACGGGAATGTAAATTAGTTCGGCCACTGTGGAAAGCAGTTGGAGATGTCTCAAAAAATTTATAACAGAACTACTATCCAACCCAGCAATCCCATTACTGTGTATATATCAAAAAAAAAAATTGTTCCACCAAGGAACTAGAACTGCAAAGTTTTCTCCAAAGGACACCCCTTCCATATTATACAGACCCAAAAAAGCCAGTGTTTATTTTTGTATTTTGGAAACACTTGTGTGATGTGAGCCAATTCCTCTAATAAGTCTCCACATATATATATATATAGTTCTGTCTTTCTGGAGAATCCTAACTTCATAGGTCTATTATTCTACCTTTTTTCCCCACTCTCTGGAGGACAAGGGACTCAGTCTATGTATGTCAGCATGAGACAGCAAGAAAGGCAGACGTCAGCATCAGGAGAAGGGATGAGTCCAAGGGCCAGGACCCTGGGAAGCACCTCTGAACTGCCCGGCTATGGGAGTGTGAACATCTGTACAAGAGAAATTAATGTTTTTAACACTTCCTTACTGTCAAACACCTTGCATGTATTATGTAATCCAATCTTACAACACTATTCTAAAGATAAAGCAACAGGACAAAAAACATCTTGCTCAAAACCCATTCCCTTTCCGTTTACTCCGTGTGGGCTTTCAGGAATAAGTGAAGTGCCTGAAGGAGGAGAGACTGTGTTTACAGAATTGCCACACCTACAACTTCTAAGCAACATCCCAGAACTGACGCACAGAATAGTCACATTCCTTCCAGCTGACAATCTTCACAATGCCTTTATTTTACTTCTGCCTCCTCTAATATTCGTAAAAGTCACATACCCAGTTTTCTTAATCTTAGGAATCTGATGTGTGGCACATTGAGGACATAGCTTAGAGCTGTACTTTCTGCATATCACCACCAGACAAGATTGACCAAAATGGAGTTTTACTTCCTATCATTTACACTGGAAAAACCATAGACTTGAAATATAAAATCTTAATTACATACCCCACTCCTCCATGCACCAACATGCTGAGAGCCCTGCTTCAGGTGAGCTTCCTTGATTGATGATATTCTGTGTACCTAGATGTGCCAAGAGGCTGAGCTGTCCCTGAGGACATGGAACTTTCACAATTATGTTCTTCTGCTTTACCATAGTAACTGATATGGTTTGGCTGTGTCCCCACCCAAATCTCATCTTGAATTGTAGATCCAATAATTCCCACATGTTATGGGACTGGGTGGCAGGTAATTGAATCATGGGGCAGTTTCCCCAGTACTGTTCTCATGGTAGTGAATCAGTCTCACAAGATCTGATGGTTTTATAAGGGGTTTCCCTCTTCATTTGGTTCTCATCCCCTCTTTGTCTGCCTTTTTTTCTTCATAAATTACCCAGTCTCAGATGTCTTTATCAGCAGCATGAAACCAGACTAACACAGTAATCATTTTACTGTTTATATGTGTGTCATATACCTTAAATATACACAATAAAAGATATTTTTTAAAAAAACAAATTTTACATGTCAGAACCTCCTAGACCTCACTCTATGCAACTCAACGTTTTGCTGATTCCAATTTGTATCCTTTTGCGGTGATAAAATGTAAATGCAAGTATGACACTTTCAGTGAGTTCTGAGTTGTGTTAGTTATTGAACCAGAGGGTCTAGTGAGAAACCCCAAGTTTGTAGTCAGCTGGTAAAAAGTGAAGATGTTCTGGGAACTCCCAAATTTGCGGCTTGTGTCTGAGGTGAGGGCAGTGCCCTGAGTCTGTAAAATTCAGCCTGACTCCAGGTAGTTAATTTCAGGAGTTGTTTTCTGATCTCACAAAAGTCATATTGGCTACAGTTACTCTGACTCACTGAAACATGTGCTTTGGGAAGAGAAAGAATAAAAGAGTGAGAGATGAATAAACATTGATTCCTGAATGGCTACCTAGTCCCTAGAAACCTATAAAATAAAATTCCATCTGTGCAGTGATCGGTTACGATAGAAGTTGAGGACCTTTGTTTTCTAAATACTAATTCTTATCTTAACTGACGAGTTAAGCAATGAAATTTTTTTTTTTTTGAGACAGTCTTGCTCTGTCACCCAGGCTGGAGTGCAGTGGCACAATCTTGACTCTCTGCAGCCTCCATGGCCTGGGTTCAAGCAATTCTCCTGCCTCAGCCTCCAGAGTAGCTGGGACTACAGGCACATGCCACCACTCCTGACTAATTTTTGTAGTTTTAATAGAGACAGGGTTTCACCATGTTGACCAGGCTGGTCTCTAACTTCTGACCTCAAGTGATCCACCCACCTCCACCTCCCAAAGTGCTGGGATTACAGGCATGAGTCACTGAGCCTGGCCAGCAATGGAATTGGGAAAAGAGAGATCCAACTCCTAAGAAAGCTGGCTCCTTGTGTGCATCAGGAAATGCAAATTAACAAGAAAGAGCAAAACATACAATTCCTTGTTTATTGTGATCCATAATAATAGCTAAAGTGAAAGAAATAGCAAGCCAAGCTTAGATTCTGGCTGGTCTGACTACAGCCCCAGGACTCAGGGTCCTCATGGAAAGAATGTGTTGGGGAAGATCCTGATGCTGGATCAAGTTCAGATTCTGGCCCACCCGAGATATAGCCACTAGCCTCAAAGCCATTTCCAAAGGGAAATGTTACGCTGAAACTTGAACAGGGAAGAAGACTGGTGTAGTTCCTAAGAAAATGGGGAAACAAGAAGAGGGTGAAATAAAGGAGAGCGAGAAAGGATGTCAGGGATCTCATCCCAGCAGGGTGGAAATCTTTAAATGCCTATAAAGAAACGGAGTGAATAAAGCAGATGTTCATGGGCCAAAAAAAGTTCTCAATGCAACACTCCTAGGGTTTGGGATGGGAGCCCCTGCTGTTCCAATAATGAAGGGCCAGTTTCATTCACCCTAGTTTGAAGAAAGTAAGAAATTTGACTTCAGATCACCTGACATGATGATCCCACTATCTAATCAGTACAAGGATTGACCAAAGGACCCGAGTTCCTTGTATGAATTCAGGTCGCTGATGTAAGAATGTTTAAAATCATAGAAGGTACAAGAGAGGCCGGGCAATTATCTAAGACTGCCCAGAGCCCCAGATGAGCCCTCCTTCCCTTCCACATGCCACGACCTTAAGTAATGGAAAACACAGTTTTCAATCCATAGTTTGCAGAGGAACAGAAGCCATCTCATTTAATCGGTAAGAGGGTTGAGAAAAACTCATTTACCCGATTATCTTTGTACAAATAGAGTTTGGGCAGAGCTGCTCATGCTGAGGATGAGCATTACGAGGGAAAAGGTTGGTGGGGGTGACAGAGGATCCATACAAAACACTACACAAAAAGAAGAGTGGAGGAATCAATACAGGTGGAAAATGTAGCTCAAGAAAAAGAACTGGCCGGCTGCAGTGGCTCACGCCTGTAATCCCAGCACTTTGGGAGGGCAAGGCGGGTGGATCACGAGGTCAAGAGATCGAGACCATCCTGGTCAACATGGTGAAACCCCGTCTCTACTAAAAATACAAAAAATTAGCTAGGCATGGTGGCGCATGCCTGTAATCCCAGCTACTCAGGAGGCTGAGGCAGGAGAATTCCCTGAACCCAGGAGGCGGAGGTTGCAGTGAGCCGAGATCGCGCCATTGCACTCCAGCCTGGGTAACAGGAGCGAAACTCCATCTCGGGGAAAAGAAAAAAGAAAAAGAACTGTTTTGTGCTATGGAAGAATTTAAGAAAAATATTTTAATAAGGCAAAACCTCAAAGTTGCAAAAGTAAAACAACATAAATACGTGAAAAGAGAGATTGCAAAGTTAAGGAAATGAACGGAAGATCACAACACCATATCTGAACTGATAAAATGGAAAGGAATTATATTGAGAGTTGAGTTACAGACATAGAGGAAAGACCTGCCATGATCTCACAGAACGCAGATGAAAAAAAAAATCAAAGATGCAGGAATTACACAAGATAATATATGGAGAATCCTAAAGGATGATTGGCAACTGTGAGGTAGAGAACCTAACATATAGAATATAAAAGCGATTTTATTATTATAAGAGGAAAATTTCCTGAATTGGATCTGCAGCTCACAAGGCACAGTGTCCCAGGATAAGTAATACAGAGTGACTGAATCACAGGTATTGCCTGGTTAAAGTGCTTAACTTCAAGGATGAAGAATGAATTCTTCAGGCATACGTTTAGATGTATTTGTGGAGAGTTTGAGAAACTTTTACTGGCCTTGATCTTCTTCAAAGTATCAGTAAGTCAACAGGAGACCTTTGCATGGCCACAAAAGACTGAGGGCAAGAAGGTGTTACCTAAGAAGATAATCTATCTCCAAAGAGATCCTCAAGAATAAAGAGAAGAGGCAAAGTTTTCCAAATACGAAGGGACATGGGGAGTGAAGCACTACTGAAAAAATTATTTGATCACAGCCAATCAAGGAATAAAATGACTGTTAGTTACCAATGAATAAATTTAGATAGTCTGTGAACTCATGCCTGTAATCCTAGCACTTTGGGAGGCTGAGGCAGGTAGATTACTTGAGACCAAGAGTTCAAGACCAGCCTAGCCAACATCGCGAAACCCCGCCTCTACAAAAAATATATATATACAAAAATTAGCCGGGTGTAATAGTGCATGCCTGTAATCCCAACTATTCAGGAGGCTGAGACAAAAGAATCACTTGAACCTGGGAGGTGGAGGTTGCAGTGAACCAAGATCATGCCACTGCACTCCAGCCTGGGTGACAGAGTCAGACTCTCCCTCAAAAGATAAAAAATTAAATAAAGAATTAATACTAAACAACCCTGAGGAATATGGTTACACTCCTTGGCAATTTACAAATAATAAAATAATTGGGAAATAGGAGATGGTAGAAGAACAAGATGGGAGAATTCACTTCCTTGCCTTTTTTTAGCAGAAAATAAGTAAACACCATCTAAAAGTGAAACACGATGTGAGAAATAGGGATTATTGGAATACACTGGAGTGAATGGGTGATTATTCACTTGATTATTGTCATGTGAGAATGCAGGCCAATGTGATTCTGATGAGATGTCATGTTTAAAATCTTGGTTGATGATTCTAGATGACAGGAGGCTTCTAAAGGATTTTAGGCAGAGGAGTGAAATATAAGGGTTGCATTTTTTTAAATTATTCCCCATGCCTGCTGTGATATGAGCCTCCAGGATTTAAGGAGAATTTGAAGAGAACAGATGGTGGTGGGAAAACCAGCTGGGAGCACTGGACCCGCTGTCCAGGTGAGAAGAGGAGGGCGATGGTGAGTCGGCTGGACTGTGTTGATCGGGGGTTAAGGAGAGAGACGAGTCGAGGTGGACTCCCGGCCTGCAGCTCAGGAGGCCAGGTGGCATTAGCAAATGACACAGAGAGCACAGGATGAGACAGATACATGACCAAGAAAATGTGACAAAATGTTAATAATTGAGGAATATACACATACACACATACACGCACATTTGGGGGCTAACGTTTGATGTGAAACAATTTCAAACTCACAAAATGTTTCAAGAGTTAAAAAAAACTCTTTTATATTCTTCACCCATAGTCCCCAATTATTAATACTTTATCACATTTCCTTGGTCACATATCTGTCTATTATCAAGTCAACTTACTTTTTGTTGCATTTCAATGTAAGTTATCTAACGTTATGGGTACGCTTTGCACAAAACAATTCAAAATGCACACCATGAACTAGAGTCAGTATTTGTTTTTATTATTTTGAAGTAAAATTTAAACATAGTGAAATGCTTACATCTTTAACATACTATTTGAGGAGTTTTGACAAATATATAAACCCCTGTCAATATATAGAATATTCCACCACCCCCAAAACATTTCCTAAAGTCTCTACCCACGGCCGTCTCTACTCCACCTGGAAGAGCGGAGAGGCACAGCCCTATCTCTTGCACCCCTAAAGACACTCACAACATAGACTGGGCAGGGGCCAGCATCTCTGGATTGACTGCCCATCATGGAAGGCTTAGGCCTCAGCCAGCTGCTGCAGCAATGAGAGAGTCTCATAGAGGGCAGACAGCGGTATCTTCAGGGCTCCAACCCAGGTTGACTTGGGGCTATCCAGCTCCATCCTCAGGCCACACCCCTCCAACAGGCCATAGGTGATGGCCAAATCCTCCCTCTGGAGTGGGGCAAGGAGCTCGGGCTTGAGGGTGAAGGGATTGCTCCCGGAGTATCTGAAGTTTGGCTCCAGGATGCTCCTTACCTAGAAGAAGAATGATCAGATTCTACAGATCACCCTTTAAGGTCAGGAAGAGAAAGCTTCTGCCCCAGCAGCCGGGGACCCATGGAGGATAATAAAAGGAACAAGAGCTCTGGGATCCAGAGGACCAGGAGTTACATGCTGATTGTATCCTATAATCAGCAGATCAAGTTATTGGAAATCAGGTTCCACGTCTACAAAATGGTGAAAATAAAACTCCCCTTGTAGAATAACGGTAAGTAGTTTTATTTCTAAATGGATATGCACATATGTATGTATATGGTATATGCATATAAAGGTATGTATTTATGTATACATATACTTGGAGAGAGAAAAACAGAGAAATTAGCAAATCATAACAGTGTAACTAGAGCAGGAGTGATCAGCAAATGGTAACAGTGTGCTTAGAGCAGGAATATCATATCCCCTTAGACCTCAAAGTCCTGTGCTCCAATGTGGCTATTTTAGACCTGCTGGGGAATGCCACAGGGATTGCCATGGAAACTGAGACACTTCTGAGGGTGACTCATACCCACTGGGTCAGGTCTCCAGAAGGACACTGCAGCTAGGGACTTCCCAGTGGCCACCCTGGGATCGGGACTCCTCTTTTGGCATAAACCTGTATCATCTCTTTCCTCAGATTCATTCTTCTTAACTCTGGTTTCCTCGTCCCCTTCCCTGAACTTCTGGTCCCTGGGAAGTCCTCACCATCTCCTGTTGCTGAAGCAGGATCCTCTTCTTCATGGAATAGGCCAGCAAATCATGTTGGATGTCACTCAACACTGAGGGAACATGTGGGGAAAGACAGTAGTGAAGAATCCAGATTTTTCTTCCTACCGTAAAGCAGGAGAACCCCTGAAAGAATAACTCTAAGACAGAGGAATAAACCCATTCAACTTGAAGATCAAATTCTCTGCCCTGGGAAGTCCTTGAGAATGGTTCTCCAGGACGCTAAATAAGAGGGACAAAAGGATGGGATTCAAGGGCTGAAGGCTGAAATCACCCACCTCCAGTGATCTGTGGATGGACATGAGCTGGTGACTTCCTAGACCTTAAATTCATTCTGTATCATATGGCAAGTTATCACAGTGAGCCCTCTGACCTTAGAGAGAGCTGTGATGTAAGGATAAAACCCATGGCATTCAAAGGGCTTTGGAGACATGGCATATAACACAGCGTTTCCGGGTCCTGGGGACCAACATTATGACTCTCCCATTCTTCCCTTTAATTACTCTTACCCATTATGGCTTCAAGGAGATTCAGAATGGGTTCCTTTGATTTAGACAATGCATGGTTTGAATCCTGTTGAAGTATCTTTAGGATGGCACCACCAGGGCCATGCAAATGACCTGAGCTGTCCAATTCCAGCTACAGAAGACAGGTATTATTGTTAACACTAATAACAGTAATGTTATATAATTTGCCTATCTACTGGTGATAACCAAAGGGTAGGAATAAGGGTTCTCTACCTCCCACAGGGGATATCAAGCAGCCTCAGTGTGTGGTGGTTAGCACATCCTGGCCCACTGTGCTTGGGTCCCAGAGTCCCCAGTCTTTCTCAGACCCCTGGCATCTCGCTTATTCTTCCTCCCCCATGTAACTTGGTAGTCATATCTCCTAAGCAATCCCATTTACAGCTTTTACCAGACCTATGCAACTGTGGAACCGCTCACCATGTACATCAGGTCTTGCAGATTCTGTCTGTCTCTGAGCATGGCCAGGATACTAGAGAACACGACACCCTGAACATCCCTTGAGAGCTGGGCCAGTGCCTCTATGTTCCGGGAAACCTCCCCTTGTAGACACTTGAAATCTGTTCTCAGGCATCAACAGCAACCAGAAAGTGGGGACAATTCTTCGATTAGAACATCCATGGAATGACAGCCTGTTTGCATGAATATGAGCCAAACTCCTCTATCCCTTTCAGCTGCTAACCAAAATTATCTCTGCTGATGGCATGCTTGAGCTCTGGGAGTAGAGCTGTTACAAGAAGCTAAAAAGATGGACAGACAATCCAGTGCTCTGAAAGGAGGAAACAGAACACTGGGAGCAGAGATTGAGATTCTGAAATGACATCATCGCAGGTGGAAGAGAATGACAAAGTGGTCATTTCTAGAACATGTCAGGAATACTGTAAAATCTAGCATTGGGCTTTAGAGGCAAAAATCTTGGGGGCTCTGGAATCAGTTTCCATGTTTGTTAAATGGGATGTTATGAGCATTATAAGAGTTTATGTAGGCCAAGCATGCTTGCTCATGTAATCCCAGCATTTTGGGAGGCTGAGATGGGGGGACTGTTTGAGGCCAGGTGTTCAAGACCAGCCTGGTCAACCTAGTAACACCCCATCTCAAAAAAAACAACAGAGTGTATGCATGTAAGACACTTGGCACATATAAGCTACCCTTATTATCATGCAGTTTTTCCAGAATCCTCAATGTCAATGAAGAATGAACCTCGGGCTGCATGTTGGGGCTCTCTGTCTCTCCTAGGAGGCCTCAGGTGCCCTCAGAGTAATCTGCTTGAGATGAGGATCACTGGATTGGAAGCTCCAAAGAGGCAAGAATTTATGTCTCTTTGGTTCATTGCTATAACTTTCAGGTTCAGAATATTGTTTGTTGTCCAATAAGTCCTCAATAAATGTTTGTTTCATGATCAAAGTGTAAATTTGGAAGTGGACCTCAGTTTCTGACTGGCATGAAAACTACCAGTTTGGGTGCTAAGACTTGCAGCTCCCACCCAGAAGCCCCAGAGTCTCCCTTAATAAATACTCACCTTGCTGGCAGGATTCCTCTATTCCTCCTAGAAGGAGAATCAAGTCAGCATCTCCCTTCCTCATCCCCACCAAATTTGCTTTTGAGATGTTTCAGAGGGTTCTGCTCTCCTACCACTTCCTTCCTCTTGCTTAACTTCTTCCTGCCCCATCCCCATCCATCCCTTCATTTTCTAGCCTTTCTGAACCCTTCCCATTCCACATGACCAAGGGCCAGCCCTAGGGCAATGGTGGCAAAGGCAAAGCAGGGGCAATTTGCCTTACTTACCTGTGTGCAGGATGCGATCCCCGCCCTCACCTCCAGCAAATTCACACTCACCTATTGGGAGGGTGTCACCTAGTTTGTATGATAAAAAGAAAAATGAAATTCCTCACCAAAGAGGCTCAAAGACTAGATTTCTCCAGCCTTCTGCCCTGCTTTCACTGAACCCCTCTTATATACCTCCTCCTGCCCTTATCCCAGGAGGCCAGACCCCAGGATCTTGGGTAATATCAGCAAAGGCAACCACGTGGGGTTTTGTTGTGCAGATTATCCTGGGAGGGGAGGGCCAGGTTCCACTCAGTTGGAGAACGAGTAAGA
This sequence comes from Callithrix jacchus, assembly GCF_049354715.1. NCBI lineage: Eukaryota > Metazoa > Chordata > Mammalia > Primates > Cebidae > Callithrix > Callithrix jacchus. The sequence continues at coordinate 67,706,343 of NC_133517.1, read as the reverse complement.
AAGGCGTTTACTCATCAAACGTTAGCCTACCCCCACTTTTCCTCTGATACTTATTTCCTTCTTGGTCTCACCTCTAACACTTTTCTCCTCCCCTTTTTTTTCACATGTACCATCACATGTACATTCAGTTGAAAATCTTCCCCAGAGAGATGGATCCCCAGGCAGCCTCTTTCCCCAACAAACTCACACCAATCCCAATGTTTAAAGGAGAAAGCCTGGTTTCCCTGTGGCCCCTGGGGACAGTAACTGGGTCAGAGGAAAAGGACAGTTGCAGGTAATGGAGGAGCCTGACTGGGGGAATGAATGCTCTCTGTGGGTCTGTGGGAGCTGAGACCAAGCAGGGCTCCTGTGGAAATCCAAAGGGAGTCAGGGATAAGCAGTGTGTAAGTTGTAGAGGAAAAAAAAAAACTGCCAGAGAAGGATGAGCAAGATAGTGCAATAGAAGCCTTCATGGTTCATACACCCCACACAAACACCAAATTTTAACAACTATCTGCACAAAGAAAAGCACCATCACAGAACCAAAAATCAGTTGTGCAATCCCGGTACCCAGTTTTAATTTTATATCATTGGACAAGGCATTGAAGAGTGTTGGAGAGATGGTAGTGAATGACTGTAGCCACTCTTCATTCATCGCCACACCGTAGCCTAGCCTCTCGGAAACGCTGTACACTTGGGAGAGAGAGGGTACAGTGACTGGGTGACATTACATTGAACTCAGTGCTGCCTTATCATATAGCAGAGAGCAGAGCCAGGCTGGACTCAATCAGTGCCAGTGCACAAAGGGAGCATTTGGACCAGATCTAGTAAAAGGGGAATTGCCCATTCCTTCTTTCAGAACTCAAGTTTCCTGGTAAGCCTCAGTAATGCCAGCCAAAGTGCTCTGGAGTCCTAGGAGAACTTAAAGGTCAGTCTCCTAGGAGAACTTAGAGGTCAGTTTAGGACATGAGGACTGCAATTTTTAGGTAATTCCTAATGCTAAGCTGGTCTCAGAGACAGAGAACTAGAGTGACACATGACCTAGAGAGACACTACTTGGGGTAGCTAAAAAAACAGTGGTTGTGCTACCCCGCCCTTAATCCCAGGCAGTGCAACTCACAGCAATGAAAGTGTGTCATTCCCTTTGATTAAGTGGAAGAGAGCAAAGAGCACAGAAATTTTGTCCTGCATCTTGGAAGCCATCTCAGCCACAGTAGGATAGGAGACTGGGCAGAGTTGTGAGGCCCCCATTCCAAGCCCTAACTCCTAGATAACAGCTCTAGACACTCCTGGGGGAGAAAGAAACCTACTGCCTTGAAGGGAAGAACACAGCCCTGGCAGAATTCATCACCTGCTGAATAAAGAACCACTGGGCCCTAAATAACCAGCAGCAGTACCCATATAGTATGTAGTGGGCCTTGGGCTCTGAGATGTGCTGACTACAGGTGTGCCCCAGCATATTCCCAGCTGTGGTGGCTGTGGTGAAAAAATCCTTCTGTTTGAGAAAAGCAGAAGGAAAAGTAAAGGAAGCTTTGTCTTGCATCGTAGGTACGAGCTCAGCCACAGTGATGCAGTGTACCAAACAGGCTCTCAGGGCCCTCTAGACAAGGCCTAGGCTCTTCAACAGCATTTCTGGACCTGCCCTGGGCCAGAGGAGAGCCCACTTCCCTAAAGGGTGAGACCCAGTCCAGCTATAATTTACCACAAGCTGACTGATGAGCCCATGGGCTGTCAGCAAACATAGGTAATGGCCTGGCAGAACCCCTCTGGGATCCTCTGCCTGTGAAAGGGGGAGGGTGAGTGGGAAAAACTATGTCTTATGATTTGAGCGACAGCTTAGCAGCAGTAGAGTAGAACATAAGGTAAATTTATAAGGTTTGTTTACTCCAATCCCTCAATCCCTAGCTCCCAGACAGCATCTCTGTACCCACCCAGGGACTGAGAATACTCACTGCTCTGAAGGGGAGTACAAAAACCTCACTGGCTTTATCACCTACTGACTGTAGAGCCCTTGGGCCTTGAGTGAACACAGGTGATAGCCAGGTAGTGGTTATAGCAGGCCACGGGTGAGACCCAACACTGGGCTGGCTTCAGGTCTAACCCAGTGCTGTGCCAGTGGTGGTAGCCACAGGTGTGCTTGCATCACCACCCTCCCAGTTCCAGGTGGCTCAGCAAAGAGAGAGAGACCCCATTTGTTTGGGAGAAAGTAAGGGGAAAGGACAAGATTCTTTGCCTGAAAATGCAGATAACTATTATGGATCTTATTCAAGACCACCAAAGCAGAACCTCTACAAATCTGCAACAACCACAGAGATTAACTAAACAGGGAGTCCCACTCCCTTTGAATACCTGGAAAGCCTTCTCAAGGACAGGCACAAACAAGCCCAGACTGAGAAGACTACAATAAATACCTAACTCATCAATGCCTAGATATCAAAAGACATCTACAAGAATCAGGATCACCCAGGAAAACATGACCTCACCAATGAACTAAATAAGCTACCAGAGACAAATCCTGGAGAAAAAGAGACATGTGACCTTTCAGATAAAGAATTCAAAATAGTGTTTTGAGGACACTCAAAGGAATTCAAGATAACGTGAGAAGGAATTCAGAATTCTAACAGGTAAATTTGAAAAAGAAATTGAAATAATCAAAAAGAATCAAGCAGAAATTCTGGAGTTGAAAAATGCAATTGACAAACTGAAGAGTGCATGAGAGTCACTTAATAGTAGATTCAGTCAAGCATAAGGAAGTATTAGTGAGTTGAAGACAGTCTGTTTGAAAATATGCAATCAGAAGAGACAAAAGAAGAAAAAATAAAAAACAATGAAGCACATGTATATGATCTAGAAAATAGCCTCAGAAAGACAGCTTTAACTATTGTTGGCCTTTAAGAGGACATATAAAAAGAGATAAGGTAAGAAAGTTTATCCAAAGGACTAATATTAAAGAATTTCCCAAACCTAGAGAAAGATATCAACATTCTAGTACAAGTACGTTCTAGACCACCACGTAGATATAACTCAAAGCAGACTATCTCAAGGCATCTCATAATCAAACTTTCAAAGATCAAGGATAAAGGAAGGATCCTAAAGCAGCAAGGAAAAAGAAACAAATACCATACAATGGAGTTCCAATATGTCTGGCAACAGACTTTTCACTGGAAACCTTACAGGCCAGGAGAGAGTGGCATGACATATTTAAATTGCTGAATTAAAAAAAGCTTTTATCCTAGTATACCTGGCAAAAAATATCCTCCAAGGATTAAGGAGCAATAAAGACCACTCCAGACAAATAAGAGCTGAGAAATTCATCAACACCAGACCTATCTTACAAGAAATGTTAAAGGGAATCCTTCAATCTGAAAAAAAAATGACCTTAATGAGCAAGAAGAAATCATCTAAAGACATAAAACTCACTGATTATAGAAAGCACATGGAAAAACACAAACATTATAACTATAATATATATATTATATTATAACCTATACATAATATTATAATAATATATAACTATAATTGTGATTTGTAAACTACACTTACATAGAAAGACTAAATGATGGATCAATCAAAAATAACAACTACAACAACTTTTCAAGACATAGTACAATAAGACATAAAGACAACAAAAAGTTAAAGTGGGAAGCTAATGTGGAGTTTTTATTAGTTTTCTTTCTGCTTGTTTATTTCTTTATGCAATCAGTGTTAAGTTCTCATCAATTTAAAATAATTGGTTATGAGACAGTGTTTGAAAGTCTCGAAGTAACCTCACATCAAGAAATTTAGAATGGATACACAAAACAAAATGCAAAAAAATAAAACATCACAAGAGAAAATCACCTTTACCAAAAGAAAGGTAAAAACAAAGAAAAGAAGGTGACAAAACAAACAGAAAAGAAGTTACAAAATGGCAAGAGTAAATCCCTGTTTATCAATAATAACATTAATTGTAAATGGGCTAAATTCATCAATCAAAAGATAAAGAGTGAATGGATGAATTAAAGAAGAAAACAAGATTCCATGATATACTGCCTACAAGAAATACACTTCACCTATAAAGATATACATAGACTGAAAATAAAAGGATGGACAAAGAGATTCCATGCCAAAGATCTAGAAATAGAAATTCCCTTTGACCCAACAATCCCATTACTGGGTATATACCCAAAGGATTATAAATCGTTCTGTTATAAAGACACATACACATGTATGTTCATTGCAGCACTGTTTGCAATAGCAAAGATCTGGAACCAACCCAAATGCCCATCGATGATAGACTGCACACAGAAAATGTGGCACATATACACCATGGAATACTATGCAGCCATAAAAAAACAACAAATTTGTGTCCTTTTTAGGGACATGGATGAACCTGGAAACCATCATTCTCAGCAAACTGAAACAAGAACAGAAAATCAAACACTGCATGTTCTCACTCATAGGCTGGTGTTAAACAATGAGAACACATGGACACAGGGAGGGAAGCATCACACACTGGGGTGTGTTGGGGTGGACTAGGGGAGGAACAGCAGGGGATAGGGAGGTTGGGGATAACATGGGGAGAAATGCCAGATATAAGTGATGGGGGAATGGAGGCAGCAAACCACATTGCCATGTAGTACCTATGCAACAATCCTGCATGATCAGCACATGTACCCCAGAACCTAAAGTACTATATATATACATAGCAGGAATAGCTATACTTGCATCAGACAAAATAGATTTCAAGACAAAAACTGTAAGAAGAGCCAAAAAAAGGTCATTTTATAATGATAAGGGGGTCAATCTAGCAATAGGATATAATGATGGTAAATATATATGCACTCAACACTGGAGCACCCAGATATATAAAGCAAATATTACTGGAGCTAAAGAGAGAGAGAGTATTAAAGCTAAAGAGAGATTATTAGAGCTAAAGAGAGTAATAAGTGGAGACCTCAACACCCTACTTTCAGCACTCAACAGATCTCCCAGAAAGAAACTCAAGAAAGAAATATCAGACTTATTCTGCACTATAGAACAAATAAACCTAATAGATACTTACAGAACATTTCATCTAAAGTCTGCAGAATACACATTTTTTTCTCCTCAGCACATAGATCATTCTCAATGATACATCATATGTTAGGTTACAAAACAATTGTTAGAATATTCCAAAATATTGAAATAATATCAACCGTCTTCTCTGACCACAATAGAATAAAACTAGAAATTAACAAGAGGAATTCTGGAAACTATACAAATACATGAAAATTAAACAATATGCTCCTGAATGACCAGTGGGTCAAGGAAAACATTAATAAGGAAATTGAAACATTTCTTGAAACAAACGATCATGGAAGTAATAGAAACACAACATACCAAAAGCTGTGAAACACAGCCAAGCAGTACAAAGAGGGATATTTATAGTTATAAGTGCATACATCAATAAATTAGAAAATCTAGAGAAAAATGATACATTCCTAGACAAATAGAACCTACCAACATTAAACCAGGAAGAAATGTAAAACCTGAACAGATCAGTAATGAGTAATGAGATTGAAGCTGTAACAAAAAGTCTCCCAGTAGAGAAAACCCCAGGACCTGAAGGATACACTGCTGAATTCTACCAAAGATATAAAGCAAAATATGAATACTAGTCCTATTCAAACTATTCCAAAAACAGAAGAGAGAATACTTCCAAACTCATTTTATAAGGCCAGTATTACCCAGATACAAAAACCAAAGACACATTAAAAAAAAAAAGTACAAAACACTATAGGCAAAAAAAAACTCTATAGGCAATATCTCTGATGAATATTGATGCAAAAATTTTCATCAAAATACCAGCAAACTGAATTTCAACAAAATATTAACAAGATCATTTATAGCCAGGTGTCATGGATCACACCAGTAATCCAAGCACTTTGGGAAGCCAAGGTGAGCAGATTACTAGAGCTCAGGCGTTCAAGACCAGCCAGGGAAACATGATGAGACCATGTCTCTTCAAAAAATACAAAAATTATCCAGGCATGGTGACACAACCTGGAGTCCCAGCTACTTTGGGGCTGATGTGGGAGGATCATTTGAGCATTTGAGGCAGAGGTTGCAGTGAGCCATGTTCACACCACTGCACTCCAGACTAAGCACCAAGTAAAACCCCAGTAAGAAAGAAAACAATGAAAAGAAAAGAAAAGAGAGAGAGAGAGAGAGAAAGAAGGGGGGAGGAGGGGGATGGGGGAGGGAGACAGAAAGAAAGAGAGAAGGAAGAAAGGAATAAAAGAAGGAAGGAAGAAATGAAGGAGAAAAGGAAGGAAGAAAGGAAGGAGAAAAGAATGAAGAACGAGGGAAGGAAGGAAGGAAGGGAGGGAAGAGAAGGGGAGGGGAGGGGAGGGGAGGGGAGGGGAGGGGAGGGGAGGGGAGGGGAGGGGAGGGGAGGGAAGGGAAGGGAAGGGAAGGGAAGGGAAGGGAAGGGAAGGGAAGGGAAGGGAAGGGAAGGGAAGGGAAGGGAAGGGAAGGGAAGGGAAGGGAAGGAAAAAGTAAAAGAAAGAAAGGGAGAAAGAGAATAAGTAAGTTAGGGAGGAAGGAAGGAAAATCATTCATCATGAGCAAGTAAGATTTTTCCCAGGTATGCGAAGATGGTTCAACATACACAAATCAATCAATGTGATACATTATATCAACAGAATGAGGGACAAAAAGCATATGATCATTTCAGTTGATGCTTAAAAGGTACTCCATAAAGTTCAGCATCCATTCATGATAAAACCGTTTATAAACCATGTATAAAAGAAAGATACCTCAACATAATAAAAGCCATATACAGCAGAGCCACAGCTAGTTTCATACCGAATGGGAAAAAAATCGAAAGCTTTTCCTCTTAGATCTGGAACAAGACAAGGATGTCCACATTCACTATTGCTATTTAACATAGTACTGGAAGTCTTAGCTAGAGCAATCAGACAAGAGAAAACACCTATGGCCATCCAAATAGGAAAGGAAGAAGTCAAATCATCATTGATCGCAGATGATATGATCTTATGTTTGAAAAAAACCTAAAGGCTCCACTAAAAAAACTAGTAGAATGATAAATTAGTAAAATTGAAGAATACAAAATCAACATACAAAATTCAGTAACATTTTTTTTGCCAACAGTGAACACTCTAAAAAAGAAATTAAAAAACTAATCCCACTGATGATAGGGATAACAGTAAATACCTAGGAATTAACCAAAGTAAAAGATCTCTACAACAAAAACTACAAAACACTGATGAAAAAATTAAAGAAGACACACAAAAAATGGAAAGATATTCCATGTTCATGGATTGGAATCATCAATATTTTTAAATGTCCATACTCCCCAAAGCAATCTACAGATTCATTGCAATTCCTATCAAAACACCAATGACATTCTTCACAGAAAGAAAAAGAATTCTAATATTTATATGAAATCACAAAAGACCCAGAGTAGTCAAAGCTATCCTCAGCAAAAAGAACAAAACCAAAAGAATCACATTACCTGACTTCAAATTATTCTGCAGAGCTATAGTAACCAAAACAACACGGTACTGGCATAAAAAAAAAAAAAGACACGCAGACCAATGGAACGAAATAGAGAACCTAGAAACAAATCCATGTGCCTACAGTGAACTCATTTTTGACAAAGACGCCAAGAACATACAATGGAGAAAGGACAGTCTCTTCAATAAATACTGCTGGCCGGGTGCGGTGGCTCAAGCCTGTAATCCCAGCACTTTGGGAGGCCGAGGCAGGTGGATCACGAGGTCAACAGATCGAGACCATCCTGGTCAACATGGTGAAACCCCGTCTCTACTAAAAATACAAAAAATTATCTGGGCATGGTGGCGCGTGCCTGTAATCCCAGCTACTCAGGAGGCTGAGGCAGGAGAATTGCCTGAACCCAGGAGGCAGAGGTTGCGGTGAGCCAAGATCGTGCCATTGCACTCCAGCCTGGGTAAGAAGAGCGAAACTCCGTCTCAAAATAAATAAATAAATAAATAAATACTGCTGGGAAAACTGGATATCCAAAACCAGGTGAATGAAACTAGACCCCTATTTCTCACCATATACAAAAATCAAATCAAAATCATTTAACAACTTAAATCTAAGGCCTCAAACTATGAAACTACTAAAATAAAACATTAAGGCAACTCCTCAGGACAATGATCTGGGCAAAGATTTCTTGAGTAAACACCCCACAAGCACTGGCAACTAAAGCAAAAATAGAAAAATGAGATTGCAGCAAGTTAAAACGCTTCTTCACAGCAAAGGAAACAATCCACAAAGTGAAGACACAACCCACAGAATCAGAGAAAATATTTGCAAACTATCCATTCGAGAGGGATTAATAACCAGAATATTTAAGAAGTTAAAATGACTCTATAAAGATAAATCTAACAATCTTATTAAAAATGGGCAAAAGATGTGAGTAGACATTTCTCAAAAGAAGACATACAGATAGCAAACAAACATATGAAAAGGTGCTCAACCTCATTGATCATATGAGAAATGCAAATCAAAACTACAATGAGATATCATCTCACCCCTGTTAAAATGGCTTGTAGCCAAAAGACCGGCAATAACACATGCTGGGAAGGATGCCAAGTAAAGGGGGTTCTCATATGCTGTTGATGGGAATGTAAATTAGTACAACCACTCTGGAGAACAGCTTCCTAAAAAAACTAAAAATAGAGCTACCCTATGATCCAGCAATCTCCCTGCTGGGTGTATATACCAACAGGCAGGTAATGAGTATACCAAAGAGATATCTGCACTCCCATGTTGTTGCAACACTGTTCACATAGTCAAGATTTGGAGGCAAACTGAGTGTCCATCAACAGATGAATGGGTAAAGAAAATATGGTACATATACATAGTGGTATACTATTCACCATAAAAAGGAATGAGATCCTATTATTTACAACAACATGGATGAAACTGGAGATCATTATGTTAAGTCAAATAAGTCAGGAACAGAAAGACAAACATCTTATGTTATCACTTACATGTGAGATGCAAAAATCAAAACAGTTGAACACACAGGGATGCTACCTGAGACTGGGAAGGGTCAGGGAGGGGATCTCAGGGATAGGTAGGGATAGTTAATAGGCACATTTTAAAAAGCTAGAAAGAATTAATAATACTGAGCATTTGATAGCACAACAGGGCGACTACAGTCAAAATAATTTAATTGTACATTTTTGAAAGCTAAAAGAGTATAAGTGGATTGCTTGTAACACAAAGGATAAATGCTTGAAGGGATGAATACTCCATTTTTCCATGATGTAATTATTGCATACTGCATGTCTGTGACAAAACATCTCACATACCCCATAAATATATATACCTACTATGTACTCACAAAATAAATTTTTTAAATAAAAATAAAATAAACCAGACTTAGGAACTCACCATATTGACAGATGCTCCGTTCATCATCATCTGTGACGCGAACGGCTGAATGGAAAAGAAGTTCATTAGGAGACTAGTTATTTCTGCCTGAGTCTTTCCCATCCCTATACCTGGAACAGGGAACCCCTTGTATCAAAACCACTGGGATGCTGTTAAATCTGACCACTGGACTCACGCTGTGTCTTCTGAATCACTTTGAAGTGTGCCCTGGAACCTGCATGTAAATAAGCACCCAAAGTGCTTATTTACATGCAGGTTCTTCATTTTGCCATCCAACATTTAGAAATTACCTTGATAAAGTAAAGAAACTCAGCTTCCTTTGACCTTCAGGAGGTAGGACTGCCTCCTGCTGCCCTTTTCTTACTGACCTGCCTTACTTACCACTCCCAATCTGGCATCTTCTTGGATGATTTCACATTCCATGTAGAGAAATGTGCTGAGGTCTAAAACTCACCTAACACTAAAGTGCAAGTGTTCAACAGGGGAAAGAGTCCATGAAGAAGACAAAAAGTTGTATAACTGTTGAAAAGCTTAGAGGAAACGAATGAATGAAGTTAGAGGAAAAGCTAACTTCACAGCAGTGACTGCAAGTTATGTTCTGACTACTAGCAGGGAGAGTGGCACTCCTCTATGTCAGACACCACATCTGTAGAATGGAAATGAGATCTCCTCTCCCTGGCTGATACAAGGAATAGAGATACATCTCTAGCAATGCACTGACTCCAGTTCATCTTCACCCTCTCCAGTTCAGCAGGATCTTTCCCCTCACCTGACAACAGGCTCACGTCTTCACCATCTCATAATCCCCTTTCCCTAAGCTACGTGGACTTTAGTTATCACCTCCTCCTACCTATTGTCCCCTCACAGCCAACTTTCTTCAAGTCATCTACACACTGGGTCCCCATTTCCTCTCTTTGCATTCACACTTCCTCCACTGTGGTTTATTCTCCAATGAGTCCCCCTGGCTTTGGTCACCAGTGAAAACTGATTTGATTCTATCTGGATACCACCACATCACGTTCTGTGGAGTCTTCTTTTATCTGACCACATCATTTTTGATTTGTTGTTGATGATTATGATATTTTGAAACTAGGGCTCCTTTTCTTTTCCTTCAATATTAAAATATTAAAATCCTATTATGTTATATATTAAAATAATCTTATCACATATATTAAAATCATCTTATAATTCACCATGACCTTTGATAGTGCCACCATCTCCTGGTGCCCTCAGCAAGAGTCCTGATAGTGGAAATCCCATTCTCACCCCTTCTCCTCCTGAGAGAGCTGCTTTGAATATGGTCAGTTTTCCAGAAGCCAGAATCCACTAGCTGTGAAAGATTGGAGAGTTCAGCTTCATTCTGTCTATGGCCGCTGATGAGAGGTAACTGACATCAGGACACTCCCTTGACCATGTTGCAGTGAGGATACTTTGGGCAGTAGAGTGTGAGAGTGAGTGTGGGAGAAGGAGGAACTGAGCTCAATCTGTATTAGAATGAGCTTTAGCTGGGACTCAGCATTTGGGAAGGGAGAGGACAAGGACTGAGAGCCAGTTGTGTTCCCAGCACTCACCATCACACCCAGGCATGCAACTGACACAGATGCTTCTGCCCACATGGAGTCTGAACCCAAAGTGTGTGATCAGGAACTGTGCATTTTGAGGCTGGTGAAGGAGGAAAAGATGTAGATAAAACTCAGCCTTATGTTCTTAGTGTTTTGTGTCTGCAATTTTGTGATTCTGCTGTTGTTGCCTCATAGGACCTTAACCTGGGGTTATGGGTAACCTTGGATAAGCCTCTGTGGCTGATGAGTTGCTGAGGATGCTTAAATGAATAAGGATGGTTAGGATTACAGTTGGACCTGACCAGTGCTAACAACACTCCAAGATGAACAAGTTGGATTATTTTCCATGTACGAGACTGTCTCTGTATCTGCCAATAGCAGCATTTCAGCCAGGCCATGCTTGGAAGTGCCTCTGTGTAGTAGGATGGGTATGTGCCCTGGGTGGGGAGAAATATACATACATCTCCTTGGATAGGCAGAGCAGGAAAGGTTACATATTGTGGTTATTTTCCTGTCATTTCTCTCTCAGGAGAAGCAGACACCTCTCTCTACCCCCATCTGCCTCGCTGAGCTCTGCTTACTTCTGTCTTTTTCCTCAAAAATCAGCCGCTTTGCTTTATATGCCATCACCATGCCCTTCTTCAGAGTCAGCACCTTCTCATTCTTTCTGAAAATACTTCCTAGGACTTCACCCTGAGGAGAGAAACCAGACAACACAGTATTAAATGTATGTCATTGTAAAGGTCAGATGGCTCTAGAAAGCTCATGAGGAAAAACACCAGCATTCCCTGCTCTCATCCTCCCTACTGCTGACTTCTGATTGCCATCACTGCTTTTCTTCCTTGTTTCATCCTGTTCTCATCTTCCCATTTCTCAATTTCATGTTGATATTGTAATGTTTTTATTTCTTTCCATATTTAAGCATATCTATTCTCTTTTTGATTATGATGAATTTGTTTTCCTTCTCTTCCCTCATTCCTTATTTCCTTTCTATCTTCCTAAAATAATCATACCTCAATGTTTATTAAGTTAATATTCACTGTTTATACTCGGGAGAAACTGCTTTTCCACACTCCCAACCTTTCCTTTATCAGTTAATGTGATGTCCCTGTGCGTTTCCTGTCTCTTAATTTATTCTCTCCAGAGCAGATGGAGGACACATTTTTTTGAGACCTTGTACATCTAAAGACATTTTTTATTTTACCTCTCATACTTGATATGTTGACTGGGCATAGAATTGAAGGCTGGAATTCTCTGGGATATGACTTTATTTCCCTTTTAGAAATATTTATGGTTTTCTTTTTGGAGTAAATGTTCTATAAGTTTACACTTATATTTTGTGGTATGAATCTATGTTGACTTATGAAACCACACCTTCAGTGGACACTTTGATTGTGGAAACACATTCTTTGGGTCTCAGAACCTTCCTTGTATTTTCTCCTGAAAGATTTTCCCCATTGCATTATGTCTTTGTTCTCCCCTTCAGGAACTCCTATTATTCAGGAGTAGTAAATCTCCTTGACTGATCCTCAAGTTTGTTTTGTTTTGTTTTAATTGAGACAGGGTCTCATTCTGTCTCCCATGCTGGAATGCAGTGGCACAGTTATGGCTCACGACAGCCTCAACTTCCCAGGCTCAAGCCATTCTCCCTCCTCACCCTCCCAAGTAGCTGGAACTACAAGAATGTGCCACAGCACCTGGTTAATTTTTTGTTTATATTTTGTAGAGACAAGGTCTCACTATGTTGCCCAGGCTGGTCTTGAACTCCCGAGCTCAAGCAATCCACCTGTGTCAGCCTCCCAAAGTGCTGGGATTACAGGCATGAGCCGCTGTGCCGGGCCTCCAAATTTTTTTATGAATATTCTCCTATCTTTTTGCTTATCATTCCCTGAGAATTTCTTTGATTTTGCTTTCTGACTCTTCTATTTAAGAAAAAGAATAGTAAGTTTCTACAACTCTGTTTTTAATTTATAAGAGCCATAAATACCCTTTTTACAGAGCACTATCCTTTCATGAAAACAAAATGTCATCTCTTTAGAGGGATCAAGTATTTCTTACTTCCCTATGTCGTCTTTGTTTCCTCTAATTTCCTGATTTCAAAGTGTTTTTGCGTTGTGTTTTAGACTTTCCTCAAGTGTCTGTGATTTTTCTCTGTTTTACTAACGAGTGAAGCAGGAAAGCTGTTAAGTGTGCATTGGCAAGATATGTTGAGTAGAGGTTTCACTTTGGGGCAACCAGGCAGGGATTAAGCTATCTCTTTGGAGTCTCAGTTGTTGGCGTTTTTTCAGTTATTTCTTTTGTACTGGTTAATTTTCCTAGGAAATAATTCTTTAATCTCCCACCTAGGCTTTGTGTTGTGGGGGTGGAGGAGGTAGGGACGTGATGCCTGAAGCTGAGAGGGGAAAGGGGCTCAATGTCCTCACTCCCATTGAGGACATGCACTTATTCCCCTTTTTCCATATGGCTTCTCACCTCCACCCGTCACTGTAACTAGACTTCCTAAATCTAGAGCCCACAGTGAATGAGTTTTTCAGAAGGTCTTCTGCCAGAGTGGGTGAGGGTAGGTGCCTCGCTATGCAGAGGTGGGAATGGATTTGGGCTCTGAATGTTCTTTATAAAGATACCCTGAAATGATTATTACACATTGTATGCCTGTAACAAAATATCTCATGTACCCCATAAATATTTATATCTACTATATACCCATAAACATTTTTTTTTATTTTAAAAGATTTCCAATCAATATTTCTTACTTTCAGTCCCACCTATACCCTGTCTTCAGAGGTAACTAGTGCCTCCAATTCCTGAACCTTTTGGGGATTCTTGTTTCTAAAATTTCTCCCCTGCTGCAAGTGGCCGTCCACTATTCCTGCTTTCCAGGGTCTGTTACCATTTGTCTACTTTTAAGTAGTAACTCACTGCATTAGGAAAGTTAGTACGCACATCAGATTTTTTTCTTTAGTTTCTAAAGCTCTTAAGTGACGACCAGTTACACGGACATAATGCAAAAGCATACTATAACACACACAAACTTTATATGTCTTTCACCCATACTTGAGCTGAATATTTGATAAATAAATTTATTCATATTAAAAATATTAGACTTGGTTATTGTGAATGACTCATATAAGTCACATGTAAATCACATGTACTTGAAGATACTTTGATTTCACTCCTTGAAACATTTATCAGGTTTTCTTAGAGCTTAAAGTACTTTAATAACTGGGGTTTGGTGTTAGGGTCCCTCATTTCTTCCAGCCATAAAACTAGACTGTATATAACACAGCAGCCACACATCTAGATTCTGCTGAATTTATCATTTAACCAAAGCAAAACACAATATTAAATAATTAAATATGTTTCTGATTTTATCAATACTGCATGACCCCTATACTAAAACACTGTAACGGAAGCTATTAGGATATACTCTCAGATCAGAAGTCAGGATACACTGACATGTGAGAAGTGGGAAATAATGACTCCACCCCTCATAATCCCTGGGAATGAGTCCAGAGCCCCCTGGGAAATGAAGCTTGGTTGACAGGACTGGCTGTACTTTTTTGTATTTCAATCCCACTTCAGGACAAATGTATACCTTGACACCAGTAATCCAAGAAGAAATCTTCAAAATAAGATCAATACTACTGTAGTCGTACAGCACAGTATCACGGGTCAGTTCAACAATGTCTGTCACCACGTACAGGTTGTCCCTGCTCTTCCAACACCTCTTTACATATTCCGGCTCTGGATGCAACAGTTTCCTGGGGATTTAAGGAAGGAGGAGGAGAGTAAGAGTGGGAAAGAGATGGCTTTTCAGATTACTCTGGGTGCCCTTCTCATCACGAGCTGGGAGGAGGGCAATGCTTTTAGACTCATAGGTGAGTCACCAATGAGTGTTCAACTACCTAGGGCAGCAGAATGTTTTATCTGACATGCAGAATGGAGAAGATTGCATTGATGGTGATTCAGGTGTGAAACTATATATATCATATTGTTAAAGGCATCTACATTTTACTAAATTATACGGGTTCTGTTAAGGTATAATTTATAGAATTTCAGCACTAGGGTCTCTAAGAAAAAAAAAGGGGGCTACAAGCAGAAAGGTCTACATAACTGAGAACAGTCCTTAGGAGGTCCTGTTGTGAAAGCTGGGTATTCACACCAAATATGTCCATTAGCACAATCGGGGGGCTGGGGAGCAGATAAATAAAGTGGGATGAGGCAAGAAGGACTCTGGATGATTTCATGACCATTACAGATTTATTGTCCCTGGTGGGTGGATTGGTGGGGCTGAAACTGATGATATAGTTTCCAGGGATATCTGAATGGTTTGCAGGATTGAAGATCAATTTCATCTCTATTTCAATTCTGAAACTCAGCCTTGATTCTACTCAAGGGAGCCATTCAGTGTCCTATACAAAAGTCATGTGGAATATTGAGGGACTCTTAATTTTCTTTTCAGTGGAAGAGGTTACTGAGCACACAGTATTAGGTTTTTCTCATTGCTGTTGGAATAAAATTCAAGCTTCTTGCCACGTCCTCAGATGCTATGTTATCTGACACCTACTTATCTTCCAAGTTTCATGTTGTATCTCCTTTATCCTGGTTGTCTAAGATTCCAACCCACTGACCTCACCCCTTATCCTGAAAACACCAAGCTCTATTTTACCCCAAGGATATTAAACACCTCATCAGGACCCCTTTCTTCCTACTTTGCTTGCTTTTCATTCTGTACATGTCAGTGCAACTGTTAAACCCAAAGAGAGACCTAAATGGACTCCCTTCCTTCCACCCAGTCTCTTTTACCTCATCTTTTTATTACTATCCAAGCACCCCTCAAAACATTTATAGGTGAAAACACATTACATGTCCCTCATCTCATTTATTAAAACCATCTCACTACCTTCTCTTTTTTATGTAAAAGTTTTAGTTCTGGCTTCTCTTGGTGCTGACAAATAATATTTACCTGTGAAATTAAAGGCTCTTTAAATACTGAAAGATATCTCTGCGAGAAAAATGCTTCTCTTTCTGTGAGCTACAGAAATTCACATGCTGTTTTGCACCATGAACAGTCTTTACAAATGTTACCTCTAATTCTCGCAAAAAAACAGGCATACAGAAATTGTGAAATGTCAAAGTAACTTTTAGCCTTTAAACATTCTGTGATTTTAGTTACTTCTTACCTAATAGTTTTTTGCCTTGATAGAAATATTATTTAAATTTACATATCTGTTTCTACCATGCATGAAAACTTACTTTTGTTTAGCCCTTAATGGATCATTGGAAATCCATCTTTCCCAAGGTACAAGAAGGTAAATTAAATCCCAGGACAGAGGTGAAATACGCAAGAAGACAGAATGAGAGGTCCTTGGCTATATACTACCTCACAGAAAGTTCTGTTAGTAATTATCCATAGACAAAAATGCTCCTGTAAAAAACCCCAAGGGTGAGGCTGAAGCACCCCCTTGAAACACACACAAACACACACACAGCCTCATTAGAAAGGTAAAAGTAATAGTTTCACTTTGCAATATCACCCCTCCCCCAAGTGCCATCACAACATGGATGGAATTCCCCTGGGCTCACGACTTCTTCAGTGTGAAAAAGAGAGCCAAAGTGGATATCCAGCTTCAAACAGCATTCCAAAGCACATCCTAGGAGGTCCAGCCATGTCCCATGTCACAGAGAACATTGAGGGAATCGGAAGGACTAAACCACCTCTGGTCATCTAGAAGCAAAGAGGTGGTCAAGGCTTCGGCAATCACAGCATGGATCTTGGCAGTGACACTGCATTCCTACCAGCAGTGGCACCCAATCAGAGAGACCAGCCAGGACCTTGCCCATCTACAGACCAAAGCCAACAAATTTGTCTGGCCAGGAAGTATGGTAGGCAGTGTCTGTCTGGCTTGCATCCTTAGCAAGTGGTAGAAAAGGCTGGGGATGCCAGCCTCAGAGCCTAGCCTAGGTTCCTTGCAAGATAGGAAAGCCAGCCAGCAACCCTGCCTAACAGTGGAGCACAGCCTCTAGCCCCAACTGACCAAGGATCCTCCACAACAATTCTGCTCAGCCTCAGGCCCAGCCTAAGAATTTGCCCATATTCAGAGGCCAGCCAGCAACCACACCTAACTGCAGAGCACAGGCTCTGACCTGGCCTGACCAGGAAGTCCCAAACAGTGACCCTTTCCAAGTTCAGAGCCCAGCCCCAAACCCCACTCAAGGAAGTACTTCCCACTCAAGCAGGAAGTACAGCTGGTGACTCTGCCTAACTGTGGAGCAGTCTCTTACTCTGCCTCATGAAGGAGCCTGATCAACAACCCAACACAGTCTTGAAGCTCTGCCTACAACCACATTCAAATGTGGGACACAGGCTACAACCCCAGCCAATGTGGGAGTTCACAGTGACCCTGACTGACCATGGAGCAGAGTAGTCCTACCTGGATCAAGTTCCCAGCCAGTAATCCAGCACAAAAACACAGTGCAGGCTGTGCCCCTTCCCAAACATGGAGCCAAGCCTGTGGCCTGCCCAACTACAAAGCACATCCTGAGACCACCACCAATTACAAAACCTAGTCTATGGCTCCATCTGAACATGATGGTCAGCCAGCAGTACATCCAGTCAGGGAGCACTTCATGGGTCCCCATCCAACCAGGGACAACTTCAGAGCCCAGCCTAAAGCCCTGTCCAATATACAATCTAAACAACAGTACCACAAAGCCAGGAGCATAGGCTGCAACAACATCTGACAAGAAGTGATTGTGTGGTCCAGCCAGTTGCCCTACTCGACACAAAGCCAGTCAAAATCTCCACCCTATGAAGGAGCCCAGCCAGTAGCCCTGCCTGAATGCACAGTCCAACCAACAGCTCTTCCTGACCACAGAACCCAGCCAATGATCCAACCCAACCATGAAGCACAGCCAGCAGTTCCACCTCAGGGTGCAGGCAGTGGCCCCACCAACTAAAGAGCATAAACAGCCACACTTACTCATGAACACTAACAGCCACTCCATCTAGAACCCAAGGTTAGACTGACTGGTGAAGGTCTATCTCCACTGATATGAACTGTTAAGGCTGGAAGAGGTGGCTGCTGCCTCAAAAGCACAGAAAGAAATGCACGGGTACGAAGATTATGAAGTATCAGGTAAACACTTACCACCAAAGGAATCTGATAAAGCTCCAATGACTGACTCTAAAGAAATGGAGATCTATAAATAAACTGACAAAGAATTAAGAGGTTCAATGAACTACAAGAAGAACAGACAACTAAACAAAAATTTTTAAAAATACACAAAATTAGTTCCGCAAAGAAATAGAAACCATTTTTTTAAAATCCTAAAGATAAAGAATATAGTAACTAAACTGAAAAAATTTAGAAAAGGCTCAACAGCAGATTCAATCAAGGAAAATAATTAGTGGACTCAGCAAAACTTTGAAATTATTTAGTCAGAAGAATAAAAAGAAAACAGAATGTAGAGTGAAAAATATTCTGGCACTTATGGGACACAATCAAGTGAAACAAAATATAATATTCTCCAGAAATATAAGAGCGAAAAACAGAGATAAAGCTTATTTGTAGAAATAATTATACCCAGATGCAGTGGCTCATGCTTATAATCCCAGCACTTTGGAAAACCAAAGTTGGAGGATCACTTGTGTCCAGGAGTTCAAAACCAGCCTAATATTGAGACCACATCTCTCCCAAAAAATAAATATTTAAGCAGGTTGGTGACACCACCTATAGTCCTAGCTAATCAGGAGTCTGAGGTGGGAGGATTACTTCAGCCTAGGAGGTAGATCCTGCAGTGAGCCAAGATCATGCCACTGCAATCCAGCCTGTGATAGTGACAAGACCATTTGGAAAGGAAAGGAAAAAGGGAAAAGAAAAAGGAAAGCGACCTCCCAAATTGTGAGACAGAAGTGGGCATCAAGATTTATCACACTAAAAATTTCCCAAATAGGTTGAACCCAAAGGGTCTACACCAAGACACATTATAATTAAATTATCAAAAGATAAAGAGAAAATATTGAGAGTAACAAGAGAAAAGCTACTCGTTACATGCAGAGGAGTATCTATGAGACAATCGGCAAATTTCTTAGAAGAAACCTGGCTAGGAAAGGATGATATATTCAAGATACTTAAAGAAAAGAAAAACTACTGTTTTCTGTTGCTATAAGAGAATACGACAAACTGGCTAAATTATAAATAACTGAAGTTTATTTGGTTCATGGTTCTGGAGGCGGGGAAGTTCTCAGAGCATGGCACCAGCATTGGTGAATGTCATCTCATGGAAGATGGTGAAAAGCAGAAGCAAACACAGAAGACAAAGAGAATACAAGGGCTGAACTTCACCCTTTTGTCAAGAGCCCACTCCTGCCAAAACTACCCAACTCCCACGATAATGATATGAATCCATCCATGAGGGCAGCACATTTATGGTCCAATCACCTCTTAAAAGCCCCACCTCTTAATACTGGTACAATGAAAATTAAATTTCATTATGAGTTTTGGAGGGCACATTCAAACCACAGAAACTGTCAAACAAGAATACAAAACTCAGCTGTCCTTCAGAGATAAGAAATAGATTTTCCCAAACAAACAAAATCTGATGAAGTTCACCAGTAGATTTTCCTTACAAGAAATGCAAAAAGGAGTTCTGAAATGAAAATATGTTAATTTACAACATAAAACACATTAATGTGTAAAATTCACCAGTAGAGGAAAATATATAATCAGAGTCAGAATTCTGTAATATTCTAAATGTGGTACATAAACAATTTTCACCTCTGATATAAAAATGTTTTAAATATATTAAAAATAACTACAATAATTTGTTATTAGATATACAATATAAAAAACATGTAAATCATAACATCAATAAACTAAAATATCAATGAGGGGAAGAAGGAAAGATATAATGCTTTTTATGCAATCAAAATTAAGCTAAAGGCCAGGCACAGTGGCTCATGCCTGTAATCCCAGTAATTTGCAAGTTCGAAGGAGTCAGATCACTTGAGGCCAGGAGCTCAAGACCAGCCTGGCTAATTTGGCAAAACCCTGTCTCTACTAAAAATACAAAAAAATTAGCCAGACGTGGTGGCACACACATGTAGTCCCAGGTACTTGGGAAGCTGAGGCATGAGCACTGCTTAAACCTTGGAGGCAGAGGTTGCAGTTAGCTGAGATTGTGTCACTGCACTCCAGTCTCAGTGACAGAGTGAGACAGTCTCAAAAATGTCCCAAATCAGTTGAACCCCCCCCAAAAAGAATTAACTCCCCAAAAATTAAGTTGTTATCAGCATAAAATAGGATATTGTAAGAATAAGATATTTTAGGTAAGCCTCATTGTAACTACAAAAAAAACCTACAGTAGATATGCAAAAATTAAGAGAAAGGAATCAAGCATACTACCACAAAAAGTAATCACATCACAAAGGAAGATGGCAGGTGAGAAAGTAGGAAAGAAAAAAAACTGTAAAACTTATAAAACAATTAAAATGACAATAGTAAGTACTTACCTATCAATAATTATATTAAATGTAAATGGATTAAATTTTCCAAACTAAAGACCTAGAGTGGATAAATATATAAGAAAGCAAAATCCAATGACTTGCTGCCTAGAAGAGATTTGTGTTAGCTTTAAGGACACATAGGCTGAAAGGGAAGAGATGGAAAAAAATTCTAATGCAAAAAATGACTCACACACACACACACACATTGTATATGTGTATATATATATACACACACATATATAGTGTATATATATATAGTGTGTGTGTATATATATATAGTGTTGTGTGTGTGTGTGTCTATGTATGTATGGCCACCTTCATTCATATATATTTATATATATATTTGGGGGGGTGTATATACAGTCATATATACACATATATATATAAAACACTAAATATATATATAAAAGTTGATTTGACTTAAGTGAACTTGTCAACTGTAACAAGATAGAACAATGCCATTATAGCCATTATATAATGATACTATTACAAATATGCAGCAAACATCAGAGCACATAAATATAAAAATCAAATTAAAATAACTGAAAGGAGTAATAAATAGCAATACAAAATTAGTAGGAAACTTTAATACCTACTCTTACTAATGGCCAGGTCACCCAGAAAAAAAAATCAATACAGAAATACAAAACTTGAAAAACATTATAGACAAAATGAACCAAACAGACACATACTGAACATTGCACCTAACAGGAGCAGACTACAGATTCTTCTCCAGAGCACACAACACAATCTCCAAGCTAGATCACATGTTAGGTCACAAAACAAGTCTTAACAAATTAAAGAATATGGAAATTATTTCAGGTATCTTTTCCAATAACAATGGTACAAAACTAGAAATAACAACAAGGAATTTCAGAAAATTCATAAATATGTAGAAATTAAACTGAACAACCTGGGGGTCAAAGAAGAAATCAAAAAGGAATTCAAGTAATATCTGAGACAGACAAAAATGAAACATAACATCCCAAAACTTATGGGATACAGCAAAAGCAGGTCTAAGAGGAAAGTTTATAGTTATAAACACCTACATTAAGAAAATAGAATTCAGATCAAATCAGCCACCTAACTTTACATAACTAGAAAAGGACAAATTAAGCCCAGAATTGACAAAAGAAGGAAATCATAAACATTAGAGCAGAATAAATTAAATGGAAAATAGAAAAACTATAGAAAAGGTCAATAAAATGAAGGGGTTTTTTGAAAAAATTTTAAAATTGACAAACCCTTATCTAGACAAACCAAGAAAGAAGAACTCCAATAAATAAAAATTATAGTTAAAAGGAGACAATACAAATGATGTCACAGAAATAAAAGGGATTATGAGAGTCTGTTATCAGCAATTATATACCAATGAACTGGGATATCTAAGAGAAATGGATAAATTCCTAGAAATATATGACCTATTGAGATTGAATCATGAAGAAATAGAAAATATGAACATATCATTAACAAGTAAGGTAATTGAATCAGTAATCAAAAAAGCTCCCAAAATACATGCCCATGACCAAATGCCTTCAGTGGTAAATTCTACTAAACATTAAAAGAAGATTAATATCAATCCTACTCAAACACTTCCAAAAAATTGAAGAGGAAAGAATAATTCAAACTCACTGTGCAATACCAGCATTACTCTAATACCAAACCCAGAAAAGGACATTACAAGAAAAGAAAATTACAGGCCAGTATGTCTGATGAACTTAGATGCAAAAGTCCTTAACAAAATTTTAGCAAACCAAATTTAAGAGCTCATTAAAAGGATCATACACCACAATCAAGTGGAATTTATCCCTGGAATAAAAGAATAGTTCAACATATGCAAATCAATAAATATAATGCACCACATTAACATAATTGATGACAAATCCATATGATCATTTCAGTAGATGCAGTAAAAACACTTGATGAAATTTAACATTCTTTCATGATAAAAACTCAACCAATTAGATATAGAAGAAATGTACCTTAACATAATGAAGGCTATACATAGTCGTAATAAAGCCCACAGCTAACATCAGGCTCAATGTCGAAAAGCTGAAAGCTTTTTCTTTTAAATAAGGAACAAAACAAGAATGTCCACCCTCACCGCTTCTATTCAGTATGGCACTGGAAGTCCCAGCCAGTGAAATTAGGGAAAAATAAATAAATAAAAAGCACCTAAACAGGAAAGAAAGAACTAAAATTGCCTCTGTTTATTTATATTTTATACATAGAAAATCCTGAAAACTCCAATTTAAAAATGTTATAACTAATAAATAATTGCAGTCGAGTTGTTGGTTACAAAATCAACATTTAAAAGTCAGTTGTATTTCTACACATTAACAATGAACTATCTTTAAAAATCCATATGTAGGCCGGGCACAGTGGCTCACACCTGTAATCCCAGCACTTTGGGAGGATGAGGCAGGTGGATCACGTGAGCTCAGGAGTTTGATGCTAGCTTGGCCAACATGGCAAAACCCCATCTCTACTAAAAATACAAAACATTAGCCAGGCATTTTGCTTGAACCCCAGAGGCAGAGGTTGCAGTGAGCCAAGATCACGCCATTGCACTCCAGCCTGAGTGACAGAGTCAGACTCTGTCTCAAAAAAAAAAATCCATTTATAATAGCATCAAAAATAATAAAACACTTGTGAATACATTTCACCAAGGAGCTGAAAGATCTTTATACTGAAAACTACAAAATTGATGAAAGAAATTAAAGAAGACAAAAATAAACAGAAAAATATTTGTGCTCATGGATAAGAAGAATTAATATTATTAAAATATCATACTATTCAAAGCAATTTATAGATTAAATACAATTCCTATCAAAATACCAATGACATTCTTCACAGACATAGGGAAAAAATCCCAAAACTCTTATGGAAAGACCCAGAAGAGTTAAAGCAATCTCAAGAAAGAACAAAGCTAGGAAGAAGAGATCCAAGTTGGCCGAATGTGAGAAGAATTTGGAGAGTGGGAGATCACTGCATTTCCAAACGAGTTTTTACTGCCCACAGACCAGATTTCCAGGCTGAAAAGTGCCACAAGTTTCCAGTACAGCTGTTTCAGCCGGCACTGTGGGTCTCTGCACAAAACTCACACAAATCCAGGCAGCCATTTCAACAGGTGCCTGGAATGCCTGGGATACAGAGCTGCCATTCAACTGAAAAAAAAAGGGGGGCTGAAACAGGAAGCCAGGTGATCTGGCTCAGCAGACCAACCCCCAAGAAAGACCAGCAATCTCAAATGCTCTGGATAGAGTTTCACAGGAAGCACAGCTGGACCTGGGACAGTCCAACTCGGTTTGCCATTACCAACGCAGTCCACCATAACTGAGGCAGACCATCATTACTGAGGCAGTTCTAACAGGAAGTTCACATAGCAGCTGGGCAGAGCCTACAGCAGCTCAGTAACATCTGTGCTGGCAGACTATGACTAGACTGCCACCATGCTGGGCAGGGCATCTCTAAAAAGAGAAAGCAGCATGTCAGGAACTTATAAATAAAGCCAACTTTTCTAGGACAGAGGACCTGGGAAAAGAGGCAGTTATGAGTTCAACTGTAGCAGACTTAAATGTACCTGTCCAGAAGCTCTGGACAGAACAAAAGAGCTCCCAGCTCAGCACTTGAACTCCTATAAGGGAGAGACTGTCTCCTCAAGCAGCTCCCTGACCCCTGTATATCCAAAGAGACACCTCATATAGGAGAGTTCAGGCTGACATCTGGTGGGTACCCTTCTGGAATGAAGATGACAGAAGAAGAAACTGGCAGCAACCTTTACTGTTCTTCAGCTCCTGTCAGTGATCCCCAGGCAAGCAGGGTCTGAAGTGGACCTCCAGCAGGCCTACAGCAGAGGGGCCTCACAGTTAGAAAGAAAACTACAAAACAGAAATAACTTCAACATCAACAAAAATGATGCCCACTCAGAAACATCATCTGAAAGTCACCAACTACAAAGACCACAGGTAGATAAACCACAAAAATAGGAAGAAACCAGCACAAAAAGGATAAAAACATCAAAAACCAGAATGCCTCTCCTCCTCCAAGGGCTCACAACTCCACACCAACAAGGAATAAAGCTAGAGAGAGAATGAGTCTGATGAATTGACAGAAACAGGCTTCAGAAGGTGGGTAATAACAAACTTGAGCTAAAAGAACATATCCTAACTCAACGCAAAGGAACTAAGAATCTTGAAAAAGGTTTAGATGAAATGCTAACGAGAATAAACAGCTTAGAGAATAATATAAATGAACTGATGGAGCTGAAAAACACAACAAGAGAACTTCACAAAGCATACACAAGTTTCAAGCTGAATCGACCAAGCAGAAGAAAGGATATCAGAGACTGAAGATCAACTCAATGAAATAAAATGAGAAGGCAATATCAGAGCAAAAAGAGTGAAAGAAATGAACAAAGCCCCCAAGAAATATGGGATTATGTGAAAAGACCTAATCTACGTTTGATCAGTGTACCTGAATGTGGTGAGGAGAATGAATCCAAGCTGGAAGACACTCTTCAGGATATTGTCCATGAGAACTTCCTCAACCTAGCAAGGCAGGCCAGCATTCAAATCCAGGAGATACAGAGAACACCACAAAGATATTCCTCAAGAAGAGCAACTCCAAGGCAAATAATGGTCAGATTCGCCAGACTTGAAACGAAGAAAATAATGCTAAGGGCAGACAGAGTGAAAGGTTGGCTTACCCATAAAGGGAAGCCCATCAGACTCACAGCAGATATCTCAGCAGAAACCCTACAAACCAGAAGAGAGTGGGGGCCAATATTCAACATCTTTAAAGAAAAGAAGAGAACTTTCAACCTGGAATTTCATATCCAGCCAAACTAAGCTTCATAAGCGAAGGAGAAATAAAATCCTTTACAGACAAGCAATTGCTGGAAGATTTTGTCACCACCAGGCCTGTCTTATAAGAGCTCCTGAAGAAAGCACTAAACAAGAAAAGGAACAACCAGTACCAGCCACTCCAAAAATGTACCAAATAGTAAAGACGATTAACACAATGAAGAAAATGCATCAACTAATGGGCAAAACATCCAGCTAGCATCAAAATGGCAGGATCAAATTCACACATAACAATATTAACCTTAAATGTAAATGGATTAAATGCCCCAATCGAAAGGCACACACTGGCAAATTGGATAAAAAGTCAAAACCCATCAGTGTGCTATATTCAGGAAACCCATTTCATGTGCAAGGACACACATATGTTCAAAATAAAGGAATGGAGGAAGATTTACCAAGCAAATGGAGAGCCCAAAAAAGCAGGAGTTGCAATCCTAGTCTCTGATAAAATGGACTTTAAACCAACAAAGATCAAAAGAGACAAAGAAGGGCATTGCATAATGGTAAAAGGATCAATGCAACAAGAAGAGCTAAGGATCCTAAATATATACTCCCCCAATACAGGAGTACCTAGATAGAGAAAGCAAGTTTTTAAATGACCTACAAAGAGACTTAAACTCCCACACAGTAATAGTGGGAGACTTTAACACTCCACAGTCAATATTAGGCAGATCAACGAGACAGAAAATTAACAAGGATATGCAGGACTTAAACTCAGATCTGGACTGAGCAAACCTAATAGACACCTACAAAACTCTCCACCCCAAATCCGCAGAATATACATTCTTCTCATCACCACATCACACCTACTCTAAAACTGACCACGTAATTGGAAGTAAATCACTCCTCAGCAAATGCAAAAGAATGGAAATCATAACAAACAGTCTCTCAGACCACAGTGCAATCAAGTTAGAACTCAGGATTAAGAAACTCAGAACCACACAACTTCATAGAATCTGAACAACTGGCTCTTGAATGTTGACTGCATAAACAATGAAATGAAGGCAGAACTAAAGATGTCCTTTGAAACCAAAGAGAACGAAGATACAATGTACTAGAATCTCCGGGACACATTTAAAGCAGTGTCTAGAGAAAAATTTATAGCAATAAATGCCCATATGAGAAGCAAAGAAAGATCTAAAATTGACACCCTATCATCAAAATTGAAAGAGCTAGAGGAGCAAGATCAAAAAAACTCATACCTAGCAGAAGACAAGAAATAACTAAGATCAGAGCAGAAGTGAAGGAGACAGAGACACAAAAATCCCTTCAAAAATTAATAAATTCAGGAGCTAGTTTTTGGAAAAGATCAACAAAACAGGCCACTAGACAGATTAATAAAAAAAAAAAGAGAGAAGAGTCAAATAGATTCAATAAAAAATGATAAAGGGGATATCACCACCAATTCCACAGAAATACAAACTACCATCAAAGATTACTACAAACAACTCTATGCACATAAACCAGTACACCTGGAAGAAATGGATAAATTCCTGGACACTTGCATCTTCCCAAGCCTAAACCAGGAAGGAGCTGGAAACCCTGAATAGACCAATAACAAAGGCTGAAGTTGAGTCAGCAATTAATACCCCACCAACCAAAAAAAAGCCCAGGTCCAGATGGGTTCACAGCCGAATTATACCAGACATACAAAGAGGAGCTAGTACCATTCCTTCTGAAACTATTCCAAATGATCCAAAAGAGGGAATCCTTCCCAAATCATTTTATGAGACCAACATCATCCTGATACCAAAACCCGGCAGAGTCTCAACAAAAAAAGAAAACCTCAGGCCAATATCCATGATGAACATAGAAGCAAAAATCTTCAATAAAATACTGGCAAACCAATTGCAACAGCACATCAAAAAACTTATCCATCATGATCAAGTAGGCTTCATCCTGAGGATACAAGGCTGGTTTAACATACACAAGTTGATAAACGTAAGCCACCACATAAACAAAGCCAAAGACAAAAACCACACGATCATTTCAATAGATGCAGAGGAAAGCCTTTGACAAAATACAACAGCCCTTTCTTCTAAAAACTCTCAATAAACTAGGTATAGATGGAACGTATGTCAAAAGAATATAAGCTATTTATGACTAACCCACAGCCAATATCATACTGAATGGGCTAAAACTGGAAGCATTCTCTTTGAAATCTGGCACTAGACAAGGGTGCCCCCCTCTCACCACTCCTATTCAATATAGTAGTGGAAGTTCTAGCCAGAGCAATCAGGCAAGAAAAAGAAATAAAGCGTATTCAATTAGGAAAGGAGGAAGTCAACATGTCTCTATTTGCAGTTGACATGATTGTATATTTAGAAGACCCCATTGTCTCAACCCAAAATCTCCTGAAACTGACAACCAAGTTCAGCAAAGTCTCAGGATACAAAATCTATGTGCAGAAATCACAAGCATTCCTATACACCAATAACAGACTAAAAGAGAATGAAATGAAGAGAAAACTCCCATTCACAATTGCTACAAAAAGAATAAAATACCTAGGAATAAAATTAACAAAGGATGTAAACGACTTCTTCAAGGAGAACTGCAAGCCACTGCTCAAGGAAATAAGAGAGGACACAAACAAATGGAAAATTAGGAAGAATCAATATTGTAAAAATGGCCATTCTGCCCAAAGTAATTTACAGATTCAACAGTATCAAGCTACCTATGATCCTCTTCACAGAACTGGAAAAAAACACTTTAAACTTCTTATGGAACCAAAGGAGAGCCCGCATATCCAAGACAATCCTAAGCAAAAAGAACAAAGCTGGAGACATCACGTTACCTGACTTCAAGCTATACTACCAGGATACAGTAATGACAAACCTCACAAAAACAAGCAATGTTTAATAAATGGTGTTGGGATAACTGACTAGCCATGTGCAGAAAACAGAAACTGGACCCCTTCCTGACACCTTACACTGAAATTAACTCCAGATGGATTAAAAACTTAAATGTAAGACCTAACACCATAAAAACCCTAGAAGAAAACCTAGGCAAAACCATTCAGGACATAGGTATAGGCAATGAATTCGTGACTAAAACACCAAAAGCATTGGCAACAAAAGCAAAATCGACAAATGAGATCTAGTTAAACTCCAGAGCTTCTGTACAGCAAAAGAAACAATCATTAGAGTGAACCAGCAACCAACAGAATGGAAAAAAAATCTTGTAATCTACCGATCTGACAAAGGGCTAATATCCAGAATCTACAAAGAACTAACACAGATTTACAAGAAAAAAAAACAAGCCCATTCAAAAGTGGGCAAAGAATATGAACAGCCACTTTTCAAAAGTAAACATATATGAGGCCAACAAACATATGAAAAAATTCTCATCATCACTGTTCATTAGAGAAATGCAAATCAAACCACATTGAGATATCATCTCACACCAGTTAGAATGGCAATCATTAAAAAATCTGGAGACAACAGATCCTGGAGAGGATGTGGAGAAATAGAAATGCTTTTACACTGTTGGTGCGAGTGTAAATTAGTTCAATCATTGTGGAAGACAGTGTGACGATTCCTCATAGACCTAGACATGGAAATTCCATTTGACCCAGCAATCCTATTACTGGGTAAATAGCCAAAAGATAAATTATTCTATTATAAACACACATGCACACGTATGTTCATTGTGGCACTGTTTACAATAGCAAAGACCTGGAACCACCCAAATGCCCATCAATGATAGACTGGACAGGGAAAATGTGGCACATATACACCATGGAATACTATGTAGCCATAAAAAACAATGAGTTTGTGTCCTTTGTAGGGACATGGATGAATCTGGAAACCATAATTCTCAGCAAACTGACACAAGAACAGAAAATCAAACACCACATGTTCTCACTCATAGGCGGGTATTGAACAATAAAAACACATGGACACAGGGAGGGGAGCATCACAAACTGGGGTCTGTTGGGGAAAACTA
This sequence comes from Callithrix jacchus, assembly GCF_049354715.1. Taxonomy (NCBI): domain Eukaryota; kingdom Metazoa; phylum Chordata; class Mammalia; order Primates; family Cebidae; genus Callithrix; species Callithrix jacchus. Next base: position 67,677,073 of record NC_133517.1, on the reverse strand, counting down.
GGAGAGAGACAGTGGGGGGTAGGGAGGTTGGGGAGGGATAACGTGGGGAGAAATGCCAGATATAAGTGACATGGGGATGGGGGCACTAAACCACATTGCCATGTATGTACTTATGCAACAATTCTGCGAGATCTGCACATGTACTCAGAATCTAAAGTACAATAAAAATTATATTTTTAAAAAAGAACAAAGCTAGACATCCCATACTTCCTGATTTCAAAATATATTACAAAGCTATAGAAGTTAAAACTTACGGCACTTGCATAAAAACAGACATATAAACCAGTGGAGTATGGCACTTGCATAAAAAGACATATAAACCAGTGGAGTAGACAGCCAAGAAATAATCTCATATGTGTATGATCAACCAATATTTGACAAGCGTGACAAGAATAGACTGTGGGATAAAGGATAGAGTCTTCAAAAAATGGTGTTGAGGAAACTAACCAGTTTTCTCAACAAAACTGAAGACTTTTCACATGCAAAAGATTTTTTAAATGCAAAAGACTAAAACTGGATTCTTACCTAATATCACACTCAAAGATCAACTCAAAGTAGATTAGAAACGTAAATATAAGACATGGAAACTTAAAACCATTTTAGACAAAGGGGAAAAAAATGTCCTCAAGATTGGGTATGGCAACAATGTTTTGGATATAATGCCAAAAGCATTAGCAGCAAAAGAAAAAGTGGTACTCTACCTAGCAAACTAAAAAGTTTCTGCACAGCAAAGAAAACAATCAACAGAGTAAAAAGGCAACCTACAGAATGGTCAAAAATATTTGCAAACCGTATACCTGATAAAGGGTTTATATCTAAAATGTATAAGGAACTCATACAGCTAAATTGCAAAAACAAAAATCTTGATTTAAAAAATGGGAGGCTGGGCAGGGTGACTCATGCCTGTAATTCTAGCACTTTAGGAGGCCAAGGCAGGATTGTCTGAGTTCAGGAATTCGAGACCAGCCTGGGCAACATGTTGAAACCCTGTCTCTTCTAAAAATGAAAATTAAAAATTAGCCAGGTGTGGTAGAGTGCACCTGTTAGTCCCAGCTACTAGGGAGTCTGAGGCAGGAGAACTTCTTGAACCCAGGAAGTGGAGGTTGCAGTGAGCCAAAATCACACAACTGCCCTCCAGCCTGGGCAACAGGGCAAGACTTATCTCCAAAAAAAAAAAAAAGTGCCAAGGACCTAAATAGATATTTACTCCAAAAAAGACATACATACAGCTAACAGGCACATTAAAGAATGCTCAACATTACTTATCGGGGACATACAAATCAAAACCACAATGAGACATCACTTTGCATCTGTTAGGATAGCTTTTACAAAAAGATTAGTGTTGGCAAAGACATGGATTAAAGGAAATCTTTGTATGCTATTGATGGGAAAGTAATTGATATAGCCATATGGAAAACAGTATGTTGGTTCTTCAGAAAACTAAAAATAGAACTACCATAAGATCCAGCAATCATACTTCTGGGTATACAGCCAATAAAAACTAAATCAGTAGCTCAGAGACATATCTGCACTTCCATGTCCATTGCAGCATTACTCACAATAGCCAAGACACCAAAACAACCTAAGTGCCTGTCAACAGATGAATAAAAAACAAAATTGTGGTATGTGTATGCAATGGAATATTATTCTGCCATAAAAAAAGAAAGAAACCCTGCTATTTGCAACAACATGGATAAACCTGAATGGCATTACGCTGAACAAAAGTCAGACAGAGAAAGACAAATACTGTATAATCTCATGTATATGTGGAACCTGAAAAAGTCAGACTTACAGAAACAAAATATAATGGTGGTTAACAGGGACTAAAGGGTCGGGAAAATGGAGGGACATTGGTCAAAGGGTACACAGACTATAATTAACAATATTACATTGTATCTTTGAAATTTGCTAAGGGAGTAGATATTAAATGCTCTCACCACAAAAAAAAAATAACTACCTGAAATAATAGACATGTTAACTGACTTTATTGTGGTCTTTTCACAATATATACATACATCAAATCGTCACATTGTACACCTTTAATTCATGCAATTTTATTTGTAAACTATACCTCAATAGAGCTGAAAACAATAAAAATAAACCCAAAGACAGTAATGTACATGTCATTTAAACAGTTTGAGTCTTTATCTCACTTAAATCAATACTTTGTTAATTTATTTTTTATTGCTTATTTTCTCTCTTAAATGTGACAGGTATTTATATCTGTCTTGTTTTCATTCTGTCCCAAGAATATAACAACACAGTAGTGGGTAGTTACTGCTCTGGTAAGTATTTGTTAGGTAACCAATAATTATTACTTGAGTAACAGAAGGTATGAATACTCAAGAAGAGTAGCAGAATCTGGGATGTTGTCATCCTGATTTTGATCCCTGCAACAAGGCCTGCTAGATGCATTTTTATGTACAAGGAAAGCACCCCCTGGGATACTATTGATCCATCCCCTTCCTCTCCCATGACCTCACCTTTTTTGAAAGACTTCCAGCTTTGGATCTGAGATGGTCACAACCTGAAACTTGAGGGAGACTTTCTGGTCTGCAGAGTGCCCCCCTGACACACCCAATTTTACACCAACATTCACATCTATGGCAGCCTCATCCTTTCGGATCATAGTATCACAGAAATGTAATGGTCCATTCACATCATTATCTGGGGAAAGAAAAGATGGCCATAGGTTTAGCCAAGAATCCATTCAGGAATTCATAGGTTTAGCCAAGAACAGCTGGTATGTAAAATGAAATAACAAAGACATATTTTGCCCCAACCCTCCCACTCATTTAAAACTCTGTTGAAAATTAACTAATCAATTAATGTGCATGTAAATTACTACAGAGGGAAAATGTTTAAATCCACTGGACACTGTGTGACAGAGATAAAATATTCACCCTGAGAAATAGTGGTGTCAAACGTACAATGTGGAATACCCATAGGATTATCCTTCCAGGCACGCTGTCTCCTCTGCAGCAGGCACAGCACCCAGCCTCAGAGGGCAGCACAAGGGGGCGGAAAATGTTTAAGGGGTGGAGCCAGACAGACCTGGGTTTCTATCTCAGTTCTACCAGTTCCAGGTACATAACTTTGTTTTTTGTTTAATTGTTGTTGTTGTTGTTTGTTGTTATTGTTGTTGTTTTGAGACAGAGTCTCACTCTGTCACCCGGGCTAGAGTGCAGTGGTACAGCTCAGCTCTCTGCAACCTCCGCCTTCTGGGCTCAAGCAATTCTTGTGCCTCAGCCTCCCAAGTAGCTGGGACTACAAGAGTCCACCACCCATGCCTGGCTAATTTTTTTGTATTTTTAATAGAGTCAGTGTTTTGACATGTTGGCCAGGCTGGTCTCAAACTCCTGGCCTCAAGTGATCTGCCCACCTCGGCCCCCAAAGTGATGGGATTAAAGGCATGAGCCACAGTTCCCAGCCCTTAGGTACATAACTTTGAACAGATCAATGTATAGCACTCTACTTACTCTTACGTAAAGTTGGGATAACATCTTCACCTCTTGAGCCTGATGCAAATATTAAATGACCTAATGAACACCTACAACCAGATAATTAGTAGGATTCTCAATTTGTCTCAGTTTGTCTTTGCTCCTTGCCCCTTGCCTACAGGAAAGGGTGGTCCTGAGAACTCCTTCCTGGGTGCTCAGTTATTTTTGGAGGCTGGGCCATCACTCCATCTGACCAGCAATGATTTTTTTTTTTTTTTTTTTTTTTTTTTTTGAGACGGAGTTTCGCTCTTGCTACCCAGGCTGGAGTGCAATGGCGCGATCTCGGCTCACCGCAACCTCCGCCTCCTAGGTTCAGGCAATTCTCCTGCCTCAGCCTCCTGAGTAGCTGGGATTACAGGCACGCGCCACCATGCCCAGCTAATTTTTTGTATTTTAGTAGAGACGGGGTTTCACCATGTTGACCAGGTTGGTCTCGATCTCTCGACCTCGTGATCCACCCGCCTCGGCCTCCCAAAGTGCTGGGATTACAGGCTTGAGCCACCGCGCCCGGCCCCCACCAATGATTTTTACCCCTCGTCTCCTTGGCCTCTGACTGATGATACCTGGGACTGAAGGACTTGACTCCAGGATGTCACTGAGGGAGAAATTAAGTAGAGCATAGTCATACTTTTTCCAAAAAGTTAAAAAAGGTCTTTCGGTCTTTTGTAAGACGGCAAACTGACGTAATTTGATGGCATGGTACCCACATTCAACAGGCGTCAGGTCATTTCTTCCAAACTCTTTGACAAAACTTTTGCTGATGCAGTGGAACATAGAGGACATATTGCTAGGGGAGATGAAAGGAGAGCACAAATTTCAGTTGGGAGGAGAAGAAAATGGTTAAACTCTCACCAATTGATATTTCCCCTAAAGGAAAAGATCTACATATGAGATTAGCAGGTCTTAATTTAAAATAGTGATGACATTATAACTTTCTCAACTTCGAGTTCATTTTTTTGTTGTTTTGAGATGGGGTCTTGCCATGTTGCCCAGACTGATCTTGAACTCTTGGGCTCGAGTGATTCTCCCACCTTGTCCTACCTAGAATCTGGGATTATAGGCACCCACCACCACAACTGGCTTCTAACTTTGGGATTCTAAAGACAATTGGGGCTTCTGACAGAGGCACTGCAGTGAAATTCATTGCCCCTTATGGTTGGAGTAGGAAAGCCTGGGTTTCTCCTCACCTGTAACTTACGAATACTCTAAATAACAGGAATAAGGAAGGGCTGAATACTATCATCAACTAAAGGGCCAGAGGGAAGGCCGGGCTTATGTTAAGATGATATGAGTAGTGGTAGACATTATGTATGTATGTTTACAGAGAAAGCCACACTGAGAAGTGACATTTGAACAATAATGTAGAGGAGGCAGGGTATAAACAATGAACATTATGTGGAGAAAAGAATGCCAGGTAGAGAAATCAGCAAGTGCAAAAACTTGGAAGCAATGTATGCCTGGAATAAGTGAGGTGAAAAGAAAAAAGATGAGGTCAGAAGAAACTGAGGGCAAGTTGGTGAAGGCCCCTGTTGGTCATTTTCATCACTCTCTTTTACTTGAAGTGAGATTAAAAGTCTTTGGAGGGATTTGAGCACACAAGCGACATATCTGATGCATCTTTCGAAGAGAGATGCCTGTGGTGGCCGTGTTGACAACAGCATCCAGTAAGGGAGTACAGGCAGAAGTGGGAGTCTAGTTAGGGCAGTTTTGTGATACTACAGGTCATCGTTAGTGAGAGATGAGGCCAGGGCATTTCACTCAAAGTGATGAGAAGTGATCAGGTCCTAGTCTACACTGAAGGTAGAGACAACATCTATGAAAAGGATGGTTTGCTACAATTCCAGGGAAATTGGTTCTTCACTAATTAATTTGTGGATTTTCCTGTTTATTCATTCATTCTGCAAACATTTAATAAGCACCCATTAGATGCTAGGCCCTCTCTCAGGAATTGGCAATATAGTGGTGAGCAACATAAGAATGGCCTCTAATCTCTTGGAGCTTACAGCATAGTGATAAAGACAAATCTTCACCAAATGATTTTACTAGTGAGCTCATGCATATTCACAAATCATGAGTGGTATCATAAATGAATGGTTCCTGATGCTCTCAAAACCTGTGGTAGAGAGATTTTGGTTTTTGCTTACAACAACTAAAAGGTCAGGGAAATTCTTCTTTCTTTTTCAGAGAGAGATTTATTTTATTTTATGGGTCATTTTAGTTTCAGGTGCACATGGGCAGGCTTGTTATATAGGTAAACTCCTGTTACTGAGGTGTCTTATATAGATTATTTTGTCACCCAGTTATTAAGCCTAGTATCCATTCTTATTTTTCCTAATTTTGTCCCTCCTCCCACACTCCATCCTCTACCTCCAGTAGAGGATATGTGTTGGTCCCTCCATGAACCTATGTGTTCTCATCATTTAGCTCCCACTTATAAGTTAAAACATGAGATATTTGGTTTTCTGTTTCTGTGTTAGTTTGCTAAGGATAAGGGCTGCCAGCTCCATTGGGAGCTGTTCTTGATCTTGTTCTTTTCTCAGCTACACAGTATTCCATGAGGTATATGTACCAGATTTTCTTTATCCAGTCCACAATTGATGGGTATTTAAGTTGATTCCATGTCTTTGCTATTGTTAATAGTGCTGCAATGAATATACGCACACGTGTCTTTATTATAGAGTGATTTATATTCCTTTGGGTATATACCCAGTAATGAGCTTGCTGGGTCAGATGGTATTTCTGTCTTTAGGACTTTGAGGAATCACTGAACTGCCTTTCACAACTAATTTACTTTCCCATCAACAGTGTAGAAGCATTCCTTTTTCTCCTCAACCTTGCCAGGATCTGGTTTTGTTTGTTTGTTTGTTTTACTTTTTAGTAATAGCCATTCTGACTGGTGTGAGATGGTATCTCATTGTGGTTTTGGTTTGCATTTATCTAATGATCAGTGATGATGAGCTTTTTTCACATGATTGTTGGCCATATGTATGTCTTCTTTAGAAAAGTGTCTGTTCATGTTGTTTGCCCACTTTTTAATGGGGTTTTTTCTTCTGATAAATTGGCTCAAGTTCCCTATAGATGCTGGATATTAGACCTCTGTCAGATTCATAGTTGTAACAGTTTTCTCGCATTCTGTAGGTTGCCTGTTTGCTCTGCTCATAGCGTTTTTGCTGTGCAGAAGCTCTTAAGTTTAATTAGATCACATTTGTCAATGTTTGCTTTTATTGTGATTGCTTTTGGCATCATCATGAAATCTTTGCCAGTTCCTTTGTCCAGAATGGTATTGCCTAGGTTGTCTTCTAGGGCTTTTTATAGTTTTGGGTTTTACATTTAAGTCTTTTATCCACCTTCGGTTGATTTTTGTATATGGTATAAGGAAATGGTCCAGTTTCAATCTTCTGCCTATGGCTAGTCAGGTATCCCAGCACCATTTATTGAAGAAGACACACATGCAGCCAACAATGCAGTCTTTTCCCATGGCTTGTCTTTTACAAGTATCTGGTCTGCAAAAACCCTGACAAAAAATAAGCAATGGGGAAAGGCTGCATTGTTGGCTGCACAGGCACAGGCACAGGAAACCAAACAAAAACTGTCAAATCGAATCTCATCAAGTTACAAAGCTTCCTGCCAGCAAAGGAAACAATCAACAACAGAAAAAGACAACCCACAGAATGGGAGAAAATATTTGGAAACTACTCATCTGCTAAGGGATTACTAACAAGAAAATATAAAGAGCCCAAACAACTCTACAGGAAAAAATCTAATAATCAGAGTAAAATACTGGCAAAAGAGTTCAATAGACATTTCTCAAAGGAATACATGCAAGTAAGAAACAGGCATATGAAAAGTTACTCAAAATTTTTAATTATTGAAAAATCTCAATCAAAACTACAATGAGATGCCTCACCCCTGTTAAAATGGCTTATATCCAAAAGACAAATACTAAATATGCTGAAGAGAAGGTTGAGAAAAGGGAACCTTGTACCATTTGTGGGAATGTAAATTAGTACAGCCTCTATGGATAACAGTTTGGACCTTCCTCAAAAAGCTAAAAATAGAGCTGCCATACAACCCAGCAATCTCTCTACTGGATATACACCCAAAAGAAAGAAAAACAGTACACTGAAGAGATATCTGCACTCCCATGTTTGTTGCAGCACTGATCACAATAGCCAAGATCAGGAAGCAATGCAAGTATCTACCAACAAAAGAATAGGTGAACAAAATGTGACACATATACATAACAGAGTACTACTACTCAGCCATAAAGAAGAATGAGATCCTGTCATTCACAACAACATAGATGGAAAATAAGCCAAGCACAGAAAGACAAACTGTCCATGTTCTCACTTATTTATGAGAGCTAAAAATTAAGCCAATAGAAGTTACAGAGATAGAGAGTAAAATGAGTGTTACCGGAGTCTGGGAAGGGTATTAGGATGTAGGAGGGAGGTGGGGATGGTTAATGAGTACAAAAACAAGTAGTCAGAAAGACTGAATAAGATCTAGTATTTGATAGCACAACAGGGTGACTAGAGTCAAAAGTAACTGTACATTTAAAAATAACTAAAAGTATAATTGCATTGCTGCAATTATAACAAATAGAAACAGGATTTTCTAACTATATGTAATTTAATTTAGAACATTCTAAAAATGTTTAATAATGAAGAGAGACAGAATTTTTAACAGTTCATGTAAAAGTTCTGATGTGACCATTTCAATTCTCTCTGATATGAGCCATGTAAAAGGTCACTGGAAAACAGAGAATAATGAGAACAAAAGAAGCTTCTCTACGACTGGACCTGTACACTAATGTATCAGAGATATATTCCTTAGCCTTACATGCTCTCTGGAATTCTCCATGATTAAGAAGAACTTAACTTTCTTTTCAGTCAAATTATATAGGTGAAAAAAATCTTCAACTCGTTTCACAAACTCATCCTGAACATTTTTGTCACTGATGATATTATCTTTTCTTTTTCATCCCCCGATCCCATTAGGACTTACCAGGTTGTACATCCTTTTGTCCAACAGAGAAATTGGCTAGGCACGGTGCTTCACACCTGTAATCCCAGCACTTTCTGGGGGGCCAAAGTGGGTGGACCACGAGGTCAGAGGTTCAAGACCAGCCTGGCCAAGATGGTGAAACCCTGTCTCTACTAAAAATATAAAAACCACCTGGGTGTGGTGGCAGGTACCTCTAATCCCAGCTACTTGGGAGGCTGAGGCAGATAACTGTTTGAACCTGGGAGGCAGAGATTGCAGTGAGCCCAGATAGTGCCACTGCACTCCAGCCTGGGTGACAGAGTGAGACTCCGTCTGAAAAAAGAGAAAAAGAGAGAGAAATAGTACGATTGAGTAGGGCCCCTTCCCATCTTCAGACCTCCTGCTGCCAAGCAGGAAACAGACAAACTCCAGGACCAGATCAATGTGATTCTACTCACTGTTTCCTTCTCACCAATGGGTCCCTGACTCAGTTTCCAATGCAGTATCCTAGAAAAATAAGCACAGGGAGGGCCCTCTTTATTTCCAGAAGAGTAAGTCTGAAACTGGTTTTAGATCACAGAACCTTACCTCTCAAGTCCTTCTCAGCCCAAAATTCTGTGGAACAAAATCAAGTAGCATCTAATCATATATGTCCTGAATCAGAATTTAAAAGGCTTTTTCAGAAGCCACACCCATTTCCTTTTACATACAGATCTACCTGAGCAAGTCTTGGACTCATGGATTCCCAGCATGAGTAGCTAAAACAACTCCTTTGGCCCATATTCCTCTAGCCTATGTGCTGAATTTGGAATTCAGCCATTGGACATCAAGAAAAACAACTTCAGCAGGAGGGACAAGCACCAGTGCCAGGGTCCTGGGAAGCACTTCTGAACTGCCTATATGTGGAGCTCTGTACAACAGGAGTTACTGTGCTGAATCCCTCCTCTGTATTAAATATCACACATGTATTATCTAAATCCAATCTTGCAACAATCCTTATTTTAAAGATAAATAAAAAGAGGATTTGCAAAAAGAATGAAACACTTGCCTAAAGCCATGCCTCTTCCAAATACTTTCAATGATTTCAAGATACAGTAAAGTGCCTGCAGGAGAAACTGTAAACAGGATTGCTACACCTTTAAGTTTTGGATCCATTGCTGATGAGCCCATGTGACCTTTTGGAGGTGGTAAAGTTCCTTGTTTTGTGATATTACCAGAACTGTTTTTCTGGTTTCTTCTCATTTAGGACTATGTCAGTGGAAAGATCTGAGGCTCAGGGGCTGCTGTTCAGACTCTTTTGTCCCACAGGATGATCCCTTGATTTTCTGCTCTGCCTCTTCCCTTAGGGATGAGGTTTCTTAGGAGCCAGACTGCAGTGATTGTTATTGCTCGTCTGGGTCTAGCCACCCAGTGGAGCTACCAGGCTCTGGGCTGGTACTGGGGAATGCGCACAAAGTGTTCTGGGATGTGATTTGTCTTCTGGTCTCTCAGCCATGGACAGCAGCACATGCTCTGGTAGAGGTAACAGGGGAGTGGAGTGGACTCTATGAGAGTCCTTGGTTGTAGTTTTTATTAGCTGCTGGTTTTCTCAAATGCCAGTTGTGCTAGCAGTGAGGTTGTCACATAGACAGACTCGGGACCTGTGTTATCCAGGATGCTGCAGGCAGTGGAATTAGCTATTCTTTTTCTCCTTTTTTGAAGCAGGGATTTTCTTTTATGAGTTGCTCCAAAGTCTTGAATTTGCTGACCACCAGCGAGGAGGTGGTGCTTTCAACACAGCATCAGCTGTGGTAGTATAGTGGGGATACAAGCCTGCCTAGATAAGCATTTGGATTTCTCAGGCAATGAGCAGTGCCATAGAGCTTCCAAGAGATTATGCCTTTATATTTGGCTTCCAGGGCAGGTAAAGAAAGACCATCAGTTGGGGGCAAGGTTAATCATATCTGAGTTCAGACTCTCTTTGGGCAAGACTTGCTGCAGCCACTGTGGGGGTTGGTGGTTCTCAGGCCAGTGAGTTATGTTCCCAGGGGGATTATGGCTGCCTCTGCTGCATCATATAACTCACCAGGGAAGTGGGGGAAAATTAGCCATAATGGGCCTCAGACAGCTCCCAGGCAGCCAGCAAGGCCAGTCTCACTCCCACCATGCTCCACCAAAGTACTAGATTTGTATCCAGGCAGATGGTATGCAGGGCTGAGTTCTTGCCCCAGGCTATAAGCCTCCCTGCTGAGAAAGCAGATATGGCTTTCAGACTTCACTCCTTCCCACCTGCCATGGCTTCTGTGATCGAATCTGCACTTCCTGTTTGCCCTGGAAAATTCATGCTCAACCAAAATTGTTAGAAAGTTTAGCAGGAAGTTTCTGTCTCCCTATAGTCCTTCCACAATACCACTGGCAGCCCTTCCCAAAATGCAAAGTCATACATGGCCAAAGCAGGAGGGACAATACTAAAGGAAGGGGAGGCGCTACACACTTATTAACCACCAAATCTCATGATAACTCACTCTCTATCATGAGAATAGCAAGGGGAAATCTACCCCCATGATCCAGTTACCTCCCACAAGGCCCCTCCTCCAACACTGGGAATTATAATTAACATGAGATTTGGACAGGAACACAAATCCAAACCATATTTTTCTGCCTCTGATGCCGCCCAAATCTCATGCCCTTCTCACGTTGCAAAATACAATCCACTTTTCTCAACAATCCCCCAAGTCTTAATTCATTTCACCATTAACTCAAAAGTCCATAGTCCAAAGTCTCATCTGAGACAAGGCAAATCCCTCCCACCAATGAGCCAATGAAAAAAAAATAATGGCTATTTACTCCCAGGATAAAATGAGGGTGCATGCATTGGCTAAATACTCCCATTGCAAAAAAAAGAAATCGACCAGAACAAAGGAGATACAGGTGCCAATGCAAGACTCCATGTCTCAAATCCAGGCCACACTGATGAAAGGAATGGGCTCCCAAGGCCTTGGTTAGCTCTGCCCCTGTGGCTCTGCAGGGCACAGCCCCCATGCTTGCTTCCATGGCATTGAGTGCCTGCAGCTTTTCCAGGTGCACAGTGCAAGCCATCAGTGGATCTACCATTCTAGGCTCTAGATGATGGTTGTTCTCTCCTCACGGCTCCACTAGGCAGTGCCCCACTGTGTGAGAACTCCAGCTACACATTTCCCTTCCTTACTGTCACAAACCTGCAGCAGACTTCTGCCTAGACATTCTGGCATTTCCATATCGCCTCAGAAATGTAGGCGGAAGCTCCCAAACCTTACCCCTTGCCTTCTGCACACCTGCAGGCTTAACACCACATGGAAGCTGCTAAAATTTACAATTTGTACCCTTTGAAGCAGTGGCCTGAGACATATCTGGAACCCCTTTAGCCAAGCCTGGAGCTGGAACAGCTGGGCCACAGGGAGCAGCTTCCTTAGGTTGTGCAGGGCAGAACAACCCTGGTCCTGGCCCGTGAAACTATTTTTCTTTCTAGGCCTCCAGGCCTGTAATGGGAGCATCTGCCATGAAGGTCTCTGAAATACCTTCCAGGCCTTTCAACCATTGTCATGGCTATTAACATTCCTACTCCTCTTTACTTATGCAAATTTCTGCAGTCAGTTTGAACACCTCCCCTGCAAATGGGTTTTTCTTTTCTACCACATGGTTAGGCTGCAAATTTTTCAAACTTTTTTGCTCTGCTTCCTTTTAAATATAACTTCCAGTTTCAGTTCAACTATTCATTCAGACATATGAGCAAATGTTCTTAGATAAAGCCAGGCCACATCTTGAACACCTTGCTGCTTAGAAACTTTTTCTACCAGATAGCTCTTCTAAATCATCTCTCTCAAGTTCAAAATTCCACTGATCCTTAGGGCAGCAGCACATTACCTCTAACCTCTTTGCTAATTCATAACAAAAGTGACTTTTGTTCTAGTTCCCAGTGAGTTCCGATTCTCCATCTAAGACCACCTTAGCCTGGAATTCATTGTCCATGTCATTTTCTGCATTTTGTTCACAACAATTTAACAAGTCTTCAAAACGTTCTGAACTTTCCCTCATCTTTCTGTCTTCTGAACCCTCCAAGTCAGAAGCCTGAGAACCCAACCTTGAAGTTGGTCGTTATGCATTGGACCAGGGTACCAGGCCAGGAGCTACACAACCTTATTTGGTTTTTCCTTAGCTTTTAAATCCCCTCAAGAAATTACTGAGGAGTTGTACCAACGACCTGGCAGTTGCAGGTCCTATAACTTAACTACTGTGCTAACAGGGCATTTGCATTACAAAGAGTCGGAAAGGCTTCTTAAGCTGCAGTGACTGCCAGCTGAGCTGTGCAGAGCTGGCAGCCAAGCCATAGTGACTGCAAGTTCCCCAAGCTGGGCAGAGCTGGCAGTCGGCTAAAAAAAGAAAAAAAAATGCTTCTCACACACAGGGACTCTGAAAAGCATTAAATTCCTCTCTCCCTCCTTTCTGTCTCTCTCTTCTCTCTCTCTCTCTCTCTTCTCTTTTTTTCTCTCTTTTCCCTCTACTACTTTTCTCTGTTTCTCTCCTTTCTCTCTTCTTCCCTCCTCTACTTTCTTCTCTCTCTCTGTCTCCTCTCTCCTCTCCTTCTCCTCTCTCCTCTCTCCTCTCTTCTCTCTCCCTCTCCCTCTCTCTTTCCTCTTTCTGTCTTTTTTTTTTTTTTTTGACAGAAGAGACTATTACTCCTTTTTCACCTTGAACAGGCAAAGAGGGCTGGTACTTTTTTATTTAAAGTTTGATTTCCTAAGACAGAGAAGAAAACCACACCTAAGTCATCAGGGGCAGAATTTTTTTTTGTGGGGGGGCGGGGACATGAAAAAGAGGAAGAATGAGGCCTCAATGATAGAATAAGAAGAAGAAAAAGAAAGAGAACAGTTATTTCCAGGAGTGTAAACTCAATTGGAGTTTTTTGAAGTTAATTACTTAGCCAAATATTTACTTTAAGAGTAACAGGTTTAAACCACTGTATATTAGCTAGTAACTGCCTTGGGAAACTAGAGGACTTACAATAAAGACAGAACCACATAAGAGATACATGAACACACGTGGGTGTCCCCCGAAGAAGATCAGTCTGTTGCCTGCCCAGCCATGTCCCTGGAGGGATGTTTCAGAGTGTCTTCGCTAAGGTGTACCTGTATAAATCCTGGGCCTAGTCACCTCAGAATTTTTAGTCCTGAGATGAATCACCGTTATGCCTTATGATGTCCCCATGGAACCACGGATGAAGGCCCGTACAAGCCCTGTAGCCTTCCAGCCATGGGACTACATATATACACACTCACTCTCTCACACACACTGAGGTTATGAAAAACAGCCAAACACTAAATGACCCGAGCCTCCACTGAGGCAACCCGAGCCTCCAGTGACATCTCACGATAGACTTGCCTGGTCAGAGTTGCAATGACTCAGGCCCTCCTGATGGACCGGTCCCCTGATTTCCAGACCTGACTTACCTCCGGAGGTTCCCAGGACCCTGAGGAATTTCGGGTGAATGTTGACCAGGTAGTCGCCTGTCCTTCACAGGGCCAGAACTCTGGGGCCCTGAAACGTCTCAGGGGATGCCTCCCCTAGAGGTCCTCAAGGTGGGAGCGGCTGCCCAGGCAAGACTCTGAGATGGCTTTTGTCTGGTGATGGATGAAGAGAAAGTCTTGCTGGACCCTCCAGATGTTGTACTGGAGTAAGCACAGAAAGTTAACACTAAGACAAAAGTATGTTAAACTGCAGGGACTTTGTTGCCACTGGCCACAGAGGACTCGTGTCTCTCCAAGCCATGGCCCCGAAAGGAGGGTGTCAAGACCTTTTATGCCTGTAAACCACCTCCTGGGTGGGGTTGGAGGTGAGGGGCTTTGGACATTCCAAGGGACAGTGGACTTTGGACATTCTGTAAAGTACCACTTGGGGGGTTACGGGGAGGGGCTTTGGACATTTCAATTGTTATACTTAAGTGGTTCACAGAAGTCAAGATAAGCATTAGTTTACACATTGCCCGGAGAGGTGGAAATTATGGACCTTAGTTACTTATTACAAGTCACAGGGGCCAAGATGGCTTAGGTTTGGACTGGTGCCTATCACGTCAGATTCACAGAGAGCAGTTTCAACAGAAAGCCGAGGTGTGGTTGAGATATGCAGTTTTATGGGGCTTTTACCATGTCACAGTTTCAAGGACTAATACAAGTTATAGGCCAAGTGTGGTATCTCACACCTATAATTCCAGTGCTTTAGGAGTCCAAGGCAAAAGGATTGATTGAAGCCAGGAGTTCAAGACCAGCTTAGGCAACATAGTGAGATGCCATCTCTACAACAAGAAAAAAAGAAAAAGTAGCTGGGTATGGGGTCATGCTCCTGTAGTCCTGGCTACTTGGGAGGCTGAGTGTCAGGACTGTTTGAGCCCAGGAGTTGAGGTTACAGTGAGCTATGATCTTGCCACTGCCAGACTCCAGTCTGGGTGACAGAGGAAGAAAAAGACCCCATCTTTAAAAGAAAAATAGGGGGAGCAACCAAGATGGTTCAATAGGAGAAGCTCCAGAGCACCCTTCACAGCAAGAGAGGCACAGAGGGCAAGCAACCTCTGCATTTCCAACCAAGGTACCAGGTGCATCTTAAAGGGACTGGTTGAACAGTGGGTGTAGTCCAAAGAGAGTGAGCACAGGCAGGGTGGGGTGCTGCCTCACCAAGAGAGTGCAGCAGACCAGAGAACCCCTTCCTCCTACCCAACAAAGACCATTAGGGGCTTTTCAGCCACTCCGGCACTGTTTTTCCAATACTACACTTCTCCTGCAGTTTTTGTGACCCACAGACCAGAAGATTCCTGCCGGTTGACAAGCCCCACAGGTTTCCAGCATGGTGTTTCAGCCAGCACCACAGGTTTCCAGCACAAAAACAAGCACAAATCCGGGTGACCCTTTTAACTGGCACCTGAAACACCTGCGAGACAGACACCTGAGTTGCCCATTCCCCTGAAAGGGAGGGGCTGAAGGCAGGGAGCCAAGGGAACAGTCTCAGCGGGTCCAACCCCACAAAGACCAGCAATCTAAAACCCACTGGCTTGAGGGGTTTACAGCCAGTGCAGCAGATTGTGCTCCACCCAGGACCTTCAAGCCCCATGGGGGGAAGGATGCCCACCATTAACAAGACAGTCGGTCATTACAGAGGCAGTTGGTCATTACAGAGGCAGTTGGCCATTACCAAGGCAGGCTGCCGTTACTGAGGTGGGCCACCATTACTGAGGCAGGCTGCCATTCTGAGGCAGTTCAAACCTTACCCATGTAAACAAAACTGCAAGAAAGTTTACATGACAACTGAGCAGAGCCCATGGCAGCTCAGCAACACCTCTACAGGCAGACTGTGACTAGACTCCCTCCTTGCTGGGCAGGGCATCTCTGAAAAAAGGCAGAAACACGTCACAGACTTACAAATAAAGCCACAACCTCCTGAGACCGAGCACCTGGGAAAAGCAGGGGTTGTGAGTTCCACTGCAGAAGATCTAAACATCCCTGCCCAGCAGCTCTGAATGAAACAATGAGGCTCCTAGTACAGCACTTGAGCTCTGATAAGGAACAGACTGGCTCCTCTAGGGGCTCTCTGACCCCCATATAGCCAAAGAGTCACCTCATAAAGGAGAGCTCTGGCTGACATCTGGTGGGTACCCTTCTGGGATGAAGATACAAGAAGAAGGAATAGGCAGCAACTCATACTGCTCTGCAGCCCCCGCAGGTGATCCCCAGGCAAACAGGGTCCAGAGTGAACCTCCAGCAGTCCTGTAGCAAAGGGGCCTGACTGTTAGAAGAAAAACTAAAACACAGAAAGAAAGCTTCATCATCAACACAAAGGATGTCCACTCAGAGACTCCTTCCAAAATCAGCAACTTCGAAGACCAAAAGGTAGATAAATCCATGAAGATGGGAAGAAACTTGCATTAAAAAGATGAAATCACCAAAACTGGATGGAGAATGAGTTTGACAAAATGACAGAAGCAGGCTTCAGAAAGTGGGTAATAACAAGCTTCTCTGAGCTAAAGGAACAAGTTCTAATCCAATGCAAAGAAACTAATAACCTAGAAAAAAAAGTTAGATGAAATGTTAACTAGAATAACCAGCTTAGAGAAGAACATAAACAACTTGATGGAGCTGAAATACACAGCATGAGAACATCGCAAAGCATACACAAGTTTCAATAGCTGAATCCATCAAGCAGAAGAAAGGATATCAGAGATTAACCACAACTCAGTGAAATAAAATGAGAAGTCAGGATTAGAGAAAAAAAGAGTGAAGAGAAATGAACAAAGCACCCAAGAAATATGGGATTATGTGAAAAGATATAATCTACATTTGATCAGTGTACCTGAATGTGGTGAGGAGAATGAATCCAAGCTGGAAGATATTCTTCAGGATATTGTCCAGGAGAACTTCCCCAACCTAGCAAGACAGGCCAACATTCAAATCCAGGAAATACAGAGAAAACCACAATGATATTCCTAAAGAAGAGCAACCCCAAAGCACATAATCATCAGACTCAGCAAGGAGGAAATGAAGGAAAAAATACTAAGGGCAGCCAGAGAGAAAGGTCAGGTCACTCACAAAGGGAAGCCCATCAGACTCACAGTGGATCTCTCAGCAGAAACCCTAAAAGCCAGAAGAGAGTGGGGCCAATAATCAACATCCTTAAAGAAAAGAACTTTCAACCCAGAATCTAATATCCAGCCAAACTAAGGTTCATAAGTGAAGGAGAAATAAAATCCTTTATGGACAAGCAATTGCTGAGAGATTTTGTCACCTCCAGGCCTGCCTTACAAGAGCTCCTGAAGGAAACACTAAACATGGAAAGGAGCAACCAGTACCAGCCACCACAAAAACATACCAAGTGGTAAACAGCATCAACACAACAAAGAAACTGCATCGACAATGAGCAAAACAACCAGCTAGATCAAAATGTCAGGATTAAATTCACACATAACAATATTAACCTCAAATGTAAACAACCTAAATGCCCCAATGAAAAGACACAGACTGGCAAATTGGATAAAAAGTCAAAACTCATTGGTGTGTTGTATTCAGAAGGCCCACCTTACATGCAAAGACTCACATAGATTCAAAATAAAAGAATGGAGAAAGATTTACCAAGCAAATGGAGAGCAAAAAAAGCAGGGGTTGCAATCTTAGTCTCTGATAAATGGATTTTAAACCAACAAAGATCAAAAGAGACCAAGAAGGGCATTACATAATGGTAAAAGGATCAATGTAACAAGAAGAGCTAACGATCCTGAATATACATGCACCCAATACAGGAGCACCAAGATACATAAAGCAAGTTTTTAATGACCTACAAAGAGACTTAGACTCCCACACGATAATAGTGGGAGATCTTAAAACTCTACTGTCAATATTAGATCAATGAGACAGAAAATCAGCAAGGATATCTAGGACTTGAACTCAGATCTGGACCAAGCAGACCTAACAAACATCCACAGACCTCACCACCCCAAAACCACAGAATATACATTCTTCTCAGCAACACATTGCCCTTACTCTAAAATTGACCACATAATTAAAAGTAAATCACTCCTCAGCAAATGCAAAAGAATGAAAATCATAACAAATCTCCCAGACCACAGTGCAATCAAATTAGGACTCAGGATTAAGAAACTAACTCAAAACCACACAACTTCATGGAAACTGAACAACTTGCTCCTGAATGACAACTGGATAAACAATGAAATGAAGACAGAAATAAAGATGTCCCTCTAAAACAATGGGAATGAAAAAGACACAATGAACCAGAATCTCTAGGACACATTTAAAGCAGTGTCTAGAGGAAAATTATAGCACAAAATGCCAACATGAGAAAAGAGGAAAGATCTAAAATCAACATCCTGTCATTAAAATTGAAAGAGCCAGAGGAGTAAGATCAAACAAATTCAAAAGCTAGCAGAAGACAAGAAATAACTAAGATCAGAACAGAACTGAAAGAGATAGAGACATACAAAACCCTTCAAAAAATCAATAAATCCAGGAGCTGGTTTTTTGAAAAGATCAACAAAATAGACAGACTGCTAGCCAGACTAATAAAAAGGAAAAGAGAAGAATTGAATAGATGCAATAAAAAATGATAAAGGGGATATCATCATCGATTCCACAGAAATACAAACCATCATCAGAGATTACTACAAACAACTCTATGCACATAAACCAGTAAGTCTGGAAGAAATGGATAAATTCCTGGACACTTACAGACTTTCAAGACTAAACCAGGAAGAAGTTGAATACCTCAATAGACCAATAACAAGGTCTGAAGTTGAGGCAGCAATTAATAGCCTACCAACTTAAAAAAGTCCAGATCCAGACAGGTTCACAGCCAAATTCTACCAGATGTACAAATAGGAGCTGGTACCATTCCTTCTGAAACTGTTCCAAGCAATCCAAAAAGAGGGGATCCTCCCTAACTCAGTTTATGAGAGACCAACATCATCCTGATACCAAAACATAGCAGAGACACAACTAAAAAAGAAAAGTTCATGCCAATATCCATGATGAACATCGATGCAAAAATCTTCAATAAAATACTGGCAAACTGAATGCAACAACACATCAAAAAGCTTATCCATCACAATCAAGTAGGCCTCATCCTGGGGATGCAAGGCTGTTCATCTGAGTAGCTGACAGACGATGCTGCCTAGTGAGGAGCAGCCGGACTAAGGGGGTTCATGGTCTGTCAACTACTCAGCACCATGACTGCAGCATCTATCCTAGGAGCAGGCAACAGAGCTTGCCTTCCTTGTTGGTGGAGATATGTCAGCTGGTGCTGGGGGGCTCATAGATCAAAGGCCCATAGGGCTATACATGGTCATGAGCAGTGCCTCTACACAGCACTCTGTGTTGGTCTGGAGGCCCAGGGGAATCAGGTTGGCTCTTCTATGCTCAGAATTGTAAAGATTCATGGGAGAAAAGTGGATACCCTGTGGAATCATGCCCACATTAGGGGGCTTCATTCCTCTCTCTTCTCCAAGGATCCCATTGCTTCCTTGGTGAATCCCAGAATGATATCTTAGATGGTCTGCTTAAAGAGCTAATGTTTAGCTGCTGCTTTGTTCTCTCTCCATAAAAGAGGAATACACTAACTGCTTATAATCAGCTATCTGGAGCAAAATATTCTCCTTCATTGTTGAAAGATAGTTTTGCAAGATACAGCATTCTTTGTTGGCAGTGTTTTTTCTTCCAGGACGGTGTCTATATCATCACACTCATTTCTGGCCTCCAACATTCCTGTTAATGAATCCACTGATTATCCTGTGGTGGTTTCCTTGTACACGATGATTTGCATTTGTCTTGTTGCTTTAAAAATTCAGTCTCTGTCTTTGACTTTGACAATTTTTAAATTTTTTTCACAAGAAAACTCAAAAGAAACCTTTGACAATTTGAGATAATGTTTCTCAGTGTATTATTTCTTTAGGTTCTTCTATTTGGGGACTTCGGGGTCTTCATGAATCTGGATGCAAACTTCTCTCTACAGATTTGGATATTTTCAATCATTATTTTCTTAAATAAGCTTTCTACCACTTCTTTGCTCTTATTTTTGTAGTATTCTCATAATGTGTTGTATGTTGCTTTAATTGATGGTACCTCAGAAGTCCCTTGGTTTCTCTCTCTTTTTTTTTAAATTTTTTTATTTTTGGGACAGGGTCTAACTCTGTTACCTAGGGCAGTGGCATGACCTCATTTCACTGTAACCTCTGCCTCCCAAGCTCAAGCCCATGCCCCTAGTTCAGTCTCCCAAGTAGCTGTGACCACAGGAACACACCACCATGCCCGGCTAATTTTTGTATTTTTTGTAGAGACAGGGTCTCACTCTGTTCCCCAGTCCAGTCTTGGACTCCTGAGCTCAAGCAATCTGCCCACCTCAGTCTCCCAAATGCTGGGATTACAGGCATGAGCCACTTCAGCTGGCCCCCCTTGGGTTCTCTTAACTCTTCTATTTATTTGTCTAAATAATAATTTTAAATGACCTCTCTTTGTATTTGTTGTTTCTTCCTTCTGCTTCATCAAGTCTGTTGTTAAAGGCTTCTACTGGATTTTTAGTTCAATTATTATACTCTTCAAGCCCAGGATTAATGTTTCTCTTCCTTTTTTTGTTTTGCTTTTAATCTCTTTGTTGATATTCTCGTTCTGTTTATTTATAATTTTCCTGATTTCATTCAGTTGTCTAGATGTGTTGTCTTGTAACTCTCTGGCTTCCTTTAGACTGTTGTTTTGAGTTATCCATCAGATATTTAAAGATTTCTATTCCTTTAGGGTTTGTAACTGAGTATTTATTTTGTTCCCTCGGTTATGTCATAGTTCCCTTTTGCTCTTGGTCCCTATCAGTTTTTATTGGTGTTGACACATTTGAAGAACTAGACTCCTCTCCTAGTCTTTATGGGATGGCTTAAAAGGGAAAGATGTGCACTAATCAGCCTGGCTAGAGATTGTAAGAGCCTCCCAAATATTTTCTATAGATGTTCACATCCCACTTCTCTCCCTCTCTTCTGGGAAAGAAAGCTGAAGGTTACACACCTTCTCTCAAACTTGCAAAACCAGATTGACTGCAGTAAACCATCTGCCCCTTTTCCCTAGGACAGTGCACTGAGAGACTGAGACATTTAATGTACATTCTACTATTCTTCCTCTCCCCTTGAAAACAGATCTCAGAATTATGCACCTTCCTCCAATCTTGCAGAGCCCTGCTGCCTACAGTAAGCCATCTACCTCTTTTTTTTTTTGTCTTTGGCTGCCTCCGGATATTCAAACTATGCTTGCAGCATTCCAGTGAGAACAGAAACAAGTCCTTTGGGCAGGACCACGAAAGGCTGAAATGTTGAATAAGAGGTTTCACTCTCCCTTACCCACTAAAGAAGTCATGAGCCAAGGTGATTTCTCTTAGCACATGGCTTTGCTGGCTTGGAGGAGGGCTGACACAGATAAAGTGACATTTCTCTTCTTACCTATTTCAGTGCAGCCATCCTCTGTTTTGTGCTCATCTGGGTTACCACTATTTCTTAACTGGATTCTGGACTTTTCATAAGGGGATTTTTGTCCATATGTCATCTTTAAATCAATGGCTCTATGGAAGATGAGGGCTGGAATTCCCATTCCACCATTTTGCTCTTCATGCTTTTGACTGAAAATCAAAGTATTGCAATTTTGTAAGTTATGGGAAAAGCAATAAGATAAACAGTATATCAGACTTAACTATGTCAGATAACTGTGGGTGCCTGAAAAAGTCATGAAGAAAAATTTAGAGTAAACTGAAGAAATTATTTGCCACAAAATGACAGAATCAATACCATTGCCATGTAAAATTTTTTTAACTACAGAACTTAACAAATGAGTAAAGGACAAAGGTAGATAACTCATCAGAGAAAAACAAAACAAATGAACATTTAAAAATGTTGACGATCACTAGCAATCAAAGTAAGTAATATTGAGGCTGCATTTTCACTTTGATTCAGGAAAGTTATTTTTGTTTTTTGTTTGTTTATTTGTTTTGAAACAGTGTATTGCTCTGTCCCCCAATCTGGAGGGCAGTGGATTGATCACAGTTCACTGCAGCCTCAACCACCTGGGCTTAACTGGTTCTTCCATCTCAGACCCCCAAGTAGGTGGAACTACAGGTGCACACCACTACGACCAGCTAATGTTTTTAAACCAGGCTAATCTCAAACTTCCACGCTCAAGTGATCCACCTTCCTCAGACTTTCAAAGCACTGGGGTTACACGCATGAGGCTCCACACCCAGATTAAAGTTTTGTACAAATACAAACACTTTGTAGTGTTGCCAATAATACAGCAAAACCAGAACTCACATAAATATTAGTAGGAACATAAGCTAGAACAGTATTTCTAAGCTTGTGGTAGTAGGCATTAAAATCATTTTTTCAAGTTCATATTCTTTGAATCAGTAATTTTCCACATACAAATATGGCTTATAAAGAACTGGGGGTACCTAAGTTACCAACATTATGGAAATTCAGTTGGCACAAATAATATACCATTTTCATAAATATATTAACATATCAAAGAGGAGACAGGCTGAGTATTGGATATAATATTTTTAATTTAAATGGAGTCTATAAAATTCAAACAAATTGTATGCCTTATTCTGTTTTGTGCTGCTATATCAGGATACTTGAGACAGCATAACTTGAAAAGAGGTTTATTTGGCTCCTGATTCAGGAGGCTGGAAAGTTCAGGAAGCATGGCTCCAGCATCCGCTCAGCTTCTGGTGAGAGGCTCAATCTGTGTCACAACATGGCAGAGAAGCAGAAGGGGAAATGAGGAATTGAAAAGAGAGCCAGACATGAGAGGCAACCTCCCTTTGCCCCTTTGCACCAACTGATTCTTGCAGACACTAATCCATTCCCCAGCCTTATGAGAAAGGCATTAATTCCTCCATGAGAGCAGAGCTCTCATGGCCAAAATGCCCCACCTCCCAACACTATCTACTTGAGAAATTAAGATTCTAACATACAGGCCAGGTGCAGTGGCTCATGTCTATAATCCCAGCACTTTGGAAGGCCAAGACAGGCAAATCCCTTGAAGCCAGGAGTTTAAAACCAGCCTGGCCAACATAGTGAAAATCTGCCTCTATTAAAAATACAAATATTATCCAGGCATGGTGGTGGACACCTGTAATCTCAGCTACTCACGAGGCTGAGGCAGGAGAACTGCTTGAACCCAGGAGGCAGATGTTGCAGTGAGCCACAATTGCACCACTGCACTCACTACAGCCTGGGCAACAGAGCGAGACTTGTCAAAAAAAAAAAAGAAGAAGAAGAAAAGGAAAGAAAAAGAAAATAAATTCTAACACAAATTTCTAGGGGACACACTCAAACCATAGCACTGAAAAAGAAGGTCCAGAACCTGCAACTCACTTCTACAGGAAGATAATAAACTCTGCTTCCTACATTCAAAGAACTTATTGTCCACTTGCTGTTGCACAAAGTACAAATCCCTAAACACAGGGGAAAAAAGGAATGGAAATAACAGAAGACAAGAGATATCAAAATTCACAAGATAAAGAATAGACAAGACAGGCACGATGGCTCATGCCTGTAATCACAGCACTTTAGGAGGCCAAGGAGGGTGGGTCACCTGAGGTCAAGAGTTCATAACTAGCCTGACCAACATGGTGAAACCCTGTCTCTATTAAAAATACAAAAAAAAAAAAAATTAACTGGGTGTGGTGGTGGGAAGCTGTAATCCCAGCTACTTGGGAGGCTGATGCAGGAGGATCACTTGAACCCAGGAGATGGAGTGTACAGTAAGCCAAGGTCACACCATCGCACTCCAGCCTGAGAAACAAGAGCAAGACTCCACCTCAAAAAAAAAAGGAGTGGACAAATGGAATAGACACTGGCAATAAGAACCCTGACTCCCAAATAAATAGGTGAAAAGGTCTCGAAAAAAATGGAGGTAGTGGCTACTTCTAAAGAGAGGATATAAATAGAACTGAAGAGGGAGACCCAGGCATCTCAGATCAACTTCCCCTTTTTCCTGAGACTGAAAACCGAGATCCTTTTCATATGCAATTCCTAACACTGTAAACCAAGACACTTTTCATATGTTAAGCTATAAACCTAAGATTCTTCCACATGTAACATCTAAAGCATAAGCCTATATAAAGAAGGAACCTTCCTTTATTAAAGGAGCTTGGCTGTTAGGCAACTATGCCACATTGCCCCCGGCCGAATAAACTCCTTCCTCCTGTATTTGGTGTCCAAGAGATCCATTTCCTGTGGCTGCTCCTGCCACAGAACTAAAGCTAAAAATATTGGTAAGAAATAGATGTAATGAACCCTTAGGGTCCTATATCTCCTTCCTGCTTCTGTAGCCATGGAATGACCCTCTTTCATCCTGGTAGACTCTGCAGAAAGTAAAACAATGTGGGCTCTGGAACTGAGGACACTGGCTATAATGAAGGATGAGAATGACGGACCAACTGGGAAAGGAGGAATAAGTGAAAGTTCTTATTCTGAGTGGGGAAACAGAGCCCTCTTCCCCCATTCACTTCATTCAGCTCTGTGTACCCTGATCCACTCCCTTCATACACACACACACACACACACACACACACACACACACACACCCCAAGCAGGAGATCAAATGACTCATTTCCCTGGAAACAATAACTAGTCTCAAGAATGAAGAGTAGGTTTATCCCATCCGTTAACTGACAAAGGAAAGGTCTATATCAAGAAGCAGCAGTCCCACCCAACAGGAAACACTGATTTTTTAAAAACTTTTTACAGAGCTGGGGCCTCAAGCAATCCTTTCACCTTGGCCTTACAAGGTGCTGGGATATTAGATGCAAGCCACTGAATATGGCCAAACTGTAACTATTTCTTAGACACTGAGACATGAATATTTTAGGAGAACGGGGAGAAGGAAGAGTGGGGGCTAAATAGCAAGAGATGAGTCGGAAAATAAAATCCTCATCATCAAGAGAAGAAAGTCAATAATATACCTAATTTGGAAAAATTAAAACATTGCAATATAAACATCAAATTAAGAAATGTGTAGGTAAATACAGGATGAAGGAGGGGAAAAAAGAGCAGTAACTGTAATCAGGACCAGGAGAATGGAAGGCAAGAGCAGGGAAGGGCTGGAGTCTTTCTCATGAGGTTTCTAGATCTATTTGACTTTAAAAACACATGCATAAATTTCAACAGCCTTGTATTGCCCTGAATTAAAAAATAAAATTATATGTGTATATTACTTTGATTAAAAATAACATGATTTTTAATAGTGTTAGGAGTCAAAGAAATTTAACATTCTAGGCATATTTTCCATCTCCGGGGTCAAGGCGAGGGAGAAGGTCCCAAAGTGAGAGAGATGACACCAACTATACCACAAGGCATGATGACAGCCTATAAAAAGCAGCAGCTGATTATCAGGGAGAAAGTGGGTGGTAAGCAGATGAAGTTGGAGGGGTTGAGGGTGGTGTCTGCTTCTCCTAAGAAGCAAGAGGAGAAAGACTATCGATGCGCAAACTTTGCTGCTCTGCCTGCCCAGGGAGGAGGACGAGCAACATATCTTACTGTCTGGGGCACACACAGCTACCACCCACGACTCCCTCTGAGCACGGACCAGCTGAGTGCTGCTACTGGCAGATACAAGAGACAGTCTCATACATGGGAAGCAAGAAAGGGTGCCCAACTCAGAGGTGTTCTTAGCACTGGCCAAAATCTGGCTCTAATCCCAACTATCTCGAGTCTTTCAAGTTCCTGCTTCTCTCAGCAACTCAACTGAAACAGTCACAGAGCCTTCCCCAGGTTACCCATAACCCCAGATTAAGGTCCTATGAGGCAACAACAGCAGAATCACAAACAAAACTGCAGACACTATGCCCTAAGAACAGAAGGCCAAGTTTCAGCCACATCTCTCCCTCCTTCACCAGCCTCAAAATGCACAGTCCCAGCCACACGTATTTTGGGTTCAGACTCCACGTGGGCAGAACCATCTGTGTCAGCTGCACACCTGGGTGTGATGGGAAGTGCTGGGAACACAATCGGCTCTCAGAGTCCTTGCCCTCTCCCTTCCCAGATGCCAAGCCCCAGCTGGCGACCATCCTGGTTCAGCAGGGGCTCAGCTCTTCTGAGACAACTGAATGCCCTCACCCCGTAACACCCACACTCACACTCTGCTGCCTATATCTACAATGTCACTCACTGTATCTGGTCAAGGGAGTGTCCTCGTGTCAGTGACCACCTTTCGGTGGCCATAAACAGAATAAAGCTAAACCCT
Source organism: Callithrix jacchus (assembly GCF_049354715.1). Lineage (NCBI taxonomy): Eukaryota > Metazoa > Chordata > Mammalia > Primates > Cebidae > Callithrix > Callithrix jacchus. Next base: position 67,650,801 of record NC_133517.1, on the reverse strand, counting down.
CCAACTTGTGCACCTAGCAGACTCTGCTTCTACAAAGACCAAACATATCCAAAGCAGCTCTCTAATGAGGAGGAGGCTTGAGAATCAGATTCACACTTTAGAGTGACGTCAGAGACTCCTGCTGAGGGCACTGGAAAATAGTGATGATCTTCAGGATCATGGTGAACCATAAGGTTATTTTAATTTAGAGAGGGAAAGAACTCCATTTTCAAAAACAGCATATTTCATAAGTGTTGACAGTCGTGAAGCAAATGGAGTCAGACTCCTGAAAGGTTAACCTCATAGTAGTAGAGCCTGCAAGTCACGACCTGACCACTAGGAGGTGAGCGAGGCATCTCTGAACAGGATCTGCACCTAGAGGACAAGGTACCAACCTGGCTTGTGCCAAGTCCAGGAAACGCTAGTCTGACACCAATGACTTAACCCTCAAAGCAAGTCAGGAAGGAAAACAATGTGCGGAGCTGTTCAATAATTTCCAGTAGCCTCTGCTGTGTAGTCTTATTAGTCATTATTAGCCTTATTAGTCTCATTAACCTTATTTTTAATTTCCATTTGTCCTTACAAAGCTTTCTCTCGCAAAACATGGAAATGAGACCTTCTTTCCCTTGCTAACGCAAGGAATGAAGATACGTGTCTGGCAATGCAACTGACACCAATTCATCTTCACATTCTCCAGTTCCGCAGGATCTTTAACTTTCAGCTGTTGGGAAAATATAATTAAAAACAAAATCATCTTCCAACATAGAAAACCAGTATGCATAGGTAGGGGGAAAAAACGCACTTTTTTTTTACTGAATAAGCATTAAACCACAAGCAATCCACTAAGAGGATGCAAAGACAAGGATAAAATTATAGCTTCATATACACAAGCAGATATCACCAGTTACATACATGTTTTCAAGATAAACAATAACTAGTCCCCAAGTATGAGGAGCTGACAGCACCATCTGTCAGACACACACAGCACAGCCCAGACTCACCTGGTAATTGGTGTGACCACGTATTAGCGAATTGGCTTTTTCCAGAGAACCAACAAACCTCTAATATCTTTATGACAGGAGATAATTTTGCAACAGAAAGTTACACACCCTTCCTACCTCACCCAGTTAGGTTTCCACAGAAAACAGAAGATAGGGTTGTTTGCATTTGAAAGACAGGTTCTCAGGTCCTTGAGAAAGACATTCCTAAATCATCAAGCTGTTAAACAATTTACCAAATTTTCAAAAGGATTTATATACTATTTTTTCTCTGAGACAAGATCTCACTTTGTCACCCAGGCTGGATTACAGTGGTGCAATCACGGCTCATTGCAGTCACTAACACTCAGGCAAAAGCGATCCTCCCACCTCAGACTCCCAAATAGTCAGAACAGAATGGCAGGTACATGCCACCACATCTAGGTAATTTTTGTTTGATTTGTGGAGACTGTGTTTCACCATGTTGCCCAGACTGGTTTTGAAGTCCTAAGCACAAGTGATTCACCTGCCTCAGCTGTCCAAAGTGCTATGATTACAGGTGTGAGCCACCATGTGTGATCCATACATTTCAGAGAAGAGAAAGTACTTACAAGTTTTTTAAATTAAACACTATAAGAAAAAGGAGACCAGGGAGCTCTTGTCCCTTATGTTCAACTGGTGGAATTAGTCTTATTTTTAATTTCTATTTGTCTTTACACAGCCTTCCCTCACACAAAAAAAAAAAAAATGGAAATGAGCCCTTCTCTCCCGAGCTGATGCAAGGAATAGAGATACACATCCAGCAATGCAACGGACTCCAATTCATCTTCACCTTATCCAGTTCAGCAGGATCTTTCCCATTACCTGACAACACCTCAGGTCTCTGCCATAAACCCTTTTCTCCAAGTGCCCCTCCACCTCTGTTAGTCGTCACCTCCTCCCACCCATTGCCCCTCACAGCCGACATACTTTAAGTGTCATTTATACAGGCTAGATTGTCACTTCCTCCCTGGCATTTCCATACACCTCAACCACTGCCAGCCACGCTCTGGTCAATTTACTCATAAGCCACTAACAAACACGGCTTCATCACTCCATGCTAGGGACTCTCTTCTCCCTGGATACCATGACACCACAGACTGGAGGTCTCTTTGTATCAGATTCTATTCTCTTTTAAAGGCAGTTTTCAACTCCTGAACACTTAACTTTCGGTCTTATGCTACCCTCTGACCTCAGCACATTTCTCTCCATGAATTTGAAATCACCCAAGAAGATGGCAGGCTTAATAGGGGAGGAATGAAAGAGGCCCTATGACACTAAGACCAAGGCAGGCAACAGGAGGACAAGCCTGCATGACAAGGCAGGGAGGAAGCCCACCTTCCTTACCTTATAAAGGCAGTTCTCCAATGCTAGAGGGCAGAACCATCACCAGAAGGGCTTATTTTAAGTGCAGGTTCTGGCGGGACATGGTGGCTCACACCTACAATCCCAACAATTTGGGAGGCCAAGGTGGGCAGATCACTTGAATTAGAAGTTCAGTACCAGCCTGGCAAACATGGTGAAACTCCAACTCTACTAAAAATAAATAAATAAATACAGATTCACTATCGAGGAGGCTCCAAGGTGGCCGATAAGGAGCAGCTGAGGATTGCAACTCCAAGGAAAAGTGTGAAGGGTGAGTGGACTCTGCCTTTACAGATGGATTTTTATTGCCCACAGACTAGAAGATTCCTACACAGAGGAGCCTCACGGGTTGCCAATGCCGCTGTTTTGGCTGGTGCAGCTTTTTTGGCCTGCGCTCAGGCATGGCGGGTCTCTGCACAAAATACATGTGTCCGGGCACCATTTTAGCTGGCAATTGGAGCTCCTGGGAGACAGAGTCATCCATTCAACTGATAAAAAAAATGAGGGGCGGGCACTGAAACAGGGAACCAGGCCAGGAGATTCCCGGAAAGAAAAGTGCCACAAATCTCAGCACGACTATTTCAGCTGGCACAGTGGGTCACCGCACGGGAAATCACACAGATCCCAGCACCTTTTCTACAGGCAACTGGAACCCCAGAGAGACAGAGTCACCCTTTCAACTGAAAAATAAAAAAAAAGAGGTCTGAGGGTGTTTGGAAAACTCTGCCCCTACTTCAAATGCTCTCTCTCTCTCTCTCTCTCTTTCCCTCCCCCACAAAGAGGCTCCCTTATCTCTCACTTTACATACCGGCCCTAGCCTTCCCGCCACCCAGCTTCCTGCCCAGCAGTTCAAACTGACCAACAGTTGCCCACCACCTCGGCTTTTGGCTTCCCCACCCCCCAGCCCTTCAGCCCCCTATAAAACAACCCTGCCCCTCTGAGCAGCGCGGCCATTTTTCCTTTTCATCCTGGCTGGCCCGCCCGGAGGCTCTTTCCTCTCAATAAAGCCTGAACTTAAGGAATTTCCTCTAGCCTGCGGTCCGGTTTCTTTCCCAATGAGCCCAGTCTTCCCGCAGAGGGTAGGTCGGACAAATGGTGCCGGAAACCCGGGAGCTGGGGCCGTTGGCCCGGCCACGGCCCCCCTCCCCAACCTACCCAACACTGGCCCTGCCACCTCCACATTCTGATTAAGGTAAGCCAAGTTTTTCTTGCTTTGCCTTCCCCCGCTTCCCGTCTCCTCTTCCTATGGCACGGTGCAGTTGCTCCCTCTCTGGCGTTCCACACGGACTCCTTGCCTAGTCTCGGCCGAGCCAAGGTAGTCTTCCATTCTGGCTCCAGGAGCCTTCCAAGGGACAGCCGCCAGACGGGGGACGCCCCTCTGACCACTTCCCTTTCTGTACTTAATTGTACTCCGGGGAATTTGCAACGAACGGGGACGCCTTTTCGTTGCATCTGCCCATCCATGCCGGAGAGTCTGTAGCTGCACCTGCCATGGGAAATTCGGAGTCCAAAATACCTCTGAGCACCCCCCTTGGGTGCTTGCTGCAAAATTTTACCAAATTGGGATATTCCCAAACCCTCAGAAAGAAAAAGCTTATCTTCCTGTCTCAGGTGGCTTGGCCCCAATACAAACTCAGTAACCAGTCACATTGGCCCCCGACTGGCACTTTTGATTTCAACACCCTCCGAGATCTCGATGATTTTTGTCACCGCGCGGGCAAGGACAATGAAATTCCTTACGTCCAGGCTTTTTGGGACCTCCGTCCCCACCCCGACCTATGTTCTTCCTGCTCCACCTACCAAATCCTCTTATCTCGAACCCCCCGTAAATCTTCCTCCACTACCTCTCCCCCTCCCTACTCCTCACCGGAGGATATGCCTGAACATCTGTCCTCTCCTGCCAATCTCAGCAACCAGTCGCCATCAACGGCACGCCCTTCCCCCACTCCCTCTGCACCTCCTACCTCAGAGGCCATGCCTCGCTCTCCCTCTACTCCCTCCGAGCCCCCTCCCTCAGAGGCTGCACTTCCTCTTGCCTCTCCGGTGGCGGCCCACACCCACTCCCACCAGCCAGCTATCCTGGCCCCACTCCGAGAAGTAACAGGCGCAGAAGGTTTAATCAGGGTCCATGTTCCTTTCTCACTCCAAGACCTGTCCCAAATTGAGAAACGTTTAGGATCCTTCTCAGCCGACCCGTCCACCTATATTAAAGAATTCCAATACCTCACTCAAACATAAGAAGCCCTAGTCCGGTACACTCAACTAGATCCAGCCTCCCAAAATGGGGCCACTGTATTAGCCTCCCATTTTATCTCCCAATCAGCACCCAACATAAGAAAGAAACTAAAGAAAGCAGAAGAGGGGCCAGAGACTCCCATACAAGACCTGGTAAAAATGGCCTTTAAAGTATTCAATGCCAGGGAAGATGCGGCTGAGGCTGCCCGCCAAACTCGCATGAAGCAGAAGGCTGCCCTCCAGACCCAAGCCCTAGTGGCGGCTCTAAGGCCAGCAGGGAACCAGAAGCCCAAGGCCGAAACCCATGCCCCTCCAGGGGCATGTTTCAAATGTGGAAAGGAAGGACACTGGTCCCGAGCCTGTCCACAACCACGGCCAGCAACTAAGCCTTGCCCTATCTGTCAGCTCCCAGGACACTGGAAGTCAGACTGCCCCAGCTTCCCCAGGGTGCCGGTTCCTCAAAACAGACACACTGGCATTACACAGCTGGCGGTCACCCTCAGTAGGGAGGAGCCTGCTTGCCAGGAGCCGACCTCCGTGGGAGCTCCGTTCCCCAGTCTACTAGGGCTGCTTGATGACTAGCGGGGCCCTGGCTTTCCGACTCCGGTTACCCTCGCCAAGCCTAGGGTCACAAGACCTGGGGGCTACCTACTCCACACTTCCTTCTTATTCTGGCCATCTCACCCCTTCCCAGGTCTTAGTCATGGGAATCGATGGGACCCCGAGTATCCCCTACCAAACCCCACCACTCATGTGCTCATATAACTCCACTCCATTCACCCACTCCTTTTTAGTAATCCCCACCTGCCCAGTTCCCCTTCTGGGGCGAGACATCCTTTCAAAGCTGAAGGCCGTCATAACCTTCCCCACCGCCAGCCCACACAGCCTTTTTCTCCTAGCCCTCAATACTCTGCCTCGGAACTCCAGGCCCTCCAGTCTACCCCCGGGGTACGGTTCAAGGATGACTGGGCCTTCAAGCATAACCTCCTCATCCTCCCTGAAAAGCAAAGGTACCAGATAATCCAAGACATCCATAATTCACTCCACATTGGGCCTAAAGCCTTATACCGATTCCTCAACCCCCTTTTTCACCCTCACCATCTCCTCAGTACCATACAGGAAGTCCAGTCCTCATGTACTGTCTGCGCGAAAACTAATTCCCAGGGTTCCTGTCATCCTCGGCGCCAGCTTCATCAGCTACGCGGGTTCCTACCTGGCTAAGACTGGCAAATTGATTTCACCCATATGCCAAAGCACAAACAGTACTGGTATCTGCTAACCATTGTTGACACATTTTCAGGCTGGATTGAAGCTTACCCCACAGCCTCTGAGTCTGCCAGGACAGTAGCCACTCATCTCATTCAAGACATCATCCCACACTTTGGACTCCCGGCTACCATACAGTCAGACAATGGCCTAGCCTTTATCTCCAAAGTCACTAATGCCATTTCTACCTCTCTAGGAATTCAGTAGAAGCTACATGCCGCCTACCATCCGCAGTCCTCTGGTAAGGTAGAACGGGCCAATGGCCTAATAAAGGAGCATCTGACCAAGCTCATGCTTGAGCTCTGCCAATCCTGGTTCCTACAGCGGCGCTTTCAAGAACTGACTCAAGTCACCATCCACCAGATGCTGCTCCAACCCTACCCTGAACGAGTGCAAGAAACAGACCTCTCCCGGAACATCCAGGCTCCTTAAGAAAAGAGATTTCTTCAGAACCCCCCGTCGACCCTTGTCAGCAGGAAGTAGCCAGAGAGACAACCGACACCCCTGACCCCCTCTTTTTCTTTTCTTTAAGGAGTCGGGAATGTTTGGAAAACTCTACCCCTACCGCAAAAGCTCTCTCTCTCTCTCTTTCCCTCCCCCACAAAGAGGCTCCCTTATCTCTCACTTTACATACCGGCCCTAGCCTTCCCGCCACCCAGCTTCCTGCCCAGCAGTTCAAACTGACCAACAGTTGCCCACCACCTCGGCTTTTGGCTTCCCCACCCCCCACCCTTCAGCCCCCTATAAAACAACCCTGCCCCTATTAGCAGCGTGGCCATTTTTCCTTTTCATCCTGACTGGCCTGCCCAGAGGCTCTTTCCTCTCAATAAAGCCTGAACTTAAGGAATTTCCTCTAGCCTGAGGTCCGGTTTCTTTCCCAATGAGCCCAGTCTTCCCGCAGAGGGTAGGTCAGACAGAGGGAGGGAGCCAAGTGATCAGTCTCAGCTGGTCCCACTCCCACAAAAAAACAGCAATCTGAAATTCTCTGAATTGAGAGTTTCACAGCAAGTACAGCTGAACCTGGGATGGTCCAGCTCTGTGGGGAAGGGGAGTCTGACATTACCGAGTCAGTACACCACTATGAAGGTAGACTGCCATTGCTGAGGCAGCCTGCCACTGCCAAGGCAGCCCACCATTACAGAGAGAGTCTGCAATTACACAGGTGAGCCGCCATTTCCAAGGCAGGTCTAACTATACTTGTATAAACAGAACTGCAGGGAAGTTCACATGGCAGCAGGGCGGAGGCCACAGCAGCTCAGCAAAGCCTCTGCAGGCAGACAGTGACTAGGATGCCTCCTTGCTGAGCAGGGCAGCCCTGAAAAAAGGCAGCAGCATGACAGAAACTCATGAACAAAAACCTAACTCCCCAGGACAGAGCACCTGGGAAAAAAAGGAGGGGGGCGGTTATGAGTTCTGCTGCAGCAGACTTAACCATACCTGCCCAGCAGCTCTGAATGAACAATGGAGCTCACAGCTCAGCACTTGAGCTCCTATAAAGGACAGACTATCTCCTCAAGCAGCTCCCTGACCCCCGTATATCCAAAGAGTCACCTCATAAAGAAGAGTTCAGACTGACATTGGGTTGGGTGGGTATCCTTCTGGGACAAAGAAAGCAGAAGAAACTGGCAGCAACCCTCACTGTTCTGCAGCTGCTGCAGGTAATCCCCAGGCAAACAGGGTCTGGAGTGGACCTCAGCAGTCCTACAGCAGAGCAGCCTGAATCTTAGAAAGAAAACTAAGAAACAGAAAGAAATAACTTCATCATCAACAAACTGGATGTTCACTCAGAGACCCAATCTGCAAGACAACAACTACAAAGACAACAGGTGGATAAATCCACAAAGATGGGATGAAAGCAGTGCAAACAGAATGAAAACACCCGAAACCAGAGCACCTCTCCTCCTACAAGGGATCACTACTCCTCACCAGCAAGGGAACAAGGGTGCATGGAGTATGAGTGTGATGAATTGACAGGAACAGGCTTCAGAAGGTGGGTAATAAGAAACTTCTCTGAGCTACAAGAACATGTTCTAACCCAATGCAAAAAAACTAAGAACCTTCAAAAAAAGATTTGATGAAATGCTAATGAGAATAAACAACTTAGAGAGGAATGTAAGTGAATTGCTGGAGCTGAAAAACAACATGAAAACTTCATGAAGCATACAGAAGTTTCAACAGCCGAATTGACCAAGAAGAAGAAAGGATATCAGAGGTTGAAGATCAACTCAATAAAATAAAATGAGAAGGGAAGATTAGAGAAAAAAGGGTAAAAAGGAATGAACAAAGTCTCAAGAAATATGGAACTATGAGAAAAGACCTAATCAACGTTTGATAGGTGTACCTGAATGTGATGGAGACAATGAATTGAAGCTGGAAAACACTCTTCAGGATATTATCCAGGAAAACTTCCACAACCAAGCAAGGCAGGCCAATATCCAAGTCCAGGAAATACAGAGAACACCACAAAGATATTCCTTAAGAAGAGCAACCCCAAGGCACATAATTGTCAGATTCACCAGGGGTGAAATGAAGGAGAAAATGCTAAGGGCAACCAGAGAGAAAGGTTGGGTTACCCACAAAGGGATGCCCATCAGACTCAGCAGATCTCTCAGCAGAAGCCCTACAAGCCAAAGGGAGGGGGGGGGCCAATATTCAACATCCTTAAAGAAAAGAACTTTCAACCCAGAATTTCATATCCAGCCAAACTGAGCTTCATAAGTGAAGGAAAAATAAAATCCCTTATGAACAAGCAAGTACTCAGAGATTTCATCACCACCAGGCCTGCTGTATAAGAGCTTCTGAAAGACTAATCATAGAAAAAAACAACCAGTACCAGCCATTCCAAAAACATACCAAATGGTAAAGAGCATGGACACAATGAAGAAACTGTATCAACTAATGGGCAAAACAGTCAGCTAGCATCAAAATGGCAGGATCAAACTCACACATAACAATATTAACCCTAAAGGTAAATGGGCTAAGTGCACCAATCAAAAGACACAGACTGACAAACTGGATAAGGCGGCAAAACCCATCGGTGTGCTGTATCCAGGAAACCCATCTCACATGCAAGGATACACAAAGGTTCAAAATAAAGGGATGGAGGAAGATTTACCAAGCAAATGGAGAGCAAAAAAGAGCAGGAGGTGCAATTCTAATCTCTGATAAAATAGACTTTAAACCAACAAAGATCAAACGAGACAAAAAAAGACATTACATAATGGTAAAAGGATCAATGCAACAAGAAGAGCTAAGGATTGTAAATATATACACACCCAATAAAGGAGCACCCAGATACATAAAGCAAGTTCTCAATGATGTACAAAGAGTCTTAGACTCCCACACAATAATAATGTGAGATTATAACACCCCATTGTCAATATTAGACAGATCAAAGAGACAAGGATATCCAGGACTTGAACTCAGACCTAGACCAAGCAAACCTAATAGATGTTTACAAAACTCTCCAACCCAAATACATAGAATATACATTCTCAGCACCACATCATACCTACTCTAAAGTTGAACACATAATTGGAAGTAAATCACTCCTCAGCAAATGCAAAACAATCAAAATCATAACAGTCTCTCAGACCACAGTGCAATCAAGTTAGAACCCAGAATTCAGAAACTAACTCAGAACCGCACAGCCTCATGGAAACTGAACAACTGGCTCTTGAATGTTGACTGGAGAAACAATGAAATGAAGGCAGAAATAAAGATGCTCTTTGAAACCAATGAGAATGAAGATACAACATACATGAATCTCTGGGACACATTTAAACCAGTGACTAGAGGAAAATATATACCAATAAATGCCCACATGAGAAGTAAGGAAAGATCTAAAATCGACACCCTATCATCAAAATTGAAGGAGCTAGAGGAGCAAGATCAAAAAAACTCAAAACCTAACAGAAGACAAGAAATAACTAAAATCAGAGCAGAAGTGAAGGAGATAGAGACACAAAAAAAAAATCAATAAATCCAGGAGTTGGTTTTTGAAAAGATCAACAAAATAGACCACTAGCCAGATTAATAAAAAAGAAAAGAGAGAATAATCAAATAGATGCAATAAAAAATGATAAAGGCGATATCACCACAGATTCCACAGAAATACAAACCATCATCAGAGATTATTACAAACAACTCTATGCACATAAACTAGTAAACCTAGAAGAAATGGATAAATTCCTGGACACTTGCATCTTCCCAAACCTAAACCAGGAAGAAGTTGAAACCCTGAATAGACCAATATCAAGGGCTGAAGTTGAGGCAGCAATCAAGAGCCTACCACACAAAAAAAGCCCAGGTCCAGATGAGTTCACAGCCGAATTCTGCCAGACATACAGAGAGGAGCTGGTACCACTCCTTCTGAAACTATTCCAAACAATCCAAAAAGAGGGAATCCTTCCCAAATCATTTTATGAGACCAACATCATCCTGATACCAAAACCTGGCAGAGACTCAGCAAGAAAAGAAAACTTCAGTCCCATATCCATGATGAACATAGAAGCAAAAATCTTCAATAAAATATTGGCAAACCAATTGCAACAGGACATCAAAAAGCTAATCCACCACAATCAAGTAGGCTTAATCCCGAGGGTGCAAGGCTGGTTCAACATACGCAAGTCTTTAAACGTAATTCATCACATAAACAAAACCAAAGACAAAAACCACATGATTATCTGAATTGATGCAGAGAAGGCCTTTGACAAAATTCAAGAGCTCTTTACGCTAAAAACCCTCAATAAACTAGGTATTGATGAATCGTATCTCGAAATAATAAAAATAATAAAAAATAAAAAACGTATCTCAAAATAATCAAAATATTCATGACAAACCAACAGCCAATATCATACTGAATGGGCAAAAACTAGAAGCATTCCCTTTGAAATCTAGCACTAGACAAGGATGCCCTCTCTCATCACTCCTATTCAATATACTACTGGAAGTTCTAGCCAGGGCAATCAGGCAAGAAAAAGAAATAAAGGGTATTCAAATAGGAAAGGAGGAAGTCAAATTGTCTCTATTTGCAGACGACATAATAGTATATCTAGAAGACCCCATTGCTCAGCCCAAAATCTCCTGAAACTGATCAGCAACTTTAGCTAAGTCTCAGGATACAAAATCAATGTGCAAAAATCACAAGCATTCGTCTACACCAATAACAGACTTAAAGAGAGCCAAATCAAGAATAAACTGCCATTTGCAATTGCTACAAAGAGAATAAAATACCTAGGAATACAACTAACAAGAAATGTAAAGGACCTCTTCAAGGAGAACTACAAACCACTGCTCAACAAAATAAGAGAGGACACAAACAGATGGAGAAACAGTCCATGTTCATGGTTAGAAAGAATCAATATCGTGAAAACGGCCATAATGCCCAAAGTAATTTACAGATTCAATGCTATCCCCATCAAGCTACCAATGACCTTCTTCACAAAACTGGAAAAAAACCACCTTAAACTTCATATGGAACCAAAAGAGAGTCCACAGAGCCAAGTCAATTCTAAGCAAAAACAACAAAGCTGGAGGCATCACACTACCGGACTTCAAACTATACTGCAAGGCTACAGTAATCAAATCAGCATGGTAATGGTACCAAAACAGAGATAGAGACCAACAGAACACAACAGAGGCCTAAGAGGCAATACCACACATCTACTACCATCTGATCTTTGACAAACCTGACAAAAACAAGCAATGGGGAAAGGGTTTTCTGTTTCATAAATGGTGTTGGGAAAACTGTCTAGCCATGTGCAGAAAGCAGAAACTGGACCCCTTTCTGACACCTTATACTAAAATTAACTCCAGATGGATTAAAGACTCAAACATAAGACATAACGCCATAAAAACCCCAGAAGCAAATCTAGGCAAAACCATTCAGGACATAGGAGTAGGCAAGGATTTCATGACCAAAACACCAAAAGCATTGGCAACAAAAGCCAAAATAGGCAAATGGGACCTAATCAAACTCCACAGCTTCTGCACAGCAAAAGAAACAGTCATTAGAGTAAATCGGCAACCAACAGAATGGGAAAAAACGTTTGCAGTCTACCCATCTGACAAAGGGCTGATATCCAGAATCTACAAGAACTAAAACAGATTTACAAGAAAAAAAACAAACAAGCCCATTCAAAAGTGGGCGAAGGATATGAACAGACACTTTACAAAAGAAGACATACATGAGGCCAACAATCATATGAAAAAATGCTCATCATCACTGGTCATTAGAGAAATGCAAATCAAAACTACATTGAGATACCACCTCATACCAGTTAGAATGGCGATCATTAAAAAATCTGGAAACAACAGATGCTGGAGAGAATGTGGAGAAATAGGAACACTTTTACACTCTTGGTGGGAGTGTAAATTAGTTCAACCATTGTGGAAGACAGTGTGGCGATTCCTCAAGGACCTAGAAATAGAAATTCCATTTGACTGAGCAATCCCATTACTAGGTATATATTGAAAAGATTATAAATCATTCTACTATAAGGACACATGCACACGAATGTTCACTGCAGCACTGTTTACAACAGCAAAGACCTGGAACCAACCAAAATGCCCATCGATGATACACTGCACATGGAAAATGCAGCACATATACACCATGGAATACTATGCAGCCATAAAAAATGATGAGTTTGTGTCCTTTGTAGGGACATGGATGAACCTGGAAACCATCATTCTCAGAAAATTGACACAAGAACAGAAAATGGAACACTGCACATTCTCACTCATAGGTGGATGTTGAACAATGAAAAGACATGGACCCAGGGAGGGGAACATCACACACTGGGGTCTGTTGGGGGAAAATAGGGGAGGTACAGTGGGGAGTGGGGAGTTGGGGAGAGATAGCATGGGGAGAAATGCCAGATATAGGTGATGGGGAGGAAGGCAGCAAATCACACTGCCATGTGTGTACCTATGCAACAATCTTGCATGTTCTTCACATGTACCCCAAGACCTAACATGCAATTAAAAAAATACAAAAATTAGCCAGAAGTGGTGGTTCATGCCTGTAATCCCAGCTACTTGAGAGGCTGAGGCAGAGGGATCACTTGAACCTGGGAGGCAGAGGTTGCAGTGAGCCAAGATCATGCCACTGCACTCCAGCCTGGGCAACGGAGTGAGATTCCATCTCAAATAAAGTAATAAATTCAGGTTTCAAGGCCTTCTTTCAGAGAGCCTGATGCAGAAGATACAATGAGCTCGGAGATCAATATAACAATCATTTCAGATGATTCTAAGGGGTGGGGAGCCAGACCATATTAAGAAGGGCTGCCACACCTGGACTGGCAGAGGAAGCCAGGGAGGCTGCAGTGCAGACCCATGACAGACTAAGCAGCAATGACCTCGGCTTCCCTTGGCTCTTCTAACCAGGTGGCTGCTTCTTCCAACCAGTCTTCTCATCTCATGACAATAAACACTAAACCATTCAAGTATGGGAGTTTCAGAGCTGGGCCTTGCTGAGCCTGACCCCCCCTTTGGATGCTGATATGGTTTGGATGCTGGTCCCCTCCATATCTCCTGTTGGAATGTGATTCCAAATGTTGAAGGCTGGAGCGGGTGGAAGGTAATTGGATCATGGCGGTGGATCTCTCACAGATGATTGAGTTTCATCCCTTCCTGACAAGTGAGTTCTCGCTGAGTTCGATCATATAAACTCTGGTTGTTTAAAAGAGTGTGGGGCCATCTACCTCTTTTCTTTGTCCTTGGCTGCCTCCAGATATTCAAACTATGCTTGCAGCATTCCAGTGAGAACAGAAACAAGTCCTTTGGGCAGGACCACGAAAGGCTGAAATGTTGAATAAGAGGTTTCACTCTCCCTTACCCACTAAAGAAGTCATGAGCCAAGGTGATTTCTCTTAGCACACGGCTTTGCTGGTTTAGAGGAGGGCTGACACAGATAAAGCAACATTTCTCTTCTTACCTATTTCAATGCAGCCGTCCTCTGTTTTGTGCTCACCTGGGTTACCACAATTTCTTAACTGGATTCTGGACTTTTCATAAGGGGATTTTTGTCCATATATCATCTTTAAATCAATGGTTCTATGGAAGATGAGGGCTGGAATTCCCATTCCACCATTTTGCTCTTCATGCTTTTGACTGAAAATCAAAGTAGTGCAATTTTGTAAGTTATGGGAAAAGCAATAAGAAAAACAGTATATCAGACCTCACTATATCAGATAACTGTGGGTGCCTGGAAAAGTCATGAGGAATAATTTAGAGTAAACTGAAGAAATTATTTGCCACAAAATGACAGAATCAATATCATTGCCATATAAAACATTTTTAACTACAGAACTTGACAAATGAGTAAAGGACAAAGGTAGATAACTCATCAGAGAAAAACAAAACAAATGAACATTTAAAAATGTTGACGATCACTAGCAATCAAAGTAAGTAATATTGAGGCTGCATTTTCACTTTGATTCAGGAAAGTTATTTTTGTTTTTTGTTTGTTTATTTGTTTTGAGACAGTGTATTGCTCTGTCCCCCAATCTGGAGGGCAGTGGATTGATCACAGTTCACTGCAGCCTCAACCACCTAGGATTAATTGGTTCTCCCATCTCAGCCTCCCAAGTAGGCGGGACTACAGGTGCACACCACCATGACCAGCTAATGTTTTTAACCCAGGCTAATCTCAAACTTCCACGCTCAAGTGATCTACCTTCCTCAGTCTTTCAAAGCACTGGGGTTACAGGCATGAGGCTCCACACCCAGATTAAAGTTTTTTACAAATACAAACACTTTGTAGTGTTGCCAATAATACAGCAAAACCAGAACTCACATAAATATTAGTGGGAACATAACCTAGAACAGTATTTCTAAGCTTGTGGTAGTAGGCATTAAAATCATTTTTCAAGTTCATATTCTTTGAATCAGTAATTCTGCACATACCAATATGGCTTATAAAGAACTGGGGGTACCTAAGTTACCAACATTATGGAAATTCAGTTGGCACAAATATACCATTTTTAAAAATATATTAACATATCAAAGAGGAGACAGGCTGAGTATTGGATATAATATTTTTAATTTAAATGGAGTCTATAAAATTCAAACAAATTGTATGCCTTATTCTGTTTTGTGCTGCTATATCAGGATACTTGAGACAGCATAACTTGAAAAGAGGTTTATTTGGCTCCTGATTCAGGAGGCTGGAAAGTTCAGGAAACATGGCTCCAGCATCCGCTCAGCTTCTGGTGAGAGGCTCAATCTGTGTCACAACATGGCAGAGAAGCAGAAGGGGAAATGAGGAATTGAAAAGAGAGCCAGACATGACAGGCAACCTCCCTTTGCCCCTTTGCACCAACTGATTCTTGCAGACACTAATTTATTCCCCAGTCTTATGAGAAAGGCATTAATTTCTCCATGAGAGCAGAGCTCTCATGGCCAAAATGCCCCACATCCCAACACTATCTACTTGAGAAATTAAGATTCTAACACACAGGCCAGGTGCAGTGGCTCACATCTGTAATCCCAGCACTTTGGAAGGCCAAGACAGACAAATCCCTTGAAGCCAAGAGTTTAAGACCAGCCTGGCCAACATGGTGAAAATCTGCCTCTATTAAAAATACAAATACTATCCAGTCATGGTGGTGGACACCTGTAATCTCAGCTACTCACGAGGCTGAGGCAGGAGAATTGCTTGAACCCAGGAGGCGGATGTTGCAGTGAGCCACAATTGCACCGTTGCACTTACTACAGCCTGGGCCACAGAGCGAGACTTGTCAAAAAAATAAAAGAAGAGGGAGAACTCAAGATGGCGCTGTGAGAGCAACCCAGGATTGAAGCTCTCAGTTAATGCGCATAGAGGGTGAGTCAGGGCCGCATTTCCAGACGGATCTTTGTTGCCCACAGAACGGGGAAATTCCCAGGTATAAAAGAGATGCAGGATGCCAGGCAGAGGTTTTGGCTGGTGTAGCTGGTAGCCGGTGCAGCGGCGGCCCATGCTGTAGCACAGCGGCGCTCCACAGCACTTTGCACAAAGCGCATTGGTCCAGGGGCCCTGTTGAACCGGCAACCTGAGACTTGAGAGGGCTGAACTTGAGACTGAACGGGACTTGGACAGTGAGCCAGCCCAGGAGATTCCAGGGACAAAGCATTTGGGGTAGCGCAGTGGGACAAACAAAACGGCGATTCCAAACGCTCCTGATGGAGAGGTTCCCTGAGGGCACAGCTCCGTGTGGGAGGGGTGTCCGCCATTATTGAGGCAATCTGCCCCTACTGAGGTACACGCCCATTGCTGAGGCAGCCTGCCATTGCTGAGGCAACCCACTACAACAGAGACACTCCACTGCAGGGCGTAGCCCGTGGCAGCAGGGCGGAGACCTCAGCAGAAAGGCAGAGCCTGCAGCAACAGGGCGAACCTCACACCAGCAGGGTGGAGCCTCGGCAGGTAAATAGTGACTAGACTGCCTCCTAGCTGGGCAGGACAGCACAATGGACACTCAAAAATAAAGCCCCAACCCTCCCAGACAGAGCATCTGAGAAAAAAAAGGGGTTTTTTTTATGAGTTCTGTTGCAGCAGAATTAAACATAGCAGCCTACCAGCCCTGAATGAACAACAGAGCTCACAGCTCAGCAATTGAGCTCCTATAAAGTACAGACTGTCTCCTCAAGCAGCTCCCTGACACCGCTATATCCAAAAGACTGACATTTGGCAGGCATCATTCTGGGACAAAGATAGCAGAAAAAGAAACTGGTAGCATCCCTCACTGTTTCGCAGCTGCTACAGGTGCACCCCAGACAAGCAGGGCCTGGAGTGGACCTCAGCAGTCGTACAGTGAAGGGACTAGACTGGTAGAAGGAAAACCAAGTAACAGAAATACTTCATCATCAACAATCTGGGTGTCCATTCAGAGACCCAATCAAAAACTCAGCAACTACACAGACGACAGGTGGATAAATCCACAAAGATGGGAAGAAACCAGCACAAAAAGGAGGAAAACACCCGAAACCAGAACACCTCGCCTCCTAGAAAGGACCAAAACTCCTCACCAGCAAGGGAACAAAGCTGGACGGAGAATGACTGTGACCAAATGACGAAATTAGACATCAGAAGGTGAATAATAAAAACTTTTGTGAGCTAAAAGAACATGCTTTAAATCAATGCAAAGAAACTAAGAACCTTGAAAAAAGATTTGAGGAAATGATAACAAGAATGGATAACTTAGAGAGGAATATAAATGAATTAAAGGAGCTGAAAAACACAATACGAGAACTTTGAGAAGCATGCACAAGTTTCAATAGCCGAATTGACCAAGCAGAAGAAAGAATATCAGAAGTCGAAGATCAACTCAATGAAATAAAATGAGAAACCAAGATCAGAGAAAAAAGCGCAAAAAGGAATGAACAAAGTCTCCAAGAAGTGTGGGACTATGTGAAGAGACCTAACGTACGTTTGATAGGTGTACCAGAATGTGATGAAGAGAATGAATCCAAGCTGGAAAATACTCTTCAGGACATCATCCAGGAAAATTTCCCCCACCTAGCAAGACAGGCCAACACTCAAATGCAGGAAATACAGAGAACACCACAAAGATATTCCGCAAGAAGAGCAATCCCAAGGCACATAATCATCAGATTCAACAAGGTTGAAATAAAGGAGAAAATACTAAGGGCAGCCAGAGAGAAAGGTCGGGTAACCCACAAAGGGAAGTCCATCAGACTCACAGCAGATCTCTCAGCAGAAACACTACAAGCCAGAAGAGAGTGGGGGCCAATATTCAACATCCTTAAAGAAAAGAACTTTCAACCCAGAATTTCATATCCAGCAAAACTGAGTTTCATACGTGAAGAAAAATAAAATCCTTTGCAAACAAGCAAGTACTCAGAGATTTTGTCACCACCAGGCCTGCTTTACAAGAGCTCCTGAAAGAGGCACTACACATAGAAAGGAACAACCAGTACCAGCCATTCCAAAATCACACTAAATGCTAAAGAGCATCAACATAATGAAGAATCTACAACAAATAACGGGCAAAACAGCCACATAGCATCAAAATGGCAGTATCAAATTCACACATAACAATATTAACCCTATATGTAAATGGACTAAATGCACCAATCAAAAGACACAGACTGGCAAATTGGATAAAAATCCAAAACCCATCAGTGTGCTGTATCCAGGAAACCCATCTCACATGCAAGGATACACAAAGGCTCAAAATAAAGGGATGGAGGAAGATTTACCAAGCAAATGGAGAGCAGAAAAAAGCAGGAGATGCAATTCTCATCTCTGATAAAATAGACTTTAAAACAACAAAGATCAAAAGAGACAAAGAAGGCCATTATATAATGGTAAAAGGATCGATACAACAAGAAGAGCTAACGATCCTAAACATATATGGACCCAATGCAGGAGCACCCAGATACATAAAGCAAGTTCTTAACGACTTACAAAGAGACTTAGACTCCCACACAATAATAGTGGGAGACTTTAACACTCCACTGTCAATATTAGACAGATCAACCAGACAGAAAATCAACAAGGATATCCAGGGCTTGAACTCAGACCTGGAGCAAGCAAACCTAATAGACATTTACAGAACTCTCCACCCCAAATCCACAGAATATACATTCTTCTCAGCACCACATAACACCTACTCTAAAATTGACCACATAATTGGAAGTAAAGCACTCCTCAGCAAATGCAAAACAACTGAAATCATAACAAACAGTCTCTCAGACCATAGTGCAATCAAGTTAGAACTCAGAATTCAGAAACCAACCCAGAACCGCACAGCTTCATGGAAACTGAACAACTGGCTCTTGAATGTTGACTGGATAAACAATGAAATGAAGGCAGAAATAAAGAAGTTATTCAAAACCAATGAGAACGAAGACACAACATGCCAGAATCTCTGGGACACACTTAAAGCAGTCTCTAGAAGAAATTATATAGCAATAAGTGTCCATATGAGGAGAATGGAGAGATCCAAAATTGACACCCTATCGTCAAAATTGAAAGAGCTAGAGAAGCAAGATCAAAAAACTCAAAACCCAGCAGAAGACAAGAAATAACTAAGATCAGAGCTGAACTGAAGAAGATTGAAACACGAAAAACCCTTCAAAAAATCAATAAATCCAAGAGCTGGTTTTTTGAAAAGATCAACAAAATAGACAGACCACTAGCCAGATTGATTAAAAAGAAAAGAGAGAACAACCAAATAGATGCAATAAAAAATGATAAAGGAGAAATCATCACAGATTCCACAGAAATTCAAACCATCATCAGAGAATATTACAAATAACTCTATGCACATGAACTAGTAAACCTAGAAGAAATGGATAAATTCCTGGACTCCTGTGTCCTCCCAAGCCTAAACCAGGAGGAAGCTGAAACTATGAATAGACCAATAACAAGGGCAGAAGTCGAGGCAGCAATTAAGAGCCTACCACACAAAAAAGCCCAGGTCCAGACGGGTTCACAGCCGAATTCTACCAGACACACAAAGAGGAGCTGGTACCATTCCTTCTGAAACTATTCCAAATAATCCAAAAAGAGGGAATCCTTCCCAAATCATTTTATGAGACCAATATCATCCTGATACCAAAACCCGGTAGAGACCCAACAAGAAAAGAAAACTTCAGGCCAATATCCATGATGAACATAGATGCAAAAATCTTCAATAAAATATTGGCAAGCCGATTGCAACAGCAAATCAAAAAATGTATCCATCATGATCAAGTAGGATTCATCCCGGGGATGCAAGGCTGCTTCAACATACACAAGTCTATAAACGTAATTCACCACATAAACAGAACCAAAAACAAAAACCGCACGATTATCTCAATTGATGCAGAGAAGGCATTTGACAAAATTCAACAGCCCTTTATGCTAAAAACCCTCAATAAACTCAGTATCGATGGAACATATCTCAAAGTAATAAAAGCTATTTATGACAAACCAACAGCCAATATCATACTGAATGGGCAAAAACTGGAAGCATTCCCTTTGAAATCCGGCACTAGACAAGGATGCCCTCTTTCACCACTCTTATTCAATATAGTACTGGAAGTTCTAGCCAGAGCAATCAGGCAAGAAAAAGAAATAAAGGGTATTCAAATAGGAAAGGTGGAAGCCAAATTGTCTCTATTTGCAGATGATATGATAGTATACCTAGAAGACCCCATCACCTCAGCACAAACTGATAAGCAACTTCAGCAAAGTCTCAGGATGTAAAATCAATGTGCAAAAATCACAAGCATTCGTCTACACCAATAACAGACTTAAAGAGAGCCAAATCAAGAACGAACTGCCATTCACAATTGCTACAAAAAGAATAAAATACCTTGGAATACAACTCACAAGGAATGTAAGGGACCTCTTCAAGGAAAACTACAAACCACTGCTCAACAAAATAAGAGAGGACACAAACAGATGGAGAAACATTCCATGTTCATGGTTAGGCAGAATTAATATTGTGAAAATGGCTATACTGCCCAAAGTAATTTACAGAATCAACGCTATCCCCATCAAGCTACCATTGACTTTCTTCACAGAACTGGAAAAAACCACCATGAACTTCATATGGAACCAAAAGAGAGCCCACATAGCCAAGTCAATTCTAAGCAAAAAGAACACAGCGGGGGGCATCACACTACCAGATTTCAAACTATACTACAAGGCTACAGTAATCAAATCAGCATGGTACTGGTACCAAAACAGAGATATAGACCAATGGAACAGAACAGAGGCATCAGAGGCAACACAACATAGCTACAACCATACAATCTTTGATAAACCTGACAAAAACAAGCAATAGGGAAAGGATTCCCTGTTTAACAAACGATGTTGGGAAAACTGGCTAGCCATGTGCAGAAAGCAGAAACTGGACCCTTTCCTGACACCTTGCACTAATATTAACTCCAGATGGATTAAAGACTAAAAGAAGACCTGGCACCATAAAAACCCTAGAAGAAAATCTAGGCAAAACCATTCAGGACATAGGAGTAGGCAAGGACTTCATGAACAAAACACCAAAAGCATTGGCAACAAAAGCCAAAATAGACAAATGGGACCTAATCAAACTCCACAGCTTCTGCACGGCAAAAGAAACAGTCACTAGAGTGAATCGGCAACCAACAGAATGGGAAAAAATTTTTGCAGTTTACCCATCTGACAAAGGGCTGATATCCAGAATTTACAAAGAACTCAAACGGATTTACAGGAAAAAAACAAACAAGCCCATTCAAAATTTGGCAAAGGATATGAACAGACACTTTACAAAAGAAGACATATATGAGGCCAACAATCATATGAAAAAATGCTCATCGTCACTGGTCATCAGAGAGATACAAATCAAAACCACATTGAGATACCATCTCACGCCAGTTAGAATGGCGATCATTAAAAAATCTGGAGACAACAGATGCTGGAGAGGATGTGGAGAAAAAGGAACACTTTTACACTGTTGGTGGGAGTGTAAATTAGTTCACCCATTGTGGAAGATGGTGTGGCGATTCCTCAAGGCCTTAGAAATAGAAATTCCATTTGACCCAGCAATCCCATTGCTGGGTGTATATGCAAAGGACTATAAATCGTTCTACTATAAGGACACATGTACACGAATGTTCATTGCAGCACTGTTTACAATAGCAAAGACCTGGAACCAACCCAAATGCCCATTGATGATAAACTGGATTGGGAAAATATGGCACATATACACCCTGGAATATTATGCAGCAATCAGAAATGATGAGTTTGTGTCGTTTGTAGGGACATGGATGAATCTGGAGAACATCATTTTCAGCAAACTGACACAAGAACAGAAAATGAAACACCGCATATTCTCACTCATAGGCGGTGATGAGAAATGAGAACACATGGACACAGGGAGGGGAGTACTAAACACTGGGGTCTATTGGGGGGAAAGGGGAGGGCCAGTGGGAGGGGGAGGTGGGGAGGGATAGCCTGGGGAGAAATGCCAAATGTGGGTGAAGGGGAGAAAGGAAGCAAAACACACTGCCATGTGTGTACCTACGCAACTGTCTTGCATGTTCTGCACATGTACCCCAAAACCTAAAATGCAATAAAAAATTTAAAAAAAAAAAAAAAAGAAGAAGAAAAAGAAAACAGATTCTAACACACAAACTTCTCGGGGACACACTCAAACCATGGTGCTGAAAAAGAAGGTCCAGAACCTGCAGCTCACTTCTACAGGAAGATAATAAACTCTGCTTCCTACATTCAAAGAACTTATTGTCCACTTGCTGTTGCACAAAGTACAAATCCCTAAACACAGGGGAAAAAAGGAATGGAAATAACAGAAGACAGATATCAAAATTCACAAGATAAAGAATAGACAGGACAGGCACGATGGCTCATGCCTGTAATCACAGCACTTTGTGAAGCAAAGGGGGGTGGATCACCTGAGGTCAAGAGTTCGTAACTAGCCTGACCAACATAGTGAAATCCTGTCTCTGTTAAAAATACAAAAAAAAAATAACTGGGTGTGGTGGTGGGAAGCTGTAATCCCAGCTACTTGGGAGGCTGACGCAGGAGGATCACTTGAACCCAGGAGATGGAGTTTGCAGTGAGCCAAGGTCACACCATCGCACTCCAGCCTGAGAAATAAGAGCAAGGCTCCACCTCAAAAAAAAAAAAAAAAGGAGTGGACAAATGGAATAGACACTGGCAATCAGAACCCTGACTCCCAAATAAATAGGTGAAAAGGTCTAGAAAAAACTGGAGGTAGTGGCTACCTCTAAAGAGAGGATATAAATAGAACTGAAGAGGGAGACCCAGGCATCTCAGATCAACTTCCCCTTTTTCCTGAGACTGTAAACCGAGATCCTTTTCATATGCAATTCCTAACACTGTAAACCAAGACACTTTTCATATGTTAAGCTATAAACCTAAGATTCTTCCACGTGTAACATCTAAAGCATAAGCCTATATAAAGAAGGAACCTTCCTTTATTAAAGGAGCTTGGCTGTTAGGCAACTATGCCACATTGCCCCCGGCTGAATAAACTCCTTCCTCCTGTATTTGATGTCCGAGATCCATTTCCTGTGGCTGCTCCTGCTACAAAACTAAAACTAAATATATTGGGTAGAAATAGATGTAATGAACCCTTAGGGTCCCATATCTCCTTCCAGCTTCTGTAGCCATGGAATGACCCTCTTTCATCCTGGTAGACTCTGCAGAAAGTAAAACAATGTGGGCTCTGGAACTGAGGACACTGGCTATAATAAAGGATGAGAATGAGGGACAAACTGGGAAAGGAGGAATAAGTGAAAGTTCTTATTCTGAGTGGGGAAACAGAGCCCTCTTCCCCCATTCACTTCATTCAGCTCTGTGTACCCTGACTCCACTCCCTTCATACATACACACACACACACACACACACACACACACACACACACCCCAGGCAGGAGATCAAATGACTCATTTCCCTGGAAACGATAACTAGTCTCAAGAATGAAGAGTAGGCTTATCCCATCCGTTAACTGACAAAGGAAAGGTCTACATCAAGAAGTCCCACCCAACAGGAAACACTGATTTTTAAAAAACTTCTTACAGAGCTGGGGCCTCAAGCAATCCTTTCACCTTGGCCTTCCAAGGTGCTGGGATAATAGATGCAAGCCACTGAATATGGCCAAACTGTGACTATTTCTTAGACACTGAGACATGAATATTTTAGGAGAAGGGGGAGAAGGAAAAGTAGGGGCTAAATAGCAAGTGAAGAGTCAGAAAATAAAATCCTCATCATCAAGAGAAGAAAGTCAATAATATACCTAATCTGGAAAAATCAAAACGTTGCAATATAAACATCAAATTAAGAAATGTGTAGGTAAATACAGGATGAAGGAAGGGAAAAAGGAGCAGTAACTGTAATCAGGACCAGGAGAACGGAAGGCAAGAGCAGGGAAGGGCTGGAGTCTTTCTCATGAGGTTTCTAGATCTATCTGACTTTAAAAACACATGCATAAATTTCAACAGCCTTGTATTGCACTGAATTAAAAAATAAAATTATATGTGTATATTACTTTGATTAAAAATAACATGATTTTTAATAGTGTTAGGAGTCAAAGAAATTTAACATTCTAGGCATATTTTCCATCTCCGGGGTCAAGGCGAGGGAGAAGGTCCCAAAGTGAGAGAGATGACACCAACTATACCACAAGGCATGATGACAGCCTATAAAAAGCAGCAGCTGATTATCAGGGAGAAAGCGGGTGGTAAGCAGATGAGATTGGAGGGGTTGAGGGTGGTGTCTGCTTCTCCTAAGAAGCAAGAGGAGAAAGACTATGGATGTGCAAACTTTGCTGCTCTGCCTGCCGAGGGAGGAGGACGAGCAACATATCTCACTGTCTGGGGCACACACAGCTACCACCCACGACTCCCTCTGAGCACGGACCAGCTGAGTGCTGCTACTGGCAGATACAAGAGACAGTCTCATACATGGGAAGCAAGAAAGGGTGCCCAACTCAGAGGTGTTCTTAGCACTGGCCAAAATCTGGCTCTAATCCCAACTATCTCGAGTCTTTCAAGTTCCTGCTTCTCTCAGCAACTCAACTGAAACAGTCACAGAGCCTTCCCCAGGTTACCCATAACCCCAGATTAAGGTCCTATGAGGCAACAACAGCAGAATCACAAACAAAACTGCAGACACTATGCCCTAAGAACAGAAGGCCAAGTTTCAGCCACATCTCTCCCTCCTTCACAAGCCTCAAAATGTAGTCCCAGCCACACATATTTTGGGTTCAGACTCCACGTGGGCAGAACCATCTGTGTCAGCTGCACACCTGGGTGTGATGGGAAGTGCTGGGAACACAATCGGCTCTCAGAGTCCTTGTCCTCTCCCTTCCCAGATGCCGAGCCCCAGCTGGCGACCATCCTGGTTCAGCAGGGGCTCAGCTCTTCTGAGACAACTGAATGCCCTCACCCCGTAACACCCACACTCACACTCTGCTGCCTAAATCTACAATGTCACTCACTGTATCTGGTCAAGGGAGTGTCCTCGTGTCAGTGACCACCTATCGGTGGCCATAAACAGAATAAAGCTAAACCCTCCAACTTGTGCACCTAGCAGACTCTGCTTCTACAAAGACCAAATATATCCAAAGCAGCTCTCTAATGAGGAGGAGGCTTGAGAATCAGATTCACATTTTAGAGTGACGTCAGAGACTCCTGCTGAGGGCACTGGAAAATAGTGATGATCTTCAGGATCATGGTGAACCATAAGGTTATTTTAATTTAGAGAGGGAAAGAACTCCATTTTCAAAAACAGCATATTTCATAAGTGTTGACAGTCGTGAAGCAAATGAAGTCAGACTCCTGAAAGGTTAACCTCATAGTAGTAGAGCCTGCAAGTCACGACCTGACCACTAGGAGGTGAGCGAGGCATCTCTGAACAGGATCTGCACCTAGAGGACAAGGGACCAACCTGGCTTGTGCCAAGTCCAGGAAACGCTAGTCTGACACCAATGACTTAACCCTCAAAGCAAGTCAGGAAGGAAAACAATGTGCGGAGCTGTTCAATAATTTCCAGTAGCCTCTGCTGTGTAGTCTTATTAGTCATTATTAGCCTTATTAGTCTCATTAGCCTTATTTTTAATTTCCATTTGTCCTTACAAAGCTTTCTCTCGCAAAACATGGAAATGAGACCTTCTTTCCCTTGCTGATGCAAGGAATGAAGATACGTGCCTGGCAGTGCAACTGACACCAATTCATCTTCACCTTCTCCAGTTCAGCAGGATCTTTAAATTTCAGCTGTTGGGAAAATATAATTAAAAACAAAATCATCTTCCAACATAGAAAACCAGTATGCATAGGTAGGGGAAAAAAACGCACTTTTTTTTTACTGAATAAGCATTAAACCACAAGCAATCCACTAAGAGGATGCAAAGACAAGGATAAAATTATAGCTTCATATACACAAGCAGATATCACCAGTTACATACATGTTTTCAAGATAAACAATAACTAGTCCCCAAGTATGAGGAGCTGACAGCACCATCTGTCAGACACACACAGCACAGCCCAGACTCACCTGGTAATTGGTGTGACCACGTGTTAGCGAATTGGCTTTTTCCAGAGAACCAACAAACCTCTAATATCTTTATGACAGGAGATAATTTTGCAACAGAAAGTTACACACCCTTCCTACCTCACCCAGTTAGGTTTCCACAGAAAACAGAAGATAGGGTTGTTTGCATTTGAAAGACAGGTTCTCAGGTCCTTGAGAAAGACATTTCTAAATCATCAAGCTGTTAAACAATTTACCAAATTTTCAAAAGGATTTATATACTATTTTTTCTCTGAGACAAGACCTCACTTTGTCACCCAGGCTGGATTACAGTGGTGCAATCACGGCTCATTGCAGTCACTAACACTCAGGCAAAAGCGATCCTCCCACCTCAGACTCCCAAATAGTCAGAACAGAACGGCAGGTACATGCCACCACATCTAGGTAATTTTTGTTTGATTTGTGGAGACTGTGTTTTACCATGTTGCCCAGACTGGTTTTGAAGTCCTGAGCACAAGCGATTCACCTGCCTCAGCTGTCCAAAGTGCTATGATTACAGGTGTGAGCCACCATGTGTGATCCATACATTTCAGAGAAGAGAAAGTACTTACAAGTTTTTTAAATTAAACGCTATAAGAAAAAGGAGACCAGGGAGCTCTTGTCCCTTATGTTCAACTGGTGGAATTAGTCTTATTTTTAATTTCTATTTGTCTTTACACAGCCTTCCCTCACACAAAAAAAAAAAAAAAAAAAAAAAATGGAAATGAGCCCTTCTCTCCCGAGCTGATGCAAGGAATAGAGATACACATCCAGCAATGCAACGGACTCCAATTCATCTTCACCTTATCCAGTTCAGCAGGATCTTTCCCATTACCTGACAACACCTCAGGTCTCTGCCATAAACCCTTTTCTCCAAGTGCCCCTCCACCTCTGTTAGTCGTCACCTCCTCCCACCCATTGCCCCTCACAGCCGACATACTTTAAGTGTCATTTATACAGGCTAGATTGTCACTTCCTCCCTGGCATTTCCATATACCTCAACCACTGCCAGCCACGCTCTGGTCAATTTACTCATAAGCCACTAACAAACACGGCTTCATCATTCCATGCTAGGGACTCTCTTCTCCCTGGATACCATGACACCACGGACTGGAGGTCTCTTTGTATCAGATTCTATTCTCTTTTAAAGGCAGTTTTCAACTCCTGAACACTTAACTTTCGGTCTTATGCTACCCTCTGACCTCAGCACACTTCTCTCCATGAATTTGAAATCACCCAAGAAGATGGCAGGCTTAAGAGGGGAGGAATGAAGGAGGCCCTATGACACTAAGACCAAGTCAGGCAACAGGTGGACAAGCCTGCATGACAAGGCAGGGAGGAAGCCCACCTTCCTTACCTTATAAAGGCAGTTCTCCAATGCTAGAGGGCAGAACCATCACCAGAAGGGCTTATTTTAAGTGCAGGTTCTGGCAGGACATGGTGGCTCACACCTATATTCCCAACAATTTGGGAGGCCAAGGTGGGCAGATCACTTGAATTAGAAGTTCAGTACCAGCCTGGCAAACATGGTGAAACTCCAACTCTACTAAAAATAAATAAATACAGATTCACTATCGAGGAGGCTCCAAGGTGGCAGATTAGGAGCAGCTGAGGATTGCAACTCCAAGGAAGAGTATGAAGGGTGAGTGGACTCTGCCTTTACAGATGGATTTTTATTGCCTACAGACTAGAAGATTCCTACACAGAGGAGCCTCACGGGTTGCCAATGCCACTGTTTTGGCTGGTGCAGATTTTTGGCCTGCGCTCAGGCATGGCGGGTCTCTGCACAAAATACATGTGTCCGGGCACCATTTTAGCTGGCAATTGGAGCTCCTGGGAGACAGAGTCATCCATTCAACTGATAAAAATATGTGCGGGGGGTGGGGGCACTGAAACAGGGAGCCAGGCCAGGAGATTCCCGGAAAGAAAAGTGCCACAAATTTCAGCATGACTATTTCAGCTGGCACAGTGGGTCACCGCACAGGAAATCACACAGATCCCAGCACCTTTTCAACAGGCAACTGGAACCCCAGGGAGACAGAGTCACCCTTTCAACTGAAAAAAAAAAAAAAAAGAGGTCTGAGGGAGGGAGCCAAGTGATCAGTCTCAGCTGGTCCCACTCCCACAAAAAAAACAGCAATCTGAAATGCTCTGAATTGAGAGTTTCACAGCAAGTACAGCTGAACCTGGGATGGTCCAGCTCTGTGGGGAAGGGGAGTCTGACATTACCGAGTCAGTACACCATTACGGAGGTAGATCACCATTGCTGAGGCAGCCTGCCACTGCCAAGGCAGCCCACCATTACAGAGAGAGTCCGCAATTACACAGGTGAGCCGCCATTGCCAAGGCAGGTCTAACTATACTTGTATAAACAGAACTGCAGGGAAGTTCACATGGCAGCTGGGCAGAGGCCACAGCAGCTCAGCAAAGCCTCTGCAGGCAGACAGTGACTAGGATGCCTCCTTGCTGAGCAGGGCAGCCCTGAAAAAAGGCAGCAGCATGACAGAATCTCATGAACAAAGACCTAACTCCCCAGGACAGAGCACCTGGGAAAAAAAAGGGGGTGGGGCGGTTATGAGTTCTGCTGCAGCAGACTTAACCATACCTGCCCAGCAGCTCTGAATGAACAATGGAGCTCACAGCTCAGCACTTGAGCTCCTATAAAGGACAGACTATCTCCTCAAGCAGCTCCCTGACCCCGTATATCCAAAGAGTCACCTCATAAAGAAGAGCTCAGACCGACATTGGGTTGGGTGGGTATCCTTCTGGGACAAAGAAAGCAGAAGAAACTGGCAGCAACCCTCACTGTTCTGCAGCTGCTGCAGGTAATCCCCAGGCAAACAGGGTCTGGAGTGGACCTCAGCAGTCCTACAGCAGAGCAGCCTGAATCTTAGAAAGAAAACTAAGAAACAGAAAGAAATAATTTCATCATCAACAAATTGGATGCCCACTCAGAGACCCAATCTGAAAGACAACAACTACAAAGACAACAGGTGGATAAATCCACAAAGATGGGATGAAAGCAGAGCAAAAAGAATGAAAACACCTGAAACCAGAGCACCTCTCCTCCTACAAGGGATCACTACTCCTCACCAGCAAGGGAACAAGGGTGCATGGAGAATGAGTGTGATGAATTGACAGGAACAGGCTTCAGAAGGTGGGTAATAAGAAACTTCTCTGAGCTACAAGAACATGTTCTAACCCAATGCAAAGAAACTAAGAACCTTGAAAAAAGATTTGATGAAATGCTAACGAGAATAAACAACTTAGAGAGGAATGTAAGTGAATTGCTGGAGCTGAAAAACAACATGAAAACTTCATGAAGCATACAGAAGTTTCAACAGCCGAATTGACCAAGCAGAAGAAAGGATATCAGAGGTTGAAGATCAACTCAATAAAATAAAATGAGAAGAGAAGATTAGAGAAAAAAGGGTAAAAAGGAATGAACAAAGTCTCAAGAAATATGGGACTATGAGAAAAGACCTAATCTACGTTTGATAGGTGTACCTGAATGTGATAGAGACAATGAATCCAAGCTGGAAAACACTCTTCAGGATATTTTCTAGGAAAACTTCCACAACCTAGCAAGGCAGGCCAATATTCAAGTCCAGGAAATACAGAGAACACCACAAAGATATTCCTTAAGAAGAGCAACCTCAAGGCACATAATCATCAGATTCACCAGGGTTGAAATGAAGGAGAAAATGCCAAGGGCGGTCAGAGAGAAAGGTTGGGTTACCCACAAAGGGATGCCCATCAGACTCAGCAGATCTCTCAGCAGAAGCCCTACAAGCCAAAAGAGGGTGGGGGCCAATATTCAACATCCTTAAAGAAAAGAACTTTCAGCCCAGAATTTCATATCCAGCCAAACTGAGCTTCATAAGTGAAGGAAAAATAAAATCCCTTATGAACAAGCAAGTACTCAGAGATTTCATCACCACCAGGCCTGCTGTACAAGAGCTTCTGAAAGACTAATCATAGAAAAAAACAACCAGTACCAGCCACTCCAAAAACATACTAAATGGTAAAGAGCATGGACACAATGAAGAAACTGTATCAACTAATGGGCAAAACAGTCAGCTAGCATCAAAATGGCAGGATCAAACTCACACATAACAATATTAACCCTAAATGTAAATGGGCTAAGTGCACCAATCAAAAGACACAGACTGACAAATTGGATAAGAAGGCAAAACCCATCGGTGTGCTGTATCCAGGAAACCCATCTCACATGCAAGGATACAAAAAGGCTCAAAATAAAAGGATGGAGGAAGATTTACCAAGCAAATGGAGAGCAAAAAAGAGCAGGAGGTGCAATTCTAATCTCTGATAAAATAGACTTTAAACCAACAAAGATCAAAGGAGACAAAAAAAGACATTACATAATGGTAAAAGGATCAATGCAACAAGAAGAGCTAAGGATCGTAAATATATACACACCCAATACAGGAGCACCCAGATACATAAAGCAAGTTCTCAATGACGTACAAAGAGACTTAGACTCCCACACAATAATAATGTGAGATTATAACACCCCATTGTCAATATTAGACAGATCAAAGAGACAAGGATATCCAGGACTTGAACTCAGACCTAGACCAAGCAAACCTAATAGACGTTTACAAAACTCTCCAACCCAAATACATAGAATATACATTCTCAGCACCACATCATACCTACTCTAAAATTGAACACATAATTGGAAGTAAATCACTCCTCAGCAAATGCAAAACAATCAAAATCATAACAGTCTCTCAGACCACAGTGCAATCAAGTTAGAACCCAGAATTCAGAAACTATCTCAGAACCGCACAGCCTCATGGAAACCGAACAACTGGCTCTTGAATGTTGACTGGAGAAACAATGAAATGAAGGCAGAAATAAAGATGCTCTTTGAAACCAATGAGAATGAAGATACAACATACATGAATCTCTGGGACACATTTAAAGCAGTGTCTAGAGGAAAATAGGAACCAATAAATGCCCACATGAGAAGTAAGGAAAGATCTAAAATTGACACCCTATCATCAAAATTGAAGGAGCTAGAGGAGCAAGATCAAAAAAACTCAAAACCTAACAGAAGACAAGAAATAACTAAAATCAGAGCAGAAGTGAAGGAGATAGAGACACAAAAAAAATCAATAAATCCAGGAGCTGGTTTTTGAAAAGATCAACAAAATAGACCACTAGCCAGATTAATAAAAAAGAAAAGAGAGAATAATCAAATAGATGCAATAAAAAATGATAAAGGGGATATCACCACAGATTCCACAGAAATACAAACCATCATCAGAGATTATTACAAACAACTCTATGCACATAAACTAGTAAACCTAGAAGAAATGGATAAATTCCTGGACACTTGCATCTTCCCAAACCTAAACCAGGAAGAAGTTGAAACTCTGAATAGACCAATATCAAGGGCTGAAGTTGAGGCAGCAATTAATACCCTACCAACCAAAAACAGCCCAGGTCCAGATGGGTTCACAGCCGAATTCTGCCAGACATACAGAGAGGAGCTGGTACCACTCCTTCTGAAACTATTCCAAACAATCCAAAAAGAGGGAATCCTTCCCAAATCATTTTATGAGACCAACATCATCCTGATACCAAAACCTGGCAGAGACTCAGCAAGAAAAGAAAACTTCAGGCCCATATCCATGATGAACATAGAAGCAAAAATCTTCAATAAAATACTGGCAAACCAATTGCAACAGCACATCAAAAAGCTAATCCACCACAATCAAGTAGGCTTAATCCCGAGGATGCAAGGCTGTTTCAACATATGCAAGTCTTTAAACGTAATTCACCACATAAACAAAACCAAAGACAAAAACCACATGATTATCTGAATTGATGCAGAGAAGGCCTTTGACAAAATTCAAGAGCTCTTTATGCTAAAAACCCTCAATAAACTAGGTATTGATGAATCGTATCTCGAAATAATAAAAATAATTTTAAAAAAAGTATCTCAAAATATTCATGACAAACCAACAGCCAATATCATACTGAATGGGCAAAAACTGGAAGCATTCCCTTTGAAATCAGGCACTAGACAAGGATGCCCTCTTTCACCACTCTTGGTGGTGAAACTTTCAATATACTACTGGAAGTTCTAGCCAGGGCAATCAGGCAAGAAAAAGAAATAAAGGGTATTCAAATAGGAAAGTTGGAAGTCAAATTGTCTCTATTTGCAGACGACATAATAGTATATCTAGAAGACCCCATTGCTCAGCCCAAAATCTCCTGAAACTGATCAGCAACTTCAGCAAAGTCTCAGCATACAAAATCAATGTGCAAAAATCACAAGCATTCCTATACACCAATAACAGACTTAAAGAGAGCCAAATCAAGAATAAACTGCCATTTGCAATTGCTACAAAGAGAATAAAATACCTAGGAATACAACTAACAAGAAATGTAAAGGACCTCTTCAAGGAGAACTACAAACCACTGCTCAACGAAATAAGAGAGGACACAAACAGATGGAGAAACATTCCATGTTCATGGCTAGAAAGAATCAATATCGTGAAAATGGCCATAATGCCCAAAGTAATTTACAGATTCAATGCTATCCCCATCAAGCTACCAATGACCTTCTTCACAAAACTGGAAAAATAACACCTTAAATTTCATATGGAACCAAAGGAGAGCCCACAGAGCCAAGTCAATTCTAAGCAAAAAGAACAAAGCTGGAGGCATCACACTACCAAACTTCAAACTGTAATACCAGGCTACAGTAATCAAAACAGCATGGTACTGGTACCAAAACAGAGATAGAGACCAACGGAACACAACAGAGGCCACAAAGGCAATACCACACATCTACTACCATCTGATCTTTGACAAACCTGACAAAAACAAGCAATGGGGAAAGGATTTTCTGTTTCATAAATGGTGTTGGGAAAACTGTCTAGCCATGTGCAGAAAGCAGAAACTGGACCCCTTTCTGACACCTTACACTAAAATTAACTCCAGATGGATTAAAGACTCAAACATAAGACATAACGCCATAAAAACCCCAGAAGCAAATCTAGGCAAAACCATTCAGGAAATAGGCATAGGCAAGGACTTCAGGACCAGAACACCAAAAGCATTGGCAACAAAAGCCAAAATAGGCAAATGGGACCTAATCAAACTCCAGAGCTTCTACACAGCAAAAGAAACAGTCATTAGAGTAAATCTGCAACCAACAGAATGGGAAAATTTTTTTGCAGTCTACCCATCTGACAAAGGGCTGATATCCAGAATCTACAAAGAACTAAAACAGATTTACAAGAAAAAAAAAGCCCATTCAAAAGTGGGCAAAGGATATAAACAGACACTTTATGAAAGAAGACATATATGAGGCCAAAAAACATATGAAAAAATGCTCATCATCACTGGTCATTAGAGAGATGCAAATCAAAACCACATTGAAATACCACCTCACACCAGTTAGAATGGCGATCATTAAAAAATCTGGAGACAACAGATGCTGGAGAGGATGTGGAGAAATAGGAACACTTTTACACTATTTGTGGGAGTGTAAATTAGTTCAATCATTGTGAAATACAGTGTGGTGATTCCTCAAGGACCTAGAAATAGAAATTCCATTTGACTGAGCAATCCCATTACTAGGTATATATTGAAAAGATTATTAATCATTCTACTATAAGGACACATGCACACGAATGTTCACTGCAGCACTGTTGACAACAGCAAAGACCTGGAACCAACCCAAATGCCCATCGATGATACACTGCACATGGAAAATGTGGCACATATACGCCATGGAATACTATGCAGCCATAAAAAATGATGCGTTTGTGTCCTTTGTAGGGACATGGATGAACCTGGAAACCATCATTCTCAGAAAATTGACACAAGAACAGAAAACAAAACACTGCACATTCTCACTCATAGGTTGGTGTTGAACAATGAAAAGGCATGGACCCAGGGAGGGGAACATCACACAGTGGGGTCTGTTGAGGGGAAATAGGGGAGGGACAGCGGGGGAAGGGAAGTTGGGGAGAGATAGCATGGGAGAAATCCTAGATATAGGTGATGGGGAGGAAGGCAGCAAATCACACTGCCATGTGTGTACCTATGCAACAATCTTGCATGTTCTTCACATGTACCCCAAGACCTAACATGCAATTAAAAAAATACAAAAATTAGCCAGAAGTGGTGGTTCATGCCTGTAATCCCAGCTACTTGAGAGGCTGAGGCAGAGGGATCACTTGAACCTGGGAGGCAGAGGTTGCAGTGGCCGAGATCATGCCACTGCACTCCAGCCTGGGCAACGGAGTGAGATTCCATCTCAAATAAAGTAATAAATTCAGGTTTCAAGGCCTTCTTTCAGAGAGCCTGATGCAGAAGATACAATGAGCTTGGAGATCAATGTAACAATAATTTCAGATGATTCTAAGGGGTGGGGAGCCACACCATATTAAGAAGGGCTGCCACACCTGGACTGGCAGAGGTAGCCAGGGAGAAGACCAAGCAGCAATGACCTTGGTTTCCCTCGGCTTTTCTAACCAGGAGGCTTCTTCCAACACATTTCGCATCTCAGATGGCAATTAAAACAAAACCTTTCAAGTATGGGAGTTTCAGAGCTGGGCCTTGCTGAGCCTGACCCCCTTTGGATGCTGATATGGTTTGGATGCTGGCCCCCTCCATATCTCATGTTGAAATGTGATTCCAAATGAGTAGCGAGAGAAGAGTAGGAAAAAAAATCCTCATCATCAAGAGAAGAAAGTCAATAATATACCTAATTTGGAAAAATCAAAACATTGCAATATAATCATCAAATTAAGAAATGTGTAGGTAAATACTGGATGAAGGAAGAGAAAAAAGAGCAGTAACTGTAATCAGGACCAGGAATAGGGAAGGCAAGAGCAGGGAAGGGCTGGTGTCTTTCCCATGAGTTTTCTAGATTTATTTGCCTGCCCAGGGAGGAGGACGAGCAACATATCTCACTGTCTGGGGCACACACAGCCTACCACCCACAGCTCCCTCTGAGCACGGACCAGCTGAATGCTGCCACTGGCAGATACAACAGATGGTCTCACACATGGGAAGGAAGAAAAGGTGCCCGACTCAGAGGTGCTCTTAGCACTGGCCAAAATCTGGCTCCAATCCCAACTATCTCGAGTCTTTCAAGTTCCTGCTTCTCTCAGCAACTCAACTGAAACAGTCACAGAGCCTTCCCCAGGATACCCATAACCCCAGATTAAGGTCCTATGAGGCAACAACAGCAGAATCACAAACAAAACTGCAGACACTATGCCCTAAGAACAGAAGGCCGAGTTTTAGCCACATCTCTCCCTCCTTCACCAGCTTCAAAATGTACAGTCCCAGCCACACGTATTTTGGGTTCAGACTCCACCTGGGCAGAAGCATCTGTGTCAGGTGCACACCTGGGTGTGATGGTGAGTGCTGGGAACACAACGGGCTCTCAGGGTCCTTGTCCTCTCCCTTCCCACATGCCGGTCCCAGCTGGTGACCGTCCTGGTTCAGCAAGGGCTCAGCTCTTGTGAGACGGCTGAATGCCCTCACCACAGAACATTCCCACTCACACTCTGCTGCCTAGATCTACAATGTCACTCACTGTATCTGGTCAAGGGAGTGTCCTCGTGTCAGTTACCACCTATCAGTGGCCATAAACGGAAAATGGCCAAACCCTCCAAACTTGTGCACCTAGTAGACTCTGCTTCTACAAACACCAAACATATCCAATGCAGCTCTCTAATAAGGAGGAGGCGTGAGAATCAGATTCACACTTTAGAGAGACGTCAGAGACTCCTGCTGAGGGCACTGGGAAATAGTGGTGATCTTCAGGATCATGGTGAACCATAAGGTTATTTTAATTTAGAGAGGGAAAGAACTCCATTTTCAAAAACAGCATATTTCATAAGTGTTGACAATCGTGAAGCAAATGAAGTCAGACTCCCGAAAGGTTAACCTCTTAGTAGTGGAGCCTGCAAGTCACGACCTGACCACTAGGAGGTGAGCGAGGCATCTCTGAACAGGAGCTGCGCCTAGGGGACAAGGGACCCACCTGGCTTGTGCCAAGTCCACGAAACGCTAGCCTGACACTAAGGACTTAACCCTCATAGCAAGTCAGGAAGGAAACAATGTGCAGAGCTGTTCAATAATTTCCAGTAGCCTCTGCTGTGTAACTTCAGAGGAAATTAGTCTTCTTAGCCTTATTTTTAATTTCCATTTGTCCTTACAAAGCTTTCTCTCGCAAAACATGGAAATGAGACCTTCTTTCCCTAGCTGATGCAAGGAATGAAGATACGTGTCTGGCAGTGCAACTGACACCAATTCATCTTCACCTTCTCCAGTTCAGCAGGATCTTTAACTTTCAGCTGTTGGGAAAATATAATTAAAAACAAAATCTTCTTTCAACACAGAAAACCAGTATCCATAGGTGGGAGAAAAAAACACCTTTTTCTTTAACTAAATAAGCATTAAACCACAAGCAATCCACTAAGAGGATGCAAAGACAAGGATAAAATTGTAGCTTCATATATACAAGCAGATATCACCAGTTACATACATGTTTTCAAGATAAACAATAACTAGTCCCCAGGTATGAGGAGCTGACAGCACCATCTGTCAGACACACACAGCACAGCCCAGACTCACCTGGTAATGGGTGTGACCACGTGTTAGTAAATTGGCTTTTTCCAGAGAAACAACAAACCTCTAATATCTTTATGACAGGAGATAATTTTGCAACAGAAAGTTACACACCCTTCCTACCTCACCCAGTTAGGTTTCCACAAAAAACAGAAGATAGGGTTGTTTGCATTTGAAACACAGGTTCTCTGGTTCTTGAGAAAGAACACACCCTTCCCAGCTCGCCCAGTTAGGTTTCCACAGAAAACAGAAGATAGGGTTGTTTGCATTTGAAACACAGGTTCTCTGGGTCTGGAGGTTCCTGAATCCTCAAGTTGTTAAACAATTTACCAAGTTTTCAGAAGGATTTATATACTATATTTTTTCTTAGACAGGATCTCACTTTGTCACCAGGCTGGATTATAGTGGTGCAATCACGGCTCATTGCAGTCACTAACTCTCAGGCAAAAGCGATCCTCCCACCTCAGACTCCCAAATAGTCAGAACGGCAGGTACATGCCACCTAGTTAATTTTTGTTTGATTTGTGGAGACTGTGTTTCACCATGTTGCCCAGACTGGTTTTGAAGTCCTGAGCACAAGCGATTCACCTGCCTCAGCTTCCCAAAGTGCTATGATTACAGGCGTGAGCCACCATGTCTTATCCATACATTTCAGAGAAGAGAAAGTACTTACAAGTTTTTTAGATTAAACACTGTCAGAAAAAGACTAGGGAGGTCTCTTTGAGAATTAGTCCCATTTTTAATTTCTATTTGTCTTTACACAGCCTTCTCTCACAAAAAAAAAAAAAAAAAAGGGAAATGAGCCCTTCTCTCCCTAGTTGATGCAAGGAATGGAGATACACATCCAGCAATGCAACTGACTCCAATTCATCTTCACCATATCCAGTTCAGCAGGATCTTTCTCCTCACCTGACAGGTCTCTGCCATAAACCCTTTTCTCCAAGTGCCCCTCCACCTCTGTTATTTGTCACCTCCTCCCAACCATTGTCCCTCACAGGGGACATACTACAAGAGTCATTCACACACACTGGGTTGTCACTTCCTCCCCTGGCATTTCCATACACCTCAACCACTGCCAGCCACCCTCTGGTCAATTTACTCATAAGCCACTAACAAACAGGACTTCATCACTCCATGCTAGGGACTCTCTTCTCCCTGGATACCATGACACCACGGTCTGGGGTCTCTCGTATCAGAATCTATTCTTTTTCAAAGGTGCTTTTCCCTCCTGAACACTTAACTTTCGCTCTTATGCTACCCTCAGACCTCAGCACATTTCTCTCCATGAATTTGAAATCACCCAAGAAGATGGCAGGCTTAAGAGGGAAGGAGTGACCGAGGCCCTGCGACAGTAAGAACAAGGGCAGGCAACATGAGGACGAGCCTGAATGACAAGGCAGGGAGGAAGCCCATCTTCTTTAACTTATAAAGGCAGTTTTCCAATGTTAGAGGGCAGAACCATTACTAGTAGGGCTTATTTTAAATGCAGATTCTGGCGGGGTGCGGGGGTTCACACCTATATTCGCAACAGTTTGGGAGACCAAGGTGGGCAGATCACTTGAGGTTAGAAGTTCAGGACGAGCCTGGCAAATTCGGTGAAACTTCGACTCTACTAAAAAAAAAAAATGCAAAATTTAGCCAGATGTGGTGGCTCATGCCTGTAATCCCAGCTACTAGAGAGGCTGAGGCAGAGGGATCACTTGAACCTGGGAGGCAGACGTTGCAGTGAGCCGAGATCACACCAATGCACTCCAGCCTGGGCAATGGAGTGAGATTCCATCTCAAATAAAATAAATTAAATGCAGGTTTCAAGGCCTTCTTTCAGAGAGCCTGATTCAGAAGATACAATACCTCAGAGATCAATTTAATGATCATTTTAGATGATTCTAAGGGGTGGGGAGCCAGACCACATTGAGAAGAGCTGCCACACCTGGACTGGCAGAGGAAGCCAGGGAGGCTGCAGTGCAGACCCATGAATGTCTAAGCAGCAATGACCTCGGCTTCCCTTGGCTCTTCTAACCAGGTGGCTGCTTCTTCCAACCAGTCTTCTCATCTCAGATGACAATAAGCACAAAACCTTTCAAGTAGGGGAGTTTCAGAGCTGGGCCTTGCTGAGCCTGACTCCCTTTGGATGCTGATATGGTTTGGATGCTGGTCCTCTCCATATCTCCTGTTGGAATGTGATTCCAAATGTTGGAGGCTGGAGCAGGTGGGAGGTAACTGGATCATGGGGTTGGGTCTCTCACAGATGGTTGAGTTTCATCCCTTCCTGACAAGTGAGTTCTGGCTGAGTTCGATCATACATAATCTGGTTGCTTAAAAGAATGTGGGACCTCTCCCTTCTTTTAATCTTTCTTTCTCTTGCTGCTGCTCTTGCCATGTGACATACTGGCTTCCCTTCACCTTTTGTACGATTGGAAACTTCCCGAGACCTTCACCAGAAGCAAATGTTGGCACCACATATCCTGTACAACCTCCAGAACCATGAGCCATTTAAACCTCTTTGTAAAAAATAAATTACCCAGTCTCAAACATTTCTTTATAGCCATGCAAGAATATCCTAGGCCGGGCATGGTGACTCACGCCTGTAATCCCAGCAGTTTGGGAGGCTAAGGCAGGTGGATCACGAGGTGAGGCGTCTGAGACCAGCCTGCCCAACATAGTGAAATGCCATTTCTACTAAATATACAAAACATTAGCCGGGCATGGTGGTGGGCACCTGTAATCCCAGATACTTGGGAGGCTGAGGCAGGAGAATTGCTTGAACCTGGGAAGTGGAGGATGCAGTAAGCCGAGATCACACCACTGCACTCCAGCCTCGATGACAGTGTGAGACTCCCTCTCAAAATATTTAAAAATAGCCTATACAGGCCTCAATACCATTTCAGAAGTCATCAGAGAGCCACTCCCATCAGAAACCCAGAGGCCTAGGAGGAAATAATGGTTTTGTAGGCCAGGCCCAAGGCCCCACTGCCCTGCACAGCCTCAGAACATGGCTTCCCTCATCTGTGCCACTCCAGCTCCTTCCTTGGCTCAAAGGGACCCAGGTAGAGCTTGGGCCACCACTCCTGAGGGCACAAGCATTAGGCCTTGGTGGCTTCCACATGGTGCTAAGTCTGCAAATGCTCAGAATGCAAGTTTGATGAAGGCTTGACAGCTTCCACCTAGATTTCAGAGGACGTATGGAAAAACCTGGATACCGAGGAAGAAGTCTGCTGCAGGGGTGGAGCTCCCCCACCCCCACCCCAGAGAAACTCTACTAGAGCAGTACCAAGTGGAAATGTGGGTTTGAAGCCCACACACAGAGTTCCCACCAGGGCACTGCCTAGCAGAGCTGTGGGAAGGGGCCTACTGCCCTCCAGACCCCAGAATGGTAGCTTCAGCAGCAGCTTACAGCCCCTGCCTGGAAAAGTGACAAGCACTCAACTCCACCGCATGAGAGCAGCCATGTGGGCCACACCCTAGCAAGCCACAGGGACAGGGCTGCCCAAGGCCTTGGGACCCTATCCCTCACTTCAGAATGCAGGACATGAGTAAGATTATGTTGGTGCTTTAATATGTAATGCCTTCCCTGCTGGGTTTCAGACTTGTCTGGGGCCTATTACCCCTTTATTTTGGTCAATTTCTCTCTTTTGGAATGGGAGTGTATATTCGATGCCTGTACCCCCGTTGTGTCTTGGGAGTAAGTAACTTGGTTTTGATCTCACAGGTTCATAGGTAGAAGGAGCTTATCTCCAGATGAGACTCTGGACTTTGGGGCTTGGAACTTTTGAGTTCATGCTGGAATGAGTTAAGTCTTCGGGGGACTGTTGTGAAGGTATGAATATATTTCGCAATGTAAGAAGGACCTGACATTTGTGGGACCAGGGTTGAAATGAGATGGTTTGGATGTTAGTACCCTCCACATCTCATGTTGAAATGTGATTCCTAGTGTTGGAGGTGGGGCCTGGTGGGAGGCAATTGGCCCATGGGGGTGGATCTCTCACGAATGGTTTGGCTGTAGCCACTTGGTGATAAGTGAGCTCCTGCTCAGTTAGTTCATGTGATCTGGTTGTTTAAAAGGGCCTGGGACCTCCCCCTTCTCTGTCATGTGACAGGCTGGCTCCCCTTCATCTTCTGGCATGATTGGAAGATTCCTGGAGCAGATGCTGGCACCATTGTTCCTGGACAGCCTGCAGAACTGTGAGCCAAAGAAACCTCTTTTCTTTATAAATTATCCAACCTCGGGTATTGCTTTATAGTGATGCAAAAACAGTGTAATACAGATGCTCCTAAGAACCCCACTGGGGACTCAGCTCACAACGACCCACAGGGAACCTTTCCCAGACAGGCTTCTACACCACCTGCCACTATCCCCTACCTCTGACCACCTACAAGCCATGGGGCCACATGGAATCTCACCTTTCTCCTCTGAACTCTAGAATAGGGATAGAGGGGTGTGTGTGTGTGTGTGTGTGTGTGTGTGTACACTAACATCTAAACCATCTTATTTCACCCCTGATCCCACAAATCTCAGGTCCTTCTTACGTTTCAAAATATATTTATACCTTCACAATAGTCCCCCAAAGACTTAACTCATTCCAGCATGAACTCAACCAGCTGCCATGGGGAGGTCATAGCTGTAAAGAGATAGGGTTAGAAGA
Source organism: Callithrix jacchus (assembly GCF_049354715.1). Lineage (NCBI taxonomy): Eukaryota > Metazoa > Chordata > Mammalia > Primates > Cebidae > Callithrix > Callithrix jacchus. The sequence continues at coordinate 67,609,638 of NC_133517.1, read as the reverse complement.
TATGACCACCAAGATATATGCAGGAGGAGGAATGAGCAAGACACCAGGGTGATGAGAAGGACTAGGGACCGTGACCCAAGGCATAATGAGGACCAGGGAGTGCAGTTCCCACATAAGGAGGCTGCTTGGAATTTCCTGGGGGAGACAGGCAGTCCTCACCCTCACGCCTTGGTTATCACCTATCCATACAGAAGACATAGGCGAATTATATGACATGTGGTGTTATGATTATTACCAATAATACTTGCCTCCAGTACTTAGAACAGGCTCCCTCAGATTCTTTGGATGGCCTTGGCAGTTTCACCTAAATGAGCCGGGAGAGGACTCAAGCAATCTATGGCTCAACCCAAGACCCCACCTCCTTTACCTCCTTGAAGCCATAATGGGTGTGACAGTGATTTGGGGGAAGGTTGGGAGAGTCACAGGGTTGGCCATTGACCTCATGAGAGGCATGGGTTAGATGCCACCTCTCCACAGCCCTTCCAATACTGTGATCTTCCTCCTCAAGTCACACCTGTCTCCAAGGTCAGGTACTCACTGGGATAACTCACCAGTGAAGTGGACTGAGCCTGAGGCCCGGAATGTAAGCAGCTGTTGATCATGGAGGGTGTCCTTGGAGTGGGGTGGATGATTCAGCCTCCAGCCTGAGAGACCCAGCCTCTGGGATGTTTTATTCAGCATCCTGGAGACCCTCCCAAGAGCAGAGCCGGGAGGGATTTCCTCCTCAGTAGTCTTCAGTTCCTTGAGAGTGCTAGCCTACCTCGCCCGAGGGAGAAAAAAGTGACTCAGAGCCTGAGAGCAGGGTCAGAGGTGTGACAGTCACCTTCCACTCAGATAATTTTGCCATCCCGAACACTTGCATCCCATGTCACCGCCCTCTTCCCAGGAGCCAGTCTTTCCCTTCCCCATCCCACCTCCCCAGTCTCTAATGTCCACCCACCCAAGCAGATGAGAGGGAAAGACTGAATAAGGCCTTGGGTTGAACACCACCTGTGAAGTGGAGGAGGAAACTTCTGCTTCCTCCTGCCTAAGGCCTTGGGTTGAACGCCACCTGGGAAGTGGAGGAGGACACTTCCGCTTCCTCCTGCCTAAGGCCTTGGGTTGAACACCACCTGTGAAGTGGAGGAGGACACTTCCGCTTCCTGCTGACTAAGGCCTTGGGTTGAACGCCACCTGGGAAGTGGAGGAGGACACTTCCGCTTCCTCCTGCCGGCCAGGAGATCGTGTCTTATTTACATTTTCTGTTTTCACCTGTATTAAAAATGTTCTGGGGTGGTTTTTGTTTGCTTTTTAAATCACAATAATTAGCTCTGGGTGTCTTGCATTTATCTTTTCTCTTTCCACTCAGGAGTAAACAACAGAAGAATAGTACATTCCAGAAGTTGTCTGTGTCTCTCTGATGGGGCACAGAACTGCGCAGGGAGAGCTCTGCTTTCAAGGGAAGATTGGGGTCACGCCATAGGAAGCACGCACTTCTCACCTCCCTGTTCTACAACTTGAAGCTTTTTAGTGTCATCTTTCAGAATTGACTCACTCCTCTTCCTAGCGCCTCTACAGCCGTCAGTTAAGAGTGACAGGAAAGTTTGCCAAGCTGAAGCAAATATTCATCCTCTCTCCTTTGCCATCCATGTCCTTGTCTTTTGGTAACTTCTGCTACTGAAAAAAAAAAATGTTATTTAACACCTTTTGTATATCTTTGTGCCCCTTTCTCCCTTAAGGCAGTTATCTTTTGTAACCAAATAATCCTCAATTACAAAAAATAACACAACCTCATCTCCTACTAAATATCTGAATATAAGATCCAGGAAGTCTCACTGTCACCTTTGGAAAAGGAGAGAGGAGAGGAAGAGAATTCACATTTATGAAGTATCTACTAGGTACTAAATTACATGCTGGACACTTTCACACAGCAACACATTCAATCTTCCATCCAGTTAAGAGATAGAATCCCTATCCTATAAAGGAGGACGCCCGGACTCACAGAGGTAAATAACTTTCCAAAGGACATGAAACTGGTAAGAGTCAGAGCCGAGATTCAAACTAATGTTTATCTTATCCCAAAGTCACTACTGTGCTATACTGTCTCTCCAGGGAGAAGGGATTGGGGGAGAGAAAGAGACACAGAGAGAGAGAGAGAGAGAGAGAGAAACTAATTCAGCACCAGGGACAGGGGACCCTCACTCATGGCCAACACATGGTGACTCACGCCTATAATTCCAGCACTTTGGGAGGTCAAGATGGGCAGATCACCTGAGGTCAGGAGTTCAAGACCTGCCTGGGCAACACGGTGAAACTCCGTCTCTACAAAAAATTAGCTGGGTGTGGCGGAGGCGCCTGTAATCCCAGCTACTCGGGAGGCTGACGCAGGAGAATCATTTGAACCTGGAGGTAGAGATTGCAGCGAGCTGAGAACACACCACTGCACTCCAGCCTGGGCTACGGAATGAGACTCTGTCTCAAAAAAACAAAGGCATGGCATCATTTGTGTCGCTTTGGCCTATCCAAACACTGTCCCATCCATCATGTCATTGTGTCCCCATGCCACACCTATGAAATAGGTAGGACAAGTATCATGCCCTTGGCCAGACCTCAAGGTAAGCAGAGGCCAAGGGACTTGACTGGGATCACACAGCATTTAGAGACAGAGCCAGCACTTCTGAGGCCAGAACTGTTTCCAGTAAACCGTGGTCTTGAGTGGAATCCTAGACCTTTCATGGAGAACACAAGAAGAAAAAGTCAGGAGCTCACAGGAGTTGCGTTCTCTATTTTTAGAAGGTAATTCAAGATCACCTAGCCTGCTCCTTTGCTTCTCTGAAGCTCAAAGAAGTAAGGTAGCTGCAATGCCTTCCATGTCACCAGAGAGGCTGGTGACTGAGCTGGACGAGGAAGCCTGTCCCAGGCTCCCACAGCAGAGTCAGACAGCAGTGATCCCAGGAGCGCATACTGAGACCTTTCCTCCCACTGTCCCACCCACTGTTGGATAGGAATAACTTTCCAAAAGTCATGAAACTGGGAAGAAGCAGAGCTGGGGTTCAAACTAAGGTTTCTCTGACTCTGTCTCCGCTGTGCTTGAAGAGTAGTCGACTGAAAACCTCAGGTGTCGCCCCAGCTACACTTGAGAAGGAGAGGTAGAGGCCAGGCCCAGATGGAACCATGGCTCAGTGGCCAAGGGAGGAAGTGGTCAGTGGTCAAGGAACACCAGCCACCGGGTCAAGGCAGGACATCCTCTTATGAATCTTCCTCGGGTCCCCAAGACACTGCACAAGAGAAGCTCCAATCCTACGCACACCTTTATTCCTGAAGAGAAAGGCAGCGCTGCCTGCTCCTCCATCTTTCTATGTAGAGCTCCCACTGAGGCTGTCATGGAGCCCAACCTTCATGAACAGGGATGTTATGAACATCCAAGCTATAGAGAGGACAGATTTGTCCAACAGATTTGGTATTGAAAAAATACTCGACTGCGTGGCTTTCACAATGGAAATTTCTACCATGTGGTTCTGGAAGCTGCAAGTCTGAGATCAAGGTGCCAGCATAGTCAGGTTCCGGTGTGGGCTCTTATCATAGCTTGTAGAAGGCCACCTTCTCACTGTGTCCTCTGGTGGAGACAGTGAGGGCACTGGAGACAAGCTCTCTGGTGTCTCTTACTATAAGGGCACTAATTCCATCATGAGAGCCCCCCATCGCCACCCCACGACTACATCCAACTCCAATCACCTCCCAAAGACCTCATTTCCAACACTGTCACACTGCAGTGAGGGACTCAGCATGAATCTGGAGGCGACACACACATTCAGACCACAAAAAAGGGGAAACAAACACGAGCCCTGTGCTGTTTGTTGTGGGGCTGGTGACTTAAAACCCAGATCTTTTGTTTGGAGACCAGAGTCTCGCTATGTCACCCAGGCTGGAGTGCAGTAGCACGATCTCGGCTCACTGCAACCTCCACCTCCCAGGTTCAAGCGATTCTCTTGCCTGAGTCTCCCAAGTAGCTGGGATTACAGGTGTGTGCCCCCACGCCCAGCTACTTTTTGTATTTTTAGTAGAGATGGGGTTTCACCATGTTGGCCAGGCCGGTGTCGAACTCCTAACCTCGTGATCCACCCTCCTCAGCCTCCCAAAGTGCTGGGATTACAGGCGTGTGCTACGGCATGCAGCTTTTTTTTTTTGAGCCTGAGTCTTGCTCTGTTGTCCAGGCTGGAGTGCAATGATGCAATCTCGACTCACTGCAACCTCTGCCTCCTGGGTTGAAGTGATTCTCCTGCCTCAGCCTTCCAAGTAGCTGGGAACGGGTACCTGCCACCACGCCCTACTAATTTTTTTATTTTTTAGCAGAGATGGGGTTTTACCATGTTGACCAGGCTGGTCTCAAACTCCTAACCTCAAGTGATCAACCCACCTCGACCTTCCAAAGTGCTGGATTACAGGCGGGAGCCGCCGCACCCGGCCTCACCCCAGATCTTAAAGTGGAGAGAACCTGGAGAACAAATGCAAGGTGCAGGAATGGCCTGAGAACTGGCAGTCATCGAGGCAAGACCCATCCTACTGAAAGCTGGACTGCAGGTCACCCTCATCAGCGGCATTAGCAGTGGCTACAGTGCAAACAGCCACCCTGGAGCTATCCCTGCCAGATGCCTGTGACCCCCACCCGTGCTCTGCCAGGTCACCATTGGCCCCACCTGGCGGCTAGGTTATTTCTTCCCGCTCTACATAACTCCAACTACATAAGGCTCAGATGGAAACTGTTTCTCAATGTAAAACCGCAAGGCGGCAGCAGAGAGCAGCAATCAACATGCACTGTTTTCGCAGCGATTTTGAAGCTGGTTTTTCTTGGCGGTGGCTTTTTGCTCATTTGCTTTTAAGTATAGCGCAGAGGTTAAGACGCCAGACTTAACAGCTAGACTGCCCTGGGTGCAAGCCCTGGCGCTGTCACTTACCAGTGATGTGTCACTTACCAGGGGCAAGTAATTGAACCTGTGCTTCTAATTCCTAATTGTTAAAATCAGGGTAATAGTCAACCTCATGGCCTTGTTGAAATCGGCTAATCCTAATTGTTAAAATGGGGATGATAACAGTCAACCTCATCGCGTTGTTGTAATCAGCTAAGACCAGTGCACCTGGCTGGCACTTTGCACTCAAGCAGCGGGAGCTTGTGTTGGTATCCACAGCCGTTCCAGGATGGCCTCCAGGGAACTGTACACTCAGGTACCCAAAGCCTCTCCCATCCAAACAGGCCTGGTCCGAGTCCCTGGGAGGAGCTCAGAGCCGCCCCCGCAGGTGCAGTCACTTTGGCTCAGCCGGCGCCTAAGGAACTAGTAGCAGGAAAAGCACTTCTTCAAGCAGAAGGTGCCTTGGCCTGAGGGGTCACACTGAGGGACTCTGGGTCAATTAAGCCACTCGGAGCTGGGGGGCAGGGTTTGGAGAGAACAGTCCCCACATTCTCAGGCTGACCCCAAGCCACCTCCGTCCTTGTGCTCAAAGTGCAGCAGCACCAGCCACACATGCGGGGAGGAGGGGTGGTGGCGGTAGGGGGGTGGGGAGGGCTTGATAGACCTGCACCTTCTGGGCCCCCACCCTGAACCTGCTCAGAAACTCTGGGGGCAAGCCCTCCTGGTGATTCTGATGCAGCTAACGTTTGACAGCCACTGCAGTAAATAGACAGAGACTCCTGGGTTTTGGATGGGAAATGGTCAGGTGTCCTCATATGGCTTGTAATTTTTAGCGACAGAAATATTAGCATGCACGAGGCACAATGCTTCACGCCTGTCATCCCAACACATTGGGAGCCGAGGAAGGCAGATTGCTTGAGCTCAGGAGTTCAAGACCAGTCTGGGCAACATGATACAACCCTGTTGTATTAGTCCGTTTTCACACTGTTACAAAGAACTTCCCAAGACTGAGTAATTTATAAAGGAGGGAGGTTTAATTTACTTACAGTTCAGCATGACTGGGAAGGCCTCAAAAACCTCACAATCATGGTGGAAGGCAAAGGAGAAGCAAGGCACCTTCTTCACGAGGCGGCAGGAAGGAAATGTGCAGAGAGAAGGTGGGGAAGAGCCCCCTATAAAACCGTCAGCCCTCGTGACAACTCACTATCATGAGAACAGCATGGGGGAAACTGCCCCCAAGATTCAATTACCTCCACCTGGTCTCTCTCTTGTCACATGGGGATTATGGGAATTACAATTCAATATGAGATCTGGGTGATGACACAAAGCCTAACCATATTACACGTCTCTATAAAATATTTAAAAATTAGCCATGTATGGTGGTCCCACTACTCAAGAGGCTTTTACTTTTTTTTTTTTTTTTTTTTGAGACGGAGTTTCGCTCTTGTTACCCAGGCTGGAGTGCAATGGCGCGACCTCGGCTCACTGCAACCTCCTCCTCCTGGGTTCAGGCAGTTCTCCTGCCTCAGCCTCCTGAGTAGCTGGGATTACAGGGACGCACCACCATGCCCAGCTAATTTTTTGTATTTTTAGTAGAGACGGGGTTTCACCATGTTGATCAGGATGGTCTCCATCTCTTCACCTCGTGATGCACCCGCGTCGGCCTCCCAAAGTGCTGGGATTACAGGCTTGAGACACCGCGCCCGGCCTACATTTTTTTTTAATTTAAAACTTAGCTGGCTGCACCTGTGGTCTCAGCTACTCAAGAGGCTGAGGTGCAAGGATCACTTGAAGTCAGCAGGTCAAGGCTGCAGTGAGCCGTGATTACTCCACTGCACTCCAGCCTGGGTACAGAGTGAGTCTCCCTCTGTCTCCTCTTTCAGTCTCTCTCTCCTCTCTCCCCTCTCCCTCTCCACTTTCCCTCTATCATAAAATCAGGGTAATAGTCAACCTCATCACATTGTTGAAATGTCTGTCTCCTCTCTCAGTCTGTCTTTCTCCTCTCCACTCTCCTTCCCTCCTTCTCTCTCTGCCTCTCTCTCATATATATACATATATATATATATATATATACACACATATATCTCTCTCCCCCCCTCTCATATATATACGTATATATATGAGGGAGGGATATCAGGATACTTGAACACAAAGGGCAAGAGGCAGGTGGGAAAGGGAGAGCAGGTACCAAAATAATAGAATACTTAGATCTTCCAAAAATTCCTGGTGAGTTCAGGACAGAAAATTTCAAATCCGAAGTACCTAGAAGAAAATTGGGCCATTCATTGCTGGAACACACAAAAGCACAATTATTATACAAGGCGAGAAGTGTTTCATGTGAGATTCGGATGGTCACAGTCCCTTCAGCCTGGTGCAACCAGCAAAGATACAAGCCTTTTCTGTTCTCATACTACTTGATATTTCCGTACCTTCTGTTTCTCTTTGTTCTTCAGGGGTAAGCAGGACAATGCAATTAGAATAGCACATGGTTTGGATCTGTGTTGTCCAATTCAATGGCAATTATCCCACGTGGCTATTAATCACCAGCCATGTAACTATCCCAAATTCAGATGTGCTGTAAGACTAAAAGACATACCAGATTTGAAAGGTTTAGTGTGAGAACGAATAATGTAAAAGACATTTATATTGATGATCTGGTGAAATGTTTTTTATATGTTGGGTTAAATAAAATGATATAGATTATATTAATTTTATTTGTTTTTACTTCTTAAAACTAGCACTAGAAAATTTTAATTACATGTGTGGCTTATATTTCTATTGAGTAGAACCGACTTAGAGCAAAGGAAAACAGAAAAAGCATCCACACCCTGGTACTGCTGTGTGTCCTTTGTCTCTCAACCTCTCTGTTCCTCTGTACAACTGAGATAACCTTCACAATATTTTACTCATCTACTTCAGTCACAGAATTGTCATGACATTTGAATGTGATTCTGGATGTGAAAATAATTGTGAAGCGTAAGAATGATTCAAACTCTGAGTAATATCGGTCAGTAATTGGCGATGTGCTTATTTCCATTCCTCCCTCCACCCTCCAGTTGATGACATTATTCAGGAACATTCTCTCCTTGCCTCATTCATCTCAAAAGAAATGACAAGGCACATGAAGATACCCCAGGCCTTGCAGTGAGACTCAGGAGAAGGCATTCTGCGGCTACCCCCAAATACCCTCCTTCCCTGGTTCATGGACCTTTAGGTGCAGCCTCCCCAACCCCTGTGTTCTCTGCCCTGCTCCCTCCTTCCCCTGAGACAATGAGCAGAGTCCATTTTGTACCTAAATTGGGTGGGAAGGGAATGAGAAAATCAGGAAATACAGAGGATTTTTTTTTAAAGACACTATCTCAAAAAAATTAAAAAAAAATAAAAGACACTATCTCAGTGTTCTTTTTTTCTTTTTAGAAAAATATGTATAAAGATACTGCATGGGGTTGAATAGCATCACTCCCACAAAAATCTGTCTATCAGGGATCTCAGAATGTGGCCTTTTTTGGAAATAGGGCCTTTGCAGATATAATTAAACTAAAATGAGGTCTGACAAATATTTCTCCTTAACCAAACTGTAGTCAGGCTCCCCTTAATCATCTTCCCACCTAGGCTGACTTTTGGACTTCCATATCTGTCCTGCATTACCCAAGTTTTATGAAGAATCCTGCTAAGTCAGTTTGGCCAGAACCTCCACTCCCAATATCTGGGCACCCTCAACGTCTGACCAAAGTCCTCGTTGCCCAGCACCTGCCAGGTGATGTCTGATCACTTTGGCCTGCCCTCAGCAGGAATCCCGTTGGGTCCGTGTATTAGTCTGTTTTCACATTGCTGAAAAACACATACCTGAGACTGGGAAGAAAAAGAAGTTTAATGGGACTTACATTTCCACATGACTGGGAAGACCTCAGACTCGTGGCAGGAGCTTAAAGGCACTTCTTATATG